>NW_027040595.1:1355000-1860000 GCF_037179485.1 Ochlerotatus camptorhynchus
TTTCCATGCATTTATTAGTTTTTTGAGATTCCGTTTGACCAAGGCCCAATACCGTTCGATAGGGCGGAGTTCTGGGCTGTTGGGAGGGTTATGGTCTTTGGGTACCACAACCACGTTGTTCGCATCGTACCACTCGATTGCCTTTTTTCCATAGTGGCAGCTCGCCAAGTCCGGCCAGAACATCACAGGTCTATTATGTTGCTTTAGGAATGGTAGCAGCCGCTTTTCCAGGCACTCCTGGACGTAGATCTCTTGATTGATCGTTCCTGTAGTAATGAAAATGCTGGTTTTTAGACCACACGTGCATATGGCCTGCCAGAGGAGATATTTTTTCGGGAACTTCGATAGTTTGATGGTTTTGAAAATTTCAGCCACCTTCTCTTTTCCTGATGCGGTATAAAACTCCTGTCCCGGAAGTTGTTTGAAATCCGCCTTCACATAAGTTTCGTCGTCCATGACGACACAGACCAACTTTGCAGATTTGTATACAGCTTCTCGGTTCGCCACCTTCACCTTCTTAAACGTCGACAACCCGGCTCGTTTCTTGGCCCCATGAACGGTAGTATGGGAGACATTGAGCTTGCCAGAGACGTCCCGGATGGAGAGGCTACCGCCACCTTCTTCATCGTCGCTGCCATGACCGGATTACGATTGCCGCCACTTCCAGGCTTCCTGGCGGTCGACAGACGCTCCCCGAACACCTTTAAAACGTTTGTCACGGTCGATTTGGCCACATACAGCAATTATGTCAACTTGGCGTGTGAGAACGTCGGTGAAAACTCATCACATCAACCATTGTATATACACTCAATTTCCAAATGCAGCATTTCAGGTTATTTTTAATGCATTTTTAACAGAAATACACCAATTTTTCGGCGTTCTAGACTTTATGTAAAGGTCATGCTCCTGAAATCGGTGTAATCGGTATAATCCTATTTCAAGAGCTTTTGACCTTTACATGTAGTTTTACGAGAGTCAAACTATTGTCTTTATTCAACACACATTGATTTCTTCGTGCTCCATACAATTTTAAATTCGCCCCATAAGGAGTCGCCATGTGACTAATATCTCCTTCTTCTTTGTTTGTATGGAGTTTTTTTTTTACGTTCGTACATATCCAACACAAACACATTGTATGCAATTAGCTCCATGGATCATAACAAATTATACTTCAAAGAATCAACTATGATTCAAAGAAGGAAAATTTCTTGAGAAAAGCAAAGTCTACCCTTCTTTATATCACAGCTGGTTCTTTCACATTTTGAAGAATAAATATCTAACTAATGTATCAAAGCGATATCTCGTGATACAAAGATAGGAAAATGATATCTCTTTGATAAAACCAATTAGATACTTTGACTATATGTTTTAGTATTACTTCTGCGTGAAGTCAACGATTTACATAGTTGAAGATGCTAATTTCAAATAACAGACTGTAGTGGTAATTTTTATACAATAGATGGAGTAGATGAAAGCATAGAGTTGATAGTTCCGTTAGAGTACGGCAGTGTGAAGATTGCATATAGATATTAGAATAGCGAGCTAGGACAACTTTTAAGGAAGGTACAAATCGGTTTTTTCATCTGTCTTTACCAAACTCCCCCTTTGGAGAGGGATTGTGAGGGGTGAGAGATTTTGAGACATACAATACGAAAAGTATGTTCCTTGCACATTTTCATTGGAACAATAATTGTACAAATACACTATTTCGGAATGCAATACCTTTAACACCAATAACAAATTTTAACCATTCTACAGGATCTCGTAGGACATTAACATAGAAAAAAGTTGTGAGTTTCACACGCTAACGGTATGTAAATATTTCGGACATGATTTTTTCCATTATGTATTTCGGCCATGAATATGCTGGTCTGCATACGTCTTGAAACGTGAATAAAGGCTCTAGCGAAAATTCAGTTTCGCGGTATATTTTACAAAGTTTTTCTAGCGAATTCTTCATTATGAAATTATTGGATAGGAACCACTTTGTTCGTACACACTGGTCAAACAAATAAGAATGCAAGCTACGGCCTTCGTTAAGTCGCCAAATGTCATAACAAGTCATAACCACAAACTTTATCAAGGGTGTTGAACGACTTTGTAGTGTTTATCAATATTCAGCAAAGATATTTTTCACAATTTCATATAGATAAGTTGTAACAAATCCTAGGATCATATTTGAATAGATGGTACAGTGTAAATTGTATCTTTCGGGGAACTAGTTCTTTCGGGGAAATAGTTTTCGGGAAAACGTTCCTTCCGGGGAACCGTATTTCGGGGAATCGTATTTCGGGGAACCGTATTTCGGGGGATCGTATTTCGGGGAATGTGTTTTCGGTGAACTGGTTTTCGGGGAAAAGTTGTACAATCCGGTGCACAGCTTTTGCATGAGAAGCGCTTGTAGATCAAAAGTTTTACGCCCAGTTAGTTTGAAAATAATAATAATAAAACAAACAAACAAATATTCGGTTTTCAGAGGTGGCTACTCATAGAGTAACCATGAGTAACGACCATGACAGTTCTGAAGTAAAGTTTATAGACATAGCCAACATTATTGAGAAAAAAAATGAGTTGAATTCCACCCCATTGTCCAGTTTTATACGGTTCTGCTTTGGAAATCTAAAAATATTAACATCACTTCCAAACACTGAAAACCACAAAAATAAGCTCGGAATGCACTGCTGTTAATTTGATCAACCCTAACCGCTCATATAAAGCCGTATCAGACAGCAGCGTGCGAGAGCGTACTCACTGGGTTTCTCATTCGTTACTAAAGTGAAGTGCTATGAATAATTTAATGCACTCTGGGAAGCTGAAAATGCTTCAGCTCTGGGAACAAAATCGTGGCTTGGGTCGGTACTGCTACTACTGCTGCTCCTACTATGTAGGTATGTGCGCGAGCTAGTGCATAGGGAACATAGAAATCCAGGCAGGGTTGTTTTACCGCACCCTTCACCAGTGCGCAACCTTTTGCATTTAAATTGAAGGAAAAACGTGAAATTCTTGGAAATGAAGTAATTCAGGGAAAAAATGGAACTCGTGAACGTGGTAATTATTGAAGTTGAAAAATAGTGTGCTGGTTGCGAATAAAATGCTCGCTTCGATTTGTTTGTTTTATGTGGAGTTGTTGGTGGTCATCAGAAACGTGACACATCACTGGTAATTCTAATGCATTGAAATAGTGTAGGTTCATTACGCCTGCCAGACATATATCATAAATTAACTTTCAGCACGTCCTATAATCTCACATTCATTTGGATGGATCACGCGTCCGAAATGATAATTTCCAACTGTTACCAATAGTGTCGAAAATAACGGTAAATTACTTTGGGATTCATATGGCTGACATGAATGTGAGATTTGTTTTATCACTAACGGTTGACTAATGACACTTCTCGTCGAACGGGTCCCTAGTATCCTGCTGCCCCGTGGTTTGTGTGGTCTAGTAGTTTGGCTCAATCTGATAAAATCAACTACATAATTGCCGGCTACTGGGCGTTATGATAGTCACCATATCTACCGGTTTTCGGATAGTTCTGATTCACATGAGCTTCGAAGTAGAATTATTTATACACTCAATGGAGGTAGAGCCTCGTAGTACGGTCGGTTCGTACGCGTGTTTTGTAAGCAAACATAAATCTACCACAAACAGGCACATATAGTAAATCTCCTCCCGATCGGGCGGTTGTGTTGCATGTGTGAGGCAAGCAGCTCATTCGGCCTCTATTGAAAGGATGTAGTGAATCACGATGAGAATCCAAACCATACGTAGTCGAATATTTTTTTTGTCAATAGACCCAGTCAAATAAATCTAATGGAATCGACTTCGGTGTGTGACGTTAATTATTGTTCAAACAAAGAGCTATTCATTGACGTGATCAAAGCGGAAGTAGAGTCTACGGGTTGTTGATTTGCAATGTCGGTTTGTTTTGCCGTCAGCACTTTAATCCTAGGGCATGTTGCTGTTCTGTTATACTGGTACTGGTAGAGTAAATATGTGCTATCTTTAATTCAGATAAAGCATGGATGTAAATTGAAGCTGATTATACAATTTCGATAATGCACCATTAATTTAAATTTGACCTGCTGTACAATGATGTGCCTACTAACATGGTTCGTGGTTGAATATCTTCTTTATTTTTTAACATAACACACTTCCTAGCAGAGGCACGTCCACCTTCAGACATATGGGAGGGACAAGGTACTTGGTCGCATAGAACTTTTTGAATGTTTTTGAAATCGTGAACTGGTTCCGAATATGTGTGGCCGGAACATGTTCTTGTTTTTAAATGTCATGAAACTGAATGCGGTCTGAAATGGATAAAACCCATCATGTGACACATAAAATGACATGAGACTATACTGGCCACATCCAGCCATGTTCCGGGAACCCCCGGCCCCAGTTTCTACACACTTCGAAAACTTCATGTAATTTTAAGTCTCTCAAGACCGACGCATGTAAGCGACTCAAATGATATACAATTTTTATATGACGTAAAATGAAGCAAAATTTCAGTTTGTTGACATGTAAAATTATAACGAGACGTATTTTTCAGCTGCCTACGGAATGTTCTGCCTAATGGCTATATGAAAAGAGATTTACTTTACAAATTTGACTAAATCCGCAATTTGGTGTATGGGAATTCTGGCACAACATGTGAAAAGATCCAATGAACCAAATGTTTAACCTGTACACTTAGAAATAACTACTTTTACACGAGACGTAATCCATATTAGACGTAAATCATAGAACGTAAACAAACATTTCATGTAAAATTAAGTGTTCTCAAAACGAAAGATAAGCAACTCGACGAAGAGAATGCTTGATTGAATTGATTTTCACGTCTCTTTCAACTGATTCTTATGTCAAAAGAGCCGCTTACATGTGTCGGTCTCAGGGAACCGAAATTTACAAGTCTTTTTCGTAGTGTGTGAGTGAGTTTTAATTTCTTGAAAAATGAACGTTCACTGTCATTGTTTACACACTTAGAAATAACTACTTTTAAACGAGGCGTAATTCATATTGGACGTAAATCATGGAACATAAATAAACATTTCATGTAAAATTAAGTGTTCTCAAACCGAAACATAAGCAACTCGACGAAGAAAAAGTTTGATTGAATTGATAATCTCGTTTCTCTCAACTGATTCTTATGTCAAAGAGCCGCTTACATGTGACGGTGTCAGGGAACCGAAATTTGCATGAATTTTTCGAAGTGTGTACATATGACTGATTGTCTCTTTTCACATGTTGCACTTGAATTAAGTTGTTTTTTTTTTTTTTATTAATTTATTTGATAAGGCTCAACCGAATTAACTTTACAGAGCCGAGGATTCTTGGTCACTATACAATACATCTTAAAACTATAGTCAAAAGGTACAACACAATAAACACTTTATCTTCCGCTATCCAAAAAGTCTCCTCCATCAGAACTGGAGCCGCTTCCAGTAGTTTCATTGTATGGCACATTGTTGTATGCCAACGAGGGTCAGAGCGCGTCCATTGCAGCAATGGACGCAAAACGTGGTCAGCACTCACACACTCATCACGAAACGGTTGCTTTCCAAAGTCGACGACGCATCGACCGAAAGAACTGCTGATGAAGAACAATGAGGAGGACCACACAATGGTTGCTGCCGAGAAAACAGACGATCGCGTAGCACACATCGAGAGTGGCCTGCTTTTGTCGACAGCCGAGTGAACACTGAATTAAGTTGTATTAAAATAATATTAATACAAACAGCAATTTTGAAACTTCAGATTTCATATTCAAATTTGCATATACATAGTAACATGGTATAGCTTCAGAACGTTGAAGTTTGTATTAGTCGTTCCCCAACAAACAATTTTAGCTGCAGACTAGCTTATACAGGCAAATATTAGCCGTATAAGCCATTTTTTGGCTGTATAAGCTAATCTGCAGCTAAAATTGTTAGTTGGGTCAATGAATTAAACAATTAACGAACCACTCACGACCAACAAACATTTTAGTTTTGCTTCTTTTGGACCAGCGTACATTCGTGTAATTTAAGCTCCCTTCATTTTGAGTACACGCATCTTAAATTATGTGTCAAGAATTAATACTGTGAAATTTATGATAGAAAGTTTAAATACATAAAATGACAAATTTTTTAAATTTGTCGAACCTCTTAACGGAATCCTTTTATGAAGAGCTTTGAGTGTGTTGATTTATTTACTTTCAATTCCGTTATAATTGCTTATCTTTTGACAGATACGCGTATTTTGTCTACTACTTGCAGACTTCATCAGTGACAAGTACTCAACACCCCTGAAGAATCCATATTTTATCTACGACTTATATACTAATCAATAGGTATTAAAAATCAGCAGGTATACACTGTTGATGGATTATGTTCAGATATTTCTAAACTTTTTGCTACGTCTAGTTTCCAAGGTGAAGATACACTCCTCGGGATATTAATGTTATCCTTTGCCAAATTGTGCCCCATAAAATGACCGCTTCACTGAAAATATTATTTCGTTAATTCTGTTAAGCTCGTTTCGAAAAAGCACATTTTCCGTAAAATTTACGAATTGAATTTTGTGCAAACCACACATTTAGAAATACCTAATTTTACACATGACGGAATCCATCTTTGACATAAAGAATGCGACGTACACAAACAAGTCATGTAAAATTAAGTGCTCCGAGACTAAAAAGTTCGTTACTCGACGAAAAGTAAGTTTGATTGAGCTGATTTTCGCGTCTATTATGACTCAATTTTATGTCAAAATTGACGCTCGTATATGTCAGTCTCTTACTTACCTTACCAATCAGGCTAAGGCCTTGTTGTCCTCTGCTGTCCGAAGAAGTCGTCTCCACTCTACTCGATCCATGGCCACAGTTCGCCAGCCTCGTAGTCTGCGAAGGGTCCGCAGGTCACCTTCTACTTGGTCGATCCACCTTGCCCGCTGTGCGCCTCTTCTTCTTGTTCCTGTTGGGTCGCTTTCTAGAACCATTTTCACTGGGTCATCGTGCGGCATTCTTACGACGTGCCCAGACCACCGTAGTCGCCCAATTTTTGCAATGTGGACGATGGATGGTTCTCCCAGCAGCTGGTGCAATTCGTGGTTCATTCGCCTCCTCCACGTTCCGTCATCCATCTGCACTCCACGGTAGATGGTACGCAACACCTTCCGTTCGAAAACACCAAGGGCGCGTTGGTCCTCCACGAGCATAGTCCAGGTCTCGTGGCCGTAGAGGACCACCGGTCTAATCAGCGTCTTGTAGACAGTCAACTTCGTGCGGCGGCGAATTTTATTCGTAGGCACGATCCCCTGCCATAATGCGTCTTTGAATTTATCTGCTGGTATCATTTTCGGTGGACACCAGTGAGCCCAAATACCCACCTCGATTTCGTCACCGTCAATCTGAACTCGGGGTGGGAGGCTAACATTGTCTTCCCTAGAACCTCTTCCTTTCATGTATTTTGTCTTCGATGCGTTGATGGCAAGTCCAATCCGTCTAGCTTCAGCCTTCAGTCTGATGTACGTTTCCGCCGTCATCTCAAAGTTCCGTGCCATGATGTCAATGTCATCGGCGAACCCAAGGAGATGGATGGACTTCCTGAATACCGTGCCACTCGTGTCTATCCCAGCTCTTCTGATCACACCTTCTAACGCGATGTTGAACAGCAGACACGAAAGTCCATCACCTTGCCGTAACCCCCTTCGAGATTCAAAGGGACTCGAGAGTGTCCCCGATACTCGAACAACGCACGTGACTTGATCCATCGTCGCCTTGACCAATCGCGTCAGTTTATCTGGAAATTCGTACTCGTGCATAATCTACCATAGCTGATCTCGATCGATTGTGTCGTATGCGGATTTGAAATCGATGAACAAATGATGTGTGGGCACGTTGTATTCGCGGCATTTCTACAGAACCTGCCGAATCGTGAAAATTTGGTCCGTGGTAGCGCGGGCACCCATGAATCCCACCTGGTATTGCCCCACGAACTCTCTTGCAAATGGTGACAGACGGCGGCATAGAATTTGGGAGAGTACCTTGTAGGCGGCGCTCAGCAGTGTGATCGCGCGATAGTTGCAGCAATCCAACTTGTCGCCCTTTTTGTAGATTGGGCATACGACACCTTCCATCCACTCCTCCGGTAATATCTCCTCCTTCCAAATATTGGCAATTACCCATTGCAGCGCTCTAGCCAGTGCTTCACCACCGTATTTTAATAGCTCACTATATGTCAGTCTCAGAGTACCTAAATTTACATGATTTTTTTTCTAAAGGCCCACGCACATAAGATCGGATCGGATGCGTTGAGGCAAAGTGACAGCTAAATCTATTGTCTAACTGTCAAATTTACGTGAACGCAACGCAAACGGATCTAATGTGGGTGGCCCTTAAGTGTGCAGCAAACTGCTGTTCTTCTTGTCATTCAAATAGCTCATGTTGTGATGTTGGAGATTGGGTTTCAAAGAACATATTATATATCTGGTGCCAGTGCTGCAAATTTTCAAAATCAATTGAACATTTTTGATGATAATGAGAAAAGCAGCTGTCCGCTATCAAAGGGGACCTCCTTCGAATGGGTGATATCACTTGCTTAGTCATTTGACGAAGGCATGGATCATTCTCATTTGAGAAACGGAATTGAGTGTAACCTACACATAAACGGAGCTCTGGTCGACATTCCGGCGAAAAAAGCTAAGCCAACTCGACACCAACCTGACTTCAAACAAACCCCAACCCGATACTGACCCGACATAAACCCAAAATTGACCCGACAACAACACGACATTAGACCGACATCGACCTTAAATTTACCTTACATTGGTCCGACATCGAGTCGACTTGTCTGTTCGGGACCATTTTTCTGGGTTTCTTCCATTCTCCACTAAATTGACAGTGACGAAGAGCTACGAATGAGAAAGGGACTCTTCAAAATATGGTCATGTGAGAATTCGTTTTCACAGAATTGATTGAATGGTTGTATTGATTCATCTTCAATCAAATGATATGAAAATTAACAGCACTGTCTGGTGCTAATGGAGGGAATATGAGATGACGAAGGAAATTAGCAGCAGACGGAGAGGAAGAAAATTTGATATAATATGATGGTGAAGAAATGAATGAAATAAGGAAGAAAACAAAAAGTGCAAAGAATTGAATCTGAAGTGATGAATATGTAGTGGATGAAACATTGAAAAAAAGATACAGCAGTAGCAGAAGCGATGAAATCTGAACTGGAGCAGTAAAGAAGCTAAGTGTGAACTTAACAACTAACACTAACACCTCACAAAACACGCTGTACACTAACATTTTTTAAAGACACGAATGCATCAGCAGATGTAAAGTGTCGGTAATAAACAACAACGACAACAAATTGAAAGCGATGAGCAAAGAAACGACGAGAGAATTCACAGCCGGCCTTTCGTTCTAAGCATGATTGTTTTTTTTTATTTTCGTTTCGTGTTGATAGTCTAGCTAGACGTTATTGAAATGATGCATTGAACACGTTGTATGAAAGAAACAAAACTCGAGTTCATTTCAAAGCTTCGAAAATGTAGAGCCCTGCTTACAATGTATCTGATGCTCATGGAACTGCTCTAATGTTTGGAAAAGTGTTCCAAAGTACGATGGTCATTCTTCAAGATATTTAAGTTCTCATGATCATTTTTTGCAGTGCAATTTTGCACTTGTAAGCGCATAATAATTTGTATTGGCGTTCAAAGAATTCCCTTCTGCATCATCATGTGCATGTAGATCAAAACTTCTACTTCCACTTAGTTTTGATTAGAACATAATAGTTTTCGGAGCAGGTTTCTCATGGAGTAACCATGAGTAACCACCATGGCAGGCCGGTTTCACATTGTAACTTATCCTCACTTTTTGTATATTGGGCATTTTACTTTCTGTTTCCCCTCCTCCGGTAGCTGTTCTGTATTCTAAATCCTGACTATCAGTCGGATAGACAAGTAACCAATTTGTCTGCGCCCATTTTAATAATTTCTGCTCCCATACCATCTTGTTGTCTCATTGGGCTTAAGCTGCATCCTTAACTCCACTTTTCGTGGAAGCTATCATGTCTACTTCGTCCACCGTACCAATGAAGCCATTTCGCCTACTGAGCAAATCCACACCAAATAGGGAAAAAATTAACCAAGTTCAGATTTTCCCTCACATAATTCCATGAAAATTCACATAATTTTTCGCTAGAGGTAATTACTAATTTTGTGGTGGAATTCGGCCATTTCAATTTACGACTAATTTTTAAAATTGGCGTATTATATATTGTTCAATAAATCATGTCACGGAAACGGCAAAGCAACATTCAAACGATCGGAAAAATGGCGTTCGGCCTACTGGAATTCGGCTGTATCCACCATGTTGGCGCGGGCACTTACGAGACGTTCGGATTAGGCACTAAAAATTCGCGACGGAACTAGCGTGTAAAGAAAGATCACTTTATTTTAACTTCACTTCTATTTATTACTCTCCTCTTATTATCGCAAGATAGTTTGATCGACGTGTACGTTTTGTAGGTTTATTTTCGACTGATCCAATGCTGGTTCGTGTATAGTAATATATGCGAATTCAGTGGCTTGATAAGAGAGCAAAAGGTCTATTCAAAATTCTCTTCTCTCGTTATCCAAAGGCTAATGATAAGGAAGGGCACATTCTTGGTATTGATCGTAAGTGATCGAGTGAGATAAATATAGGTCTTATATACTAAGGAAAATTAATTGCTAGGGTTTGCGTTAACACACCATACTAAAAAAAAAGTCCTCCTTTTAGCTGGAAACTTGGATAGGGCCTTTGGTTTCAGGCTTGCAAAATATACATCTCGGAAGCTCAACATGAATTCTTTCGGCAACATTCAGTTATCAATAATCTGTATCGTCGAATATACGTCGTTTTGTATCAAAAAATGATCCAAGAGGTGAAGTGTGAACATTTGCTAACCAAGCTGGACCGGTTAGGTGCATCTTCGAGAATTTGCACATGGTTTACATCATATTTAATTGATCGCCAATTGTTCGTGAATGAAAAGTGAGCAACGTTTAAAATTTCTACATAACAACACATTTAGCCTTTTCGGAATATGAACATTCGGCCTAGAGATGTACGACCTAATGACTCATCACCACCCTTCGTAAACAATGGAGAAATGGGTCCTACTCACTAGCTTGATTGTTTTAGACTCATCTAGTTAATCCAAATAGGAAATAATCTTCAATCGATCGAATTGAAATTGAAATTAAAATTAAAATTTCCATAAAATATTAAAAGAGCACGATAATTAACATTCACCATAGAAATATATCTCATGCCTAGTTCAGCATAATGTTCACTGTACAAATTTGATTTCGTTCATTTTCTCTCTATTACTCTCTCCCTCTCACCTTACCAATAAAATTTCTATTAACTTTGATCATTCATGACACTCCCAACTGATTGCGGCTCGTGATGAACTTATCCCCCGAAGCTCAGGACAAAATGAAGATAGACAGTGGCTTCGTTGGAACGATATATTCGTAATCCAGTTACACAGCGTAAATATGGATGAGAAGTTAGCTGCTGCTGGTGCTAAAGCATAAGCCATAAAGTGATATATGGTTTCGATGACAGTAACATCATAATCATAATCATTATGTTTATCACATACACAATGTGACATCGGAGTGGCAGTGGCAGCAGCATCAACCGAGTGAGTCTCCTTCCTCGCGGCGATCGAGTGATGGTGGAGGTCATGTCCTTCTGTGTGTGTATTGAATCTTTTCCAGAACGAACATGCCGGTGTCACCAGACCACCGGAGGGCTCCGCGAATCTCACGTGTGGTGGGTTATTTACGAGCATTATATGTCGTCCTGATATTGTCTTATGTTGGTACTTTATGGGAAATGCTATCTTTTCACTTTGGGTTGATTAAGATTTTCAAGATGACGCTTCACCGGGGAAGTTGGTGTTGCTGTCGACAGCAGGCAGGGAAATGGTGGGGTTCGGATGGAATGGTGAGATATTTGGATTTAGCAGCAGGATCCGAGGCTATTGTGTTATGCTAGGCACCTGCGTTCAGGTGACAATGTATGCGAGGTGGAAAAAGATTATGAGGATTTTATCTGTCTCGTTCGCCGTTTTATGATACCGTTTCGAATGGATGGCATCAACTAATCTGGCCGGGATGTGCTCCATACGTGAGCATGTGTGGGATTTTGGCCTGCTTTTGCCTCGTGGGACGAAACATTGTTGACAAATAAATCATTGTTAATGATTTTAATGATTTTTAAGACCTTCGCATTACCTGATGTATGTATGGTTACCGTTTTGAGAGTGATGTTTCAGGATCGTTTTAAATAATAGATTATAGTCGGATTGTTGCGATTTCTATTAGGACATTCTTGGTGCGCATTGTATTAATGTATATAGAACAACTCTTGAAACCCCTCTCAAACCCGTTCCATGAAGTATTAGGTGATCCGTAAAGAGTGGGATCCATCGGATTCGCATAACAGACCAGTATTCTCATTCAGAATCAATTGTATCCGCATTCAACTGGTCGTCTTTGTAGTGTTTTCCACCGCCACTGACTTCCGAAATTCACCAACTGCCGCCACAAACACATCGAATACTGAGACGGTAAGTGGATCATGAAAAGCACTTTGGATATGGAACCTCTGAAATGCAGTACCAATAGTGAATATTCAGCGTGCCAAGCTCACTCACTTGGGTATCCTGCGTATCTCCAGTGGCGCATGGGGCCAACGTGAGGGACCTTCACCCTGGACGACTGCTTTCTTGTGCCTTTACGTGGACCCAGGTCAGATTTCTATCGACTTTTTTTTTTATTTTTTAGTTGAGGCTCCGTAGCCATGATCAACTGGGACTGATTCTGCTGCTATCTCCTGTTAGATTTCAATCCTGAAGTTGCTTACAGATTTTGTTTCCACCCCTTCGTAGTGTGTGGTCTCCGATCCACCTACACCTCAACTTTCGTTGTCTAATTTCTGTTGAAATTGGCTTCTGATGACATCTACGATGGAGCTTGCTATTCAAGATCCAGTTGTGAGGCCACGTGGCATGAATTATATACCGCAGGAATCGATTAATTGAGACCTCCAGCTTTTGAGTGTTCTCTGCGGATGCGCACCATGTTTTTCTGGTTTATAATAAAACCGATTTCAAGTTTGAATTGGATTGATTTGATATTGTTCAATCTCACCTCGATTTTGGGGAGCATATTCACAACAAGAGTAGAACAGTCGTATCTATTATTTTCCCTGTGTTATTTTCATGCTTTATTTACGTTCTATGTAGCTCATTTGGTTTGGTATAACCAATATATGATGGGCTTTGAGTGCGTTGGTTTATTTCCTTTTAATTCCGTTATAATTGCGTACGCGCACAGATACGCGTATTTCGCCAACTACTTACAGACTTCAGCAGTGCCAAGTAATCAACATTGCGCATTTTTTTTAAAAGTATTGATCCATCTCCCGAGTAGGCATAATGCCTCTTGGAGCGATAATAAATATTACATTTCGAGTAGTAAAGGATAACTGTGAATAATTTGTGCAACGAAAGTGACTTAACAGCTGAATCCATAGCCTCTACAAGTCGCAATCCATCATGGACTGTTATCCAGATTAATGCAAATAAATACACAACGTAGACCCTATTCAACACTTTCTTTCCGGTTTCTTTCCGTATCGCTGAAACATCTACCAACCGAAAGCTTAGGTTCTTCCCTTTAACTGACATAGCCCCAAGGCTGCAAAATGCGAGTCGATGCATGTTGACATGGCTGGTTCTCAGCAATGCAATGACCAATCGTTATGATTCATCCATAATTTAAAAGGTATGGCTATCTACTTTTGTTTGCAATAGATAGACATTCAATTGGGCCTGTGGTTGGCCAGCCGGAACGAAAAAAAAAAACCCGGAAAAGTCCCGAGCAAAATGCGTGTCGATTCATGTTGACATGACTGGTACTCGGCAATTTGGTCACCACATCTTAAGATTGAGTCACTAGTTGAAAGGTATGACTATCTACTTTCACCCTATCGATTTTGCAACCAAGTGGCCACAAAACGGTCTTCTGGATATCCTGAATCACCGGGAAATTAGTCTATTCCAGAAAGTAGACCTAGAGATCCGCGATTTTTTCTTACTTGCATATAATCATTAGTATAGGAAATACGACATCAAAATATCGATTCTGGTACCGAGTGGATATCCGGAATCCCCTGGAAAATATATAATTCTTAAAAGTATACCTGGAGATCCATGCTTTTTTAGAAAATGTGAAGAACCCTTAGTTAAGAAGATATATCTCAGTGACATATTGATTTGGTCCCCCGGTGGCCATTAAATGCCTTTCTGGATATCCGGATTCACCGCGAAAATGGTCAATTCTTAAAAGTAGTCCTAGAGCTGCGTGATTTTTCTAATTTACAAACAATCATGAGCATAGAGAAAATATACCATCACCATATCGATTCTGCAACCAAGTGGCCAGAAAACGGTCCTCTGGATATCCGGAATCACCGGGAAAATAGTCAATTATTAAAAGTTGACCTGGAGATCCGTGATTTTTTCTAAATTGCATACAATCACGAGAAAAGAGAAAATATGCCATAACCATATCGATTCTGCAACCAAGTGGCCAGAATACGGTCCTGTGGATATCCGGAGTCACAGGGAAAATAGTTAATTCTTCAAAGTAGGCATAGAGACCCGTGTTTTTTTTTCTAGATTTGCTTACAATTATGAGCATAGAAGAAATTTGTCATCATCATATCGATTCTGCTACTGGGTGACCGGAATCACCAGGAAAAAAGTCATTTCTTAAAAGTTGACTTAGAAACCGCGATTTTTTTTTCTAAATTGCATACAAGCATGATCATAGAGGAAATATGCCATCACTACATCGATTCTGCTGCCGGATGGCCATAAAGTGCCCTTTTGGATATCCGGATTCACCAATTCCTAAAAATTGTCCTAGAGTTCCACGATTTTTTTCTTAAATTGCATACAATCATGAGCTCAGAGGTAATATGCCACCATCATATCTATGCTGCTTCCGAGTGACCAGAAAACGGTCCTCTGGATATCCGAAATCACTGGAATCAAGGTCAATTTCTTGAGATAGACCTAGAGATTTATGATTTTTTTAGAAAATATGAAGAACTTTCTGTTGAGAAGCGATATCTCAGCTCTATATTGATTCATTCCCCCAGTGGCCATAAAACGCCCATCTGGATATCCCGATTAACTGGGAAATTCTTTATTTCCCAAACTAGTCCCAGAGATCCGCGATTTTTTTCTAAATTGCATACAATCTTGAGTATAGGGGAAATATGCCATCACCCTATCGATGCTGCTTCAGGGTGGCCATAAAACGATCTTCAGGATATCTGGATATATCGCGACAGCAAAAATCGAAGAAAGGAGGAGCGCATACTGAATTACAAAGAGCCTTTGAATTATTCCTGCAAAAGGGCAATCAATCAAAGCAAATCGAAATCTTCCGCATACAACAAGTTGTAAAAGTTGCACTCGGTCAAACCATTTAACAAAAAAGTGATTTTTGCTATTTTCTGGTGTTTCAGCGTCACAGCTTGCAAAAACCGTATTATGTTTGCATCAATTGTGAAGGATAAATCTTAAGACTAGGTCTACTTTCAGGATTTGACTAATTTCTCGGTGAAACTGGATATTTAGAAGTGCACTTTATGGCTACCGAGGGATCGAATCAATATGGTGCGAAGATATATTTGTTCAACTAAGGACTTTATGCATTTTCTAAAAAAAATCGTTGAGCTCTAGATCCACTTCCAGAAAATAACTACTTTTCCGGTGATTTCAGATATTTTGAGAATCGTTTTCTGGTGACCCAGGCAGAATCTCTATTGTGCTGATATATGTCCTCTATACTCAAGAGTGTATGCATTTTAGAAAAAAATCGTGAATCTCTGGGACTTCTTTTGAGAATAGGTAACTTTCCCGATGAATCCGGATATCCAGAAAGGTATTCAAAAACCACCGGGGGTCCAAATCAATATGCCACTGAGAAATATCTTCTCAACTAAGGGTTCTTCACATTTCCTAAAAAACGCGGATCTCTAGGTCTACTTTCAGGAATTTACCATTTTCCCGGTAAATACGGATATTCACAGGAACACTTTCTAGCTATCCATTAGCAGAATCGATATGGTTATGGCATATTTTCTCTTTGCTCATGATTGTATGCAATTTAGAAAAAATCGCGGATCTCTAGGTCTAATTTCACGAGTTGACCGTTTTCTCGGATATCCCGGATATCCAGAGACCCCTCGGTGACAGAATCGATATGGTGAAAGCATATTTCATCTATGCTCATGATTGTATGTAGTTTAGAAAAAAACTCGCGAGTCTCTGGGACTACTTTTAAGAATTGACCATTTTTCTGGTGAATATGGATATCCAGAAGGGCGTTTAATGGCCATCAAATCAATATTCCTTTCAACATACAAAATATACGCACCGCAGAGCCACACTTTGTGATTTCACTGTGGAGGTACACTTGAGAGCGCAGTTGTTCTTCTAGTCATACAGATCGAAAATCACTGCGTGGCACGTTAAGAAACAATTCTTCTACGGCACACAGCACAATTTCACGCTTAATTGTCAATTAATTAACACAGCACTACGGACTAAACTATAACGTTCGTCAACCGAAGAAAGGGCATCTAAAATTTAGTTTGGTAAGTTATCTACCAGAGATACCGTGCAAATATTTCGCAAGCTCGCAAATGATACTCATGCGCTTTTGGTTCGTGCACCTGGGTCGCTCTTGGTCCCACCTTCTGAAGCTATTGGAAACTTCAGACTTTCTCCACTGCTTGCTGAGCTATCGTAAAGTTGGTTTATCTAATTGCTTTTTTATTTCATTGGGAGGGTTGTTTGTGTTGACATCGAGCAACATCATCAGTCAAATCGAAGTCGTTTAGATGTTCCATAGTGATAGGCTGCCAAAGCTGCCGACGATTCAGCACACGGTTGATTGTGTCTACTATGGTCTCGTTAATTTCGATTAGGAACAGTAGCGGTGATAGAATACGACCTTGTCTACACCAGCGATGGTTCGGATGGGGTTGGATAAGGCCTGACACACCGCCTTCTTTTCGTAGGCCAGCATAAAAACGTGATCACATATTAAGGTTCTATTTACTTTGATGCATTTTCGAAAAATTTAAATTCAGTTTTTTTCGACGCATCCTTTTAGATTACAAAAAGCTCACGTCATTCTATTCTTTTTGCTATTTTACACAAAATGACGCGAGCTTTTTGCAATCTGAAATTATGCGTCAAAAAAACTGCATTTGAATTTTTCGAAAATGCATCAAAGTAAATTGAACCTTAATTTAAGCGGGCCCAGAGCGTGGGCCCGCGACTATGCTCGCTATGGCTACTTGTTATAAGTAGAGATAGGGGTGCCACTTCCTTGTTTGTTGTGCAATACTATGCACGTGAAAACCTTGTATTGCACTTCGATGATGCTGGTGATTTCATTCCTACAGATTCTCGTGATTGAGTTGGTCGAATTAATTTCTTAGCCAAAGAATTTCTAATACAACGACTCTTAGAATTCGTTGATCTGCTCCAGGATGATACGGTGCATTACAATATGCACCACATAAGATCTCCTCCGGAAACCTGGCTGCTGCCGTCGGAGAGTCACGTGAATCTTCTAATGTATTCTATTCAGGATAACTTTGCAAAGAACTTTGAGAACTATTCACAGTAACATGATGCCTCGTCAATTGTGGCATGCAGTCAGAGAGCATCTCTTTTTTGTGACCTTCACTAAGACAATCTGCATAAAATCTGCCAGAAAAGTCTCCTTGTCCCGGACATTACAGAATAATTGATACAACATCTGTGCGGCTAGCATGGGATCAGCTTTATGCATCTCGGCTGATATGGGATTTACCGCGGGAGCCTTGTTGGATTTCATGCTCCAGATAGCTCTTCGGTGATTCGTGACTTGTCTAGGGATGAGATTTAAACTTGTGACTTAGGCGTGAGAGATATGAATGTTAACTGAGGGGCTATGCTCATGCACCTCTCATTATCTCAGATCTAGATATCATTGCAAGCTAGTATTTGAGCGACTGCCCTGCTGACGGCATCTCAGTTGCTCTCCTCTCGACACATATCCGCGACGAAGTTTTTTGCGCTAAAGGCACTGCTTCAAATTGAAGACAGTAGAAAACCACGTGCTCCGGACAGTTAGATGACTTTGCAAATCCAAACCGATGCTAATACTTCTTGAAGCAACCATGAAACGATAACTTAACTCTGTTTACAGCAAATTCGATTTTTATTTCATATTCATGTTCTCTATAGCATTAGTGGATTTTTGATCTCACGCTACTCATTATCTTCAGCACAGATGCCTTTCCAACAATTTTGGATACTTTTTCCCTGTCTTTCACAAAATTTGTAACGGAATGCGCTGCCTTCAATATTTCCGAAAATATACTTTGGTCAGGGCCCAAAAAGTTTCGATTGGCCTGGCCTGGGGTCAGTTTGGCGGATTAACCCATTCTTGCCTTGGCCCGCTGGACGTTATTCTTGGAGGATCCCACATCTCGAACCGAAGCACTTTTCATGCGAGTGAAAGCTTGCACGATTTTCCGGTTCAGATTTCGGTCAACAGGGTCGGTTTACGTCCAGATTTTTGCTTGTTCTGGAAAGTTGCTTCATCACCATACTTCCGAATTGAGTTTTGAACGACTCCAATGCTTACACCTTCCAATTTCGCTAATTGACACTTGCGATACACGAAACTGTTGGTCGAAATGTAAACTATGATTCAGCGTGATAATCAGTTGTTTAAACGTCATCTGAAACAAGCAGGGATGTTCTAAAGCCGTGCTTAGACATTCTGGGACACCCTATAACCGATGGGCCCATGTACCGTCCCGCGCTGAGTCCCACTCCTACTGCCACTTGACCATCGAGTTCCGAACTCCTTTGGTTTCCTTCCGCTTGTAGCACTCGCTGTCCTCCACCAGGGTAATGCCGATAAAGATCATTCCGGCGAATACACATACTGCTTCCGACAAGATGGTTCTGTACGCATTCACAACTCGCATGGCCATGAGACTGAACGTACTGTTCAGATTCCTTAGATTCTGCTAGGTTTCGGGGCTAGTGTTTATCGATTTCCTCTTAGTTTGGATGAATTCTCAACTCACACGGATTCCAAACTACATATTCAACAGTCCGTGTTCACTCTCCGTACATTTCGTCAGCCTGTTGAGGATGATCCTCTCCAAGAGATTTCCAGGTTTTGTTATTGTTGTTTATTCATTTATTTGATTAGGCTTAATCGAATTAACTTTACAGAGCCTGGGATTCTTGTTCACTATACAAAACATCGTAAAACTAAATTCATACGGTACAACACAATAAACACTTTATCTTCCGCTATCCAATAAGCCTCCTCCATAAGAACGGGATCCGCTTCCAGTAATTTCATTGTATGACAGTATCACCAAAGGGGGGCACAGCACTTCCAGTACAGGAATTGACACAAAACGTGATCATCAGTCACACACTCATCACAAAACGGTTGCTTCCCAAAGTCGACGACATATCGACCGAAAGAACTGCTGATGAAAAACAATGAGAAGGACCACACAATGGTTGCTGCCGAGTAAACAGACGATCGCGTGACACAAATCGAGAGTAGCCTGCTTCTGTCGACAGCCGAGTGAACATTGATTAACAAGAGTATCAAGCTGGCATATAGGCTGGATCGACCGGTGGTTTTTCAGACTTCGGTAGCATCACTAGATCCTGTATCTTCCATCTAAATGACCTTCATCCAGGCATTTCTGCATGAGACGAACCAGCCGTGGGTTGAAAATATCCGTAATAAAGAAACAACAACAATAATATGCATTTCTGCAGCACTATCCTGAACATCTCCGAGAACTTCTGGATCGCCGTTTTCAACGCCACGTTGAGGATTCCAACCGGACCGGGAATTTTCTACGCTTTCAGTCCTTTCGCCACTGCTATGAGTTCCTCCTTGGAATCTTGTATACCTTCGACGTTGTCTCTATCTTTCTCGTCGTACGGTTTAGGTGACCTGGTCGTGCTGGTTGATTCGTGCTCCAAGAAGAGTCCCTCTACCATGATCGTCAGCTTGTCTGGTCATCTGATCTTCACCATTATGACTCGATGTGCATCGCACCAAGGGTTGCAATCAGCGTCTCGGTACAGCTGCTTGTAACAATTTGCTCAGCTTTATCTCCCGTTTTAGTGCAGCCCTGTCCACTCGGAACACACTCCTCCCCGCCTGCTCCAATTCTTGCCTCTGAATGCGTCTTCTGGCTCTGAGATAGCTACCACAAAGGGTGCTGAGTGCTTCGTTACACCAGTAATCTGGGCACCGTATGTTCTTTGACTCATGTCACATGCCCTCACTAACGTTTCTGTCAACTCGTCCACGATTAGGTCCGAGGAGCCGCTGTCTACTCGGAGTGCTTCAGTAAAGAGATCCTTGTCGAAAACCTTCGTCTTACACTTTCACTTGAAAGCTCTCGTTCTCCCTATAGCCGCAGTATTCCGTTGGCCGATACTACATCGAAGCACGAGATGGTCGCCACCGGCACTAGCCACTAAAGAAAGGGATGTCGATGATAGATTATCGGCCGTATGTGCGAAAAGTGCTGATGGTGCCTTCGTTGGGCAGCCTTATTGCCAGCGTTGTAAGAACTTCCAATAGGCTGTAACCTCTTGCGTTGATACATCTGCTTCCCCACTTTGCTGCTCATGCATTGAAGTTTCCTCCAATGACTACCGGTCTTCGTCCGATCAGCTCTTCGGTAAGTCCATCCATCATCTGATGGAACTGCTCCATCGTTCCACCTAGGGGGAGCGTTGCAAGTGCATATGAGTATAAGCTAACACTCTCTTCTTCTGTATTCCCATCATCCCAGCTCTATCCACCACCCAGTATATATGTTTGTGTGTATCAACACTTTTTCTAAGTTGTGTTTCTTGGCAACCACTGAACAGAATTGGACGCAACAACCACCAAATGTAACGTTTCATGGTCCCATAGATAGCATATTGTTTGGAATCAGTCAACTAGTTCCGGAGATATGGACGGAATCCAAAATACATGGAGTCGTATTTCTTGGCAACCACTGAACCGAATTAGACGCAGCAAAATATTTTTGAAATCAGTCTGTGTATCTATAATCGGCCTTAATCGTTTTATATATTATAAATTTAAACCCATCATGTGACACCTCAGATCACATGAGAATTCAAAAAGTAGATCAATGGTAGTCATATTGAGCAATGAGCATCCAGGACTAATTTGGTCACATCCGGACATGTTCCGTGCAGTCCAGGGGTAGTGGCCAGCTTTGGACTTGAACCAAAATTAAATCGCATAAGAATTTATAAACAAGTGTAAGGCAAACATACTTTTGAACATAAAAACCAATAAATGATCCATAAAATATTGGAAAACGTTCCATAAAATACATCCAAATGTTCCATAAAACTTCGGAGAAAATCCCTAAAAAAGTGTGAATGATCCATAAAAAACATCAATATGATCCATATTTAATGTAAAATTCAGCAACACAATTGTAAAAATGTACCGCTAAATTTCTAAGGAATGAGCATTGAAATTGTACGAATTACCCATAAACATATTGCAATTGATCCATAATACATTCAGCAGTGAACCTTAAACTAAAGAAAGTGATCCATAGAAAAACATGTTTGCGCACTTAAAAATATAGCCATGTTCGTATTAATGAAAGCAACTTCCTCAGAGCAGTCTCGTTTTGGACAGTTTGAAGCTGAAATAGGTTTTATTAAACTAATATAAAATCAAAACCAACCTTAATGCTTATAAGGTGGCAAAAGGAACCAAGAACTCTGTCTCAAATAAACCACCTAGCAGAAATAATAGAGTGAGGAGTGATGCCGCAACCGAATCTGGAAAAGAAAGTACCAATGTGGTCAGCCTGGAAGAATCCCTAGAGCAGTTGCTGCAGGAGAAAAGCGCAAATAAGAAAGCGCTGGAGGAAGAGAGACTCCTCCATGAAAAGCGATAGGAGGCTGAGCGGGAGATTTTCAAACCGAGAGTTATCTTCCGTCACTCTTTCAACAAAGATTTGGCTAGATTTAGCATTTAGGGATTCAATTATTATTTTAGTTAAGCACGCAAACGATGTAGAATGAGCTACTTACTAGTTACATAGGGTAAATCATGTATATAGCGTTTAGAAACAAATTGTAGGTTACCAGATTTTAGGATCAAATTGTAGTATCTAGATTAAGCAAATATAGGGTTATTAAATTCAATATTTGCACGAATTCCACCTCCAACTAACCTACTTCAGTAGCTACATAGAGGTAACTTTAAGACCAGAAGGTCCCGAAGAAATGTGCTCAACTTTTTGGCTAAGATCTGGTACTATCTTCGATCCCAAGCTTATCGATGCACCCATATAAAACACAAGAAAATCCACGAACCCCTCATTTTACCTGTCAAACTTTCATAGCGAATCAAAACAAACATTGTGTAGTACTAGAATTTTGACTAGAATGGGGTACGTTAATCGATTTGCTTGGGACCAATAGGCAAGTCAAGTAGTGAGCCAATTTGAAATCGTTAGTTTCGTATTGATTGTTGGTAGCTAGTTCACTACAAATAACTACAATTTAATTAAACGATATGTATATTAACAAATTTAGGCAATTAAAATAATTTAGCTGTAAAACGTTTTTTAAATGGTTTGGAATTGTATCTTCCTTTCCTCTTTTTTCTCGTTCATACTCCGACCTATCTAAGGTTTGGTTCAACGGAACTGTGAGTTCACAGTTCCGTTGAACCAAACCTGACGTCTGTCATTTCTGACAGCGACCGTTACCGTAGCTCTCTGAACCCCCCACAGGGTTGTCACTGGACTTGGCGGTACAGGGTTATCCCGATATTCCGAACAGCCATGATCCATAATTTAGACGTATATTATTCACGTTTTGGACACTGTATTAAAAATTTTGATCCATAAACCATGAAAAATTGCTCCATTACTGCTTAACTACTTAGATTTACTGTCCTGCCGTGTTTTTAGGTAGATGTGCGGGAGCGATGGTCAAGCGTCTAGAATTAGCTTCCAAAAGAAGCTTCTATAATAATCTTCTTAAGAAAAAATGAAAAAAAAAAAAATGTTAATTTTATGGATCATACCTAGGGTAGGTGTTCCAGTTGTTGGTAGACGTGCTTATTTTGGTGTGTTCCAATTACAGTCTATATCTCGGTCTATATACATATGTTTTTTTAATTTGATCAATAAACCTTGGAAAATTGCTACATTACTGCGTAGCTACTCAGATTTACTGTTCTGCCCGTGTTTTTTTTTTGTCAGAAGAGCAGAACGATGGGCGAGCGTCTAGAATAAGCTTCTTAAAAAGTTTCTAAATGAAGCTTCCATAGGAAACGTCTTAAGAATATTATTATAGAATCTTCTTTTGGAAGTTTATTTTAGACGCTTGCCCGTCGCTTCGCACATCTACCTTAAATACACGGGCAGGACAGTAAATTTAAGTAGATAAGCAGTGGAGCAATTTTTCAAGGTTTATGGATCAAAATTTTAAAAAATAGTGTCCTAAACATGAATAATATACGTCTAATTTATGGATCATGCCTATATTTTTAAGTGTGCAAACTTGATTTTTTATGGATCACTTTCTTTAGTTTAAGGTTCATTGCTGAATGTTTTATGGATCAATTGCAATATGTTTATGGGTAATTCGTACAATTCCAATGCACATTATTTAGAAATTTAGTGGTACGTTTTTACAATTGTGTTGCTAAATTTCACATAAAATATTGATAATATTGATATTTTTTATGGATCATCCACACTTTTTTAGGGATTTTCTCCGATGTTTTATGGATCATTTGGATGTTTTTAATGGAACGTTTTTCAATATTTTATGGATCGTTTTATCAATTCTAAAGGTGCAAACTTAGGGCTGCCCAAGTGTAATGGTGGTAATATAAATAGCCCAGGATCATATTAGACACATCCGATCATGTACCGGGTACACCTTCGCTAGTTTCCAGCTCCTTGCAAGGGCCAAAACCCATCATAATTAAGAAGAGTCAGATCTCACAATAGGTGGAAAAATTCTGGTTTTACATTCAGCATCACAAGAGGCACCCAAGAATCTGCTAAACGGCTTCCGATACAGTTCCATCGATATTAGTTACGAATAGCCCAAAATTTCGTTCTTCGGTCATTGGTTCACATTCAAGCACAGAAAGATCAGCAACGTATGACGGCTCGTGCTTATATGTATTTGTATCACTCGTGACTTACATAGGGGAAATGACGGCTTTGGCATGACAGACTATTTTCGGCAACCCAAATTGAAACACTATTTTCACTGGATTTTTTTTTACGAAAACACTTTGCTGAATGCATGCAAACGATTCTTTATGCTTTCAGCTTCAATTTGACTATATTTTTACCACTGAGAAAAAGCAATCTAGCAGGGTTTTCTTGAAATGAAACACACGCACTACAAATTGTAGCTGATTTCGAGTTGCCGATAATAGAACAGCAGATTTACATGCAGTTCAAATGGAACGGTTGCCGAAGAAAAACTGGTTGCCGACAATACTCGCTCTCACTAGATTGGAGCTTTGTAAAAGCGTTTCAAAACAGTTTTTGACAATTCTTTCGACTGAAATTGTTAGAGCAGCTGGTAGCAAAAGATTGTAAACAAACCAATACTGCATATGTGTGCATTCCATAGAGAAAAAGGCTATAGAAAGAAGATCGCTGCTTAGGTTGCCGAGAATACGTAAATTCCCTTATATGGAAAAGTGGAAAAAGCGTAGAATCTTGAGCAACTGTAGCTGATAAATCGGAGAGGGGTATAAACAACGCGAGCGTTGACTTTAACCTTCAATTCTGAGATATCAATGTCCACAAAATTAGATTTTAATGCATATGACGAGGTGTCCGATTGCTTAGCCATTTTTCCATGTAGAAAATTCCAGAAAACAGTCTTCGCAACGCCAGACAATCCTTTTTGATGCCGATAATGAGTACAAGTGTTCCTTTGGTAATCCAAGACAGGCAACATGGAAAAATCTAGCGCCTCCATTTTAAAACACGTACGGTTGCTCTCATGATGACGTTCGGCAAGCATTTCTGACATTCCATTATTATAAAGAGAAGGAGAAGGATTAGTAATTTCCAATTCATTCCACCACCTTATTTGCTTAGACTTCTTTAGTTTCTTGTACTAATACTCAACTGAAGAAAACATCGCAATTTACCGACAATACATTAACCTAGGTACATTTTCACTCAGAAGCTAGGTAAACTTAAATCTTAGTTAGTTAGTAGTTAAAAACAGGTACTCCACTGCTTACTCTTTGATGTGTTCTAGGTAGTAACTTGAAAAGCCATGTGTGTCCGTTTCCTTGATCCCTGTTGAGTAAAGTTGAATTCCTTTGTTTGTTGAGCTCGAGGCTCTCTGCAACATCCAATTTCCATGGTGTAGATACGGTTCGTAAAATCGTGATGTCCTCCGTCGATAGTTGGTGGTCCTCTGTGAAGATGTGTTCTGCAACCTTTGATTTGAAATCACATGTTGGGCCTTTTTCCTCTTGCTTTTGGCCTTGTTAACCACCACTATATGTCCTTTGAATCTAGTTGCTAAAGCTCTCTTGATTTGTCCTACAGTGTTATACATACAAAGCTTGGTGGTATAGTCGAAGGCGTAGACAGAACACGAAATAAAAAAGATAAAAAATCATGAATGACTAACTAAACTCAATCTCTGCGGTATTCGCTGCGTAGGGTGATAGGAAATGCAACTAACATTGAATGTAATATTTTTTTGGTTTGCGTGTAGCACTTGAACACTATTTCGCATTTCTCAACCGGGCACTTGAATAGTGTAATTCCGCTGGACTCGGACGTGTCTCAAAAGGCTCGACAAATTTTCGCACAGCAAATTACAAACATCTTCACTGTTTAAAAAAAAATGACGCCTGCACTCAAAATGCACTAACGATAATGGCTGCCACAAAGCGCTGCACGGTTAAGCAGTTTTACGTTATGTATATGTAAATTTAAAGCACATGTTAAAAAAGATTGGGTAGTGAAAATTGTGTGTCGTTAAAATTTAAAACACTTCAGTCAAAATAAATTAAGGCTTGAGCTTTGAGTTAAAAGTGATTTGATTTTTACATAAGTTCTTAAATGGAAATTAAAATAGATAATGAATTATGTTAGTATTTATTTAGATGCATTACAAATTCCGTTGTCATTAATTTTAATATATTTATAATGTGAAACCCAAAGAGGTGACGCAGAGGTTTCAGTAGACACATCAAGTGTTGCTTCAGAAAAATTGATGGAATATCATTTTAGATCGATTTCAATATGGATGCTGCCGATGAGATGATTCTTTCGATGACCGGGATTTAATTCAGTACTTGATTGTAGCTGTGGAAGCAGCTTGGAAAACATCTTAGGACGCGTTGTCGAATTTGTATAATGTGTGGCAAGCACATTGATACTTTATGTCCAGGGAAGCCGAAGGATTTCCTCAACCGAATCGGGAATCGCACCCACCACCTTCGACTTGGTTACACTGTGCCTTTACTGACTAGGCTATCTGAGGCCCATATTCAAACCCATTCCCTGTATATTTGCTGCTCTACCGAGTCATAGTCAGTAAATGCACTCAATTTATTTCTCACTAAGGAAGCAATAGTTCGAAAAGCTCTCCTACCTCCCATCAGCAGTGAGCCGTCTGGAATGAGTGTTCCACCCGTTTCAAGTCGTTATATAACTCCATTAATCTACAGTGCGCAGAGCCTCAGAATTCAGCAGTTCGTTTGCTTCCATCCACGCCAAATAGCCTTCCAAACTCTTTTGCCAGTGGCAGACTTTATTTTGCATTCCTCTCGCTACGCCACCAGATGCTGTCCATACTATATTTATATAGCATCGATACTTCCTCTATCTTTATACACTTCGTTCCTGCTGTTGCCACTGCATTTTTTATGAGAACCCAGCAACATAAAAAGAAATAATGCTCCACCACTAAACCCATTCTCGTTCCCCAGAAAAAAACCAAAGGATTCTTTTTTTCTGGAAGGCGCGAATCCAAGAGGGATTGTGAAGCCAAGATCCGGAAAATCTTCGATTGTAAGCGGAGAAAGCAACCATCCGGGCAAGGGTACGGCAAAAAAAGTATACGAATTCGAACCGCAACCATCGGGATCGGAATGTTGGAGCAGCTTCACTGGTTTAAGCGATATTTCATTTTTTTTTGCTTTGCTTTCTGTTAGCCCGTTTTGCTAAATTTATATTCAGTAGGAGTTTTATTTTATTGCCTGCGCGAATGAAGAGAGCGAATGAATGCAGAACCATCTTGGTTCGATCTGTTTTAACCTACCGTTAAGGGGATAGGAAGTGTAGTGAAGGTAAAGGTGCTCCCGTTCGACCACAGATGGCATATTGTTGGTTCCGATATCGACGAAGTGTACTCACTTGGTATCGCATAAACTTTCCTGCGGATGCAATTTTTATTACCGGAAGCAGTAATACACTGCTCGATTGAAATTAATATTTGAATAGATGAAATATGAGATGGAAGGAATGGTATAATGAAGAATTGGTCGGATCGCCTTATCAACCGGTCACCGGGAGAATAACTTTCAAAGGATAGAATAAGTTGACAGATCTAATGGGTTGAGGAAGATGCATTCAATGATATACTGAGCTTTTTGATGATGGTTGGGATCTGCTCACCCGTTCGATATGGCGTCAAGGACGGACAGAAACAAAGTCACAGCAACGAAAAGGAAATTCAGATTGTAAAGAAGCTGAAAGCTAAAGCAGTATACTATGTGAAAGCAGCTAAGGGTAACGCGGTCGTTATCATGAACAATGACGATTACGACAATTTATGACAACAAAGATAAACAACGGACCGTACCCTATTAGCACGCTTGTCACATATCGGTTTTAGAAACTTCTTTACGACTTATTTCAGTCATAAACAAGTTGCTGCATCTTTTATTAACGGAAGTGTGCTACTCGGGTATAGGCAGCTTCGAGTAGACCCCTTACAGAACATAGTGAAATGCGTGGAGAAAGCACTGAAGGAGTGCAAATCAATATTAGGAGATGGAGCAGGCCGTTTACGGGAATCCAATCCCATTCTACCCAGGATCAAAAGTCTCTCCAAAGTCTACAAACTGGAAAATGAAATGCTAGAGATCGTGTCTGCAGTTGGTTTCCCTACCCACAATCTAGAGAAGTGGCTAGCCACAGAGTTTCAGAGTATACTGATTCAATTCCAGAGTAAGCCAGTTTGTAACACCCAGGAGTTTGCACAGCATTTACAATCTTTAGGAGACATCAACGAGGATGAGATTATAGTATCTTTCGACGACACAGCTCTTTTTCCCAGCGTATCGGTCAAGAAAGCGATCAACCATTTGGAGGACTGGCGATTAACACAACGAGAGGATGCAGCATCGAGAAACAAGGTTCGGACGTATCTTAAGCTGACCCGCCTTTGTATGGAAGAGAACTACTTCTCTTTCGAAGTAACTTCTACAAGCAGACGAAAGGAGTCCCAATGGGAAATCCCCTATCTCCCTTGCTGTGTGAACTTATCATGGCTAACTTGACGACAATTTTTAACGAGAAAGGCCTAGTACCAAACCACTGGCGGAGGTTTGTCGACGACGTCTTCAGCGTAGTTAAACAAGAAGTCCTTCCACAAGGTTTAGAACAGAATTCACAAAGACATAAAATTCAATCACGAGGTAGAATACGACGAAAAACTCGCATTTCTCGATCTACTTGTCATCAGGGAATCGTTTTTTGAATACGAAGTTTACAGGAAACCAACAAAAAGTTATTTCCTATACTTCCAACCATTCATTACAGCAAACCATGGCCGCCTTCCATCAGATGATTCATCGGATGCAGACTCTTTCACTCAGCGAAACAGGAAAGGCTAAGGAGTTACAGTACATCTTCGAAACAATAAGACTCAACGGATACAAGGAGACCACAATCTATGCAATTATCGATATAAAGGCAACAATTCTACAAAGGAGGTTATTTACAACCCTCACCGCAGCATCTGAACCCTTGAAACGAGAGTCCGTTTTATTTGATCAAGATAAAGGGTGATACGGTCAAAATTTGGTCAATATCAACTTGACGTATTTCTTTCAATTTTGCATTTAAAAAACCTGAACACCCCTCATTTTGAAGGTGTGTGTGTGTGTAGAATGTTGCTCCTATTTTGATTTTGGAATTCACTCTTCAGTTGTCAAAATGCCGTCCAAGCAAGAAGAGCAGCGTATCAAAATTTTGCTCGCGTATCGCGAAAATCCGAGCTACTCGCACGCAAAGTTGGCAAAATCGCTAAAAGTTGCCAAATCAACCGTTACAAATGTAATTAAAGTGTTTGGGGAACGTTTGTCGACAGCCAGGAAGTCTGGATCGGGGGGAAATCGAAAACCGGAAGCCGCTGAGACGACAAAGAGAGTTGCCGGTAGTTTCAAGCGAAACCCTAACCTCTCTCTCCGAGATGCCGCAAATAAGCTGGGTGTATCGTCTACAACCGTGCATCGAGCCAAAAAACGAGCCGGACTATCGACTTACAAGAAGGTAGTGACTCCAAATCGCGATGATAAACAAAATACGACGGCCAAAGCGCGATCCCGGAGGCTGTACACGACGATGCTGACGAAGTTTGACTGCGTGGTAATGGACGACGAAACCTACGTCAAAGCCGACTACAAGCAGCTTCCAGGACAGGAGTTTTATACGGCAAAAGGAAGGGGAAAGATAGCAGATGTTTTCAAGCACATGAAACTGTCAAAGTTCGCAAAGAAATATCTGGTTTGGCAAGCCATCTGTACCTGTGGCTTGAAAAGCAGCATTTTCATAGCTTCCGGGACTGTCAACCAAGAAATTTACGTGAAAGAGTGTTTGAATAAACGTCTGCTGCCTTTCCTGAAGAAACACGGTTGTTCCGTACTGTTTTGGCCGGATTTGGCATCTTGCCATTACGGTAAAAAGGCCATGGAGTGGTACGCCGCCAACAACGTGCAGGTGATTCCCAAGGACAAGAACCCTCCCAACACGCCAGAGCTCCGCCCAATTGAGAAATACTGGGCTATTGTCAAGCGGAACCTAAAGAAGACCAAAAAACTGCTAAGGGCGAGCAGCAGTTCAAGGCAAACTGGCTTTCTGCGGCGAAGAAGGTGGACAAGGTGGCTGTACAAAATCTGATGGCAGGGGTCAAGCGTAAGGCCCGGCAATTCGGAAAAGGCCCGGCAATTTGGAAAAGCGGAAGCCTAACTGAATATTTTTCCTGAATTTTATACTAATTGAACTTGAAAAAGAAATTTAATTTGATTTTTTAAATAAACGATTTCACCGATTTACACGCGTTTTCCCTTGACCAAATTTTGACCGTATCACCCTTTATTACTTGTAAGTTAAGACCATGACTAAAAAAAAATCGGATTATTGTTAGTTTTCACTAGTAGATATATAGTAGGTAGCAGGTGTATGTAAAATAAGCTGTAATCATTGAAACAAAGTATATGTACGACACACCAAGGGAACTTTAGCCACTAGATTTAAGGAACAAATAGCAGAGGCCAAAAAGCAAGAGGAAAAAGGTCTCAAATATGATTTCAAATCAGAGGTCACAGAGGACCACCAACTATGGACGGAGGACATCACGATCTTACGAACCGTATTTACACCATGGAAATTGGATGTTGCAGAGAGCCTCGACATCAACAAACAACGGAATTCAACTTTACTCAACAGGGATCAAGGAAACGGACACACATGGCTTTTCATGTTACTACCAAGGACACATCAAAGAGTTAGCAGTACCTGTTGAGAACCTGTTTCTACATGAGATTAGATTTAAGTTTAACTAGCTTCTAAGTGAAAATGTATGTTAATACATATATATTCGCATCCTTCCACTCCTGTAGATTCAAGAAATGTTCCCATTCATTTCCAAGAATCATCTTTGCGGCAAATACAACGCAGTAGGCCTGGCCGTATCTCAGATATGCTGTAAACATCAATTAGACAAGAAAAATGATTAGACCTCATCTAACCTAATCATTTTCCAGGATGCTTTCTCGTACTGGCTGCGTTTGTATTAGATTAGATTAGTTAATACATATATATTCTGTTAAATGCGATGTTTTCTTCAGTCAAGTATTAGTACAAGTCACTGAAAAAGTCTGCACATTGTAGACGAAATACGCGTCAGGATAAGCAAATATGGCAGTTGAATTAAATGGAAATTACTAATCCCTCTCTCTCTCTCTCTTATACACTCCACTAAGACGCCCACATTCATCAGGATAGTGTAATCAAGCAAACACAAAGTTTGCTAGCCGTTCACCCTGCGTAAGTGTAAGGCAGCGGAGAAGATAAAAAAGACAAACACCCAGAAATAACGAAAACTTAATGTGTAGCCATCGCTCCGACGCAAAGAGCGACACTCAGTGCAGGGTTGCAAATGGGAAACCTAGCAAAACGACAAAGTTCTTCTTCGTTAGGCACTTCTTCATCTCCTATGCATGCAATCGTGGTAAGCAAAGTCTGCAAAAATCTCAAGTAGACACTAGCTGGCTGTTGTATTTTAAGTGCTCCCTGCACCGTTTATTGTGTGGATCACTCTCTCATAGCGAGATGTTTTTATGACAGGTGGGCAAGAACTCACGGTCTCCCAGTGTTGGTGAGTTCTTTGCCGTTAATGTTCACGAAAAGTTCACTATTTTGCCATACAGAAATTCAAAACAAAATTTTTTATGGGCGGATTTGGACAGTTTTCGACCTGTTTCATACGACCGGAAGGTGTATGCTGGTCACAAATGCCGTGCCAAACTGATTTCCTACTCAATAAATCAACCTTTGATGTGAATTTCCCTAATAAACACGAGGAGCATTTCTTATAGCAAAACTTGCCATAACAAAATAGGCATAGTTCATTTTAGTAAACAAACTAACACTTCTTCCTACTGTGTCACCTATGTATTAGGCGCCTAGCTCTCATAGATTAGTTGGAAAAGAGTGTGTGAAACAAATAGGAGGTATAAACAAACACTCTTTGACGAGTGTAGTATGATGCATGAACAAGGTTGCTTCTTAGAACTGATACTCAAATTAGACTATTCAAAAAGTCTCATTCTTCCTTATTTTTGGCATGTGATTTTCTCCTCGATGATGTATCCGCTGTTACGTTCAATAAACTTAAGGTGACTCTTAATTCATGTGTTCAATATGTTTTTTTATTGTATTTTGATTTTTTTTTCCGTCGATCTTGTTTTCCGTGCTGAGCACCAATGCTACCGACGCCAGTTTGGGTTCAATCCCAGTCGGAGTCGCCGGGATGTTCTGAGGCATAACATCTCTGATCACGCCTTCCTTCGGAAGGGAAGTAAAGCCGTTCATGAGTTGATGGGTCAATAGGTAGGGTCCAGGTGTAGGAGCTGCTTTCCTGGCATCGGTAGCATTGGTGCTCAGCACGGAAAACAAGATCAACGGAAAACGAATCACAAAAAAAAAAAATCAAAGTGATGAATCTTTCAGCGTTTGTATGATCATCTGAAATTTATTTCAAGTAGGGGGATGAGGGGCATAGTGACAGGTGGGGCATAGTGAGCATCCCGCAGTTCGACTCTGGATCTCCAGCTGCATGAAACAAATCAACTGGTAGTAGGTTCAATATCATTATGATATTGATCATATTACCAACCAATCTGTTCCGAACGGACGGAAGTCCAAACTGGTGCACGGGATGCTCACTATGCTCCACCTGTTCACTATGCCCCTCTTACCCCTACTAGAATGGTTACAAATTACATGTTTAAATAAATTAAATAAAGCAAATAACTTGTTAGCATTGCTTTCATCCAAAAGTTGAAAAGTATTGACACCGTGTGCCCAAAATTTTCAAATATCCATTACGCAGCATTTCAAAAATTGAGTTAAATATGGATAAAAAAAAAACAGCAGAAAATATGGTTAGAATTGTTTTCTAAACTGTAGTTTTTTTTAAAGAATGAGAAGCAAAGAATCAAGGAAGTTTGATGTGATGGATTTTTTGAATTAAAAGTCGATGTAGTCCTTACTATTTGATGCAGAATTTAAAGATTTTATTAATTCAAAATAATTCTAATGTTACTCTGAGGTTGATCAGATTAACAGTTTAATTCTTGACATCATACAACACACAGCACCCATCAGAGAAGTAGGCAATTTTATTTTGCAAAATTCACCGGGCTGAAGTGAGAATCAAAGCCTAACATTGTGGAACTCATACACAGTTTACCTAAACTACGGGTAACTCCACTATTTGCATGACCATTATGCCAAAGTATAATTTTATTATTTTACTAAAATGAAAGTCTGATAGCTTCATTTTTGAAGTCTCAGAACCTTGCAATGATTTCAAATTTTGGAATTTATATTTTTCCTGTGTCCCAGATCATGAATTTTTTTGATAGTCTGAATTTACTTGGAACTCTTCATAGGATATATTCGCTTTTTTTTTGGTTCAATTTGAATCATCCTAGAATTCCATCATATTTCTTTTCTATATTCCCCTAAAATAATCTTGAAAATATATTAACTTTTTCAGTAACATTCTACGAGTTCTAAGCATTACCTCTTGTAATCTCTTATAAATCACTCTCCAATTCCACAACTCCCTCAAACTGGTAATAATTCCCAAAAATTGGCTCAATTTTGTGTTCATTTTTCTCTATGGAATTCTTAAAATATTCTTAACAATTTCCTTGGTACACTCTTCAGAATGACCGTCACACTCTTCTCAGACTCATCCGGTAATTCCCTTTGAACTGCTTTGAAGGTAAGGTCAGAATTGTTTTGAAATCCTTTACAGTATTACCTAAGTACTCAAGCAGGCATGGAACATCATTTGCATTCATTTACATTCATTTGCCTCTAACTTTTTTTCTTGAACAGCATTCTGCAAAATGATGTAGGGGAATTTACGTATTCTCGTCAATCTAAGCAGCGTCTGCACTTCTACTAGCATTTTCTCAGCGTCACGCACATATATGATGCGTCTGTTTGTTTACATTCATCTGCTGCTTGCTTCTCTATCCATTCCAATCGACAGAATTTTTCAAAACGTTTTGAAAGTGTTTTTACAAGGCTCCAAACTTCTCAGGTGAGTGTGACTATTGTCGGCTGTTCTATTATCGGCAACTCGAAATCAACCCCATTTTGTAGTGCGTATGCTTTATTTGAAGAAAAATGTAGCATTACTGGATTGCTCGATCGTTCAAATATAATCAGATTGAAGCTGAAAGGCTTAACAATCGTTTGGACACATTCAGGGAAGTGCGTTGATGGGAAAACATAGTGAAATTAACGTTTAAATTTTGGTTGCCGAAAACAGTCAATGGGTGCCGAAGCCAACATTTACCCTATATGGCTTTTGTAGGTTTTTTTTTTATTAGCTTCAACTTTTGTTAAGGCCATCAACGTTGGACATTATTGGAATTTTAAGGTAATTCTGAAAATAGTTCACAGTTAAGTGTGAGGCGAATTCTTTATGAAATCAAAGGAGAATTTCAAACTAATTCTGAGTAGGATTACATCCATCTTTGTGGGCTTCGGGGTCATGCGGCGTCATCCATAATTTAGGCGTATTGTAAGTTCCACGAAATGAGGGTTGGGTTCCCACTCCCACTGTGCGGTGCAAATTTTGGCAACCTGAAAATTTCCCTACTGGTCTAATGGGTGTGGTGTGTTGTCCGTTGTCTAGTGTTAAATATTCAGTCTGTGCAACCTCTGGTTCAAGACGGTGTCAATTGTCTTGTCAACTCTGCGACAATTGCATGGAGATTTTGTCAATAAAAGAAATACAATCCGGAAGAGGAATCATAGAAAATTCTTATGATGAAGCTTTAGGAGTGTGCTGGTGCGAATCGTGAGAATAATTTCAATGGAATTATGTCCAATGTTTCTTTAATTTAATTTTAATAAGATTTTAAGCGCAATTTCTGTGAGGCTTTCAAAACCATTTTGGCAAAGTACTTGAGTACAGGCATGGAAAATCATTTGCATTCATTTACATTCATTTTCCTCTAACTTTTTTCATCAACAGCATTCCGCAAAATGATGCAGAGAACTTTTGTAGTTTTTGTTATTAACTACAACTTTTGCTCATAACTCAAATTCGTATCTCTTATGCATCACGAACTAGAGCGGGCAGAACTTGTTACTGTTCAATGCTCATCATAACTTCATCATAACTTCCATTTTCCTGAGGACGTCAGAAAGCAGAAGATTTCAAAGTTTGCCAAAAAGCAATATGACATTCGTGACAACTGGGGCGATCAATGGGCAGGTATACTTTAAGGAATGCCTCCAAAAGCGTCTACTTCGACTTCTGAGGTTACACAATGATCCTACGATTTTCTGGCCGGATTTAGCCTCGTGCCATTACTCTAAAAATGTTCTGAAGTGGTACAAGACTAAGAAGGTCAATTTCGTGCCGAAGCATCTCAATTCCCCGAACGCACCGGAACTGTGGCCAATTGGGAAGTCCTGGTCCATCATGAAGCAGTCACTTCGGAAACACCCTAAGGAAGTGAAATCAGAGGAAGATATGAAGATACAATGGATTTCCAAAAAAGAAAAAAAAAAACATGTGTTTGGATATGGCAATGAAATTGAATAAAGCGGACATGAAAAAAGTAAAATTAAATGTTTTTTTTCCCTGAAAGTTTGAAGATGATCGGATGAATGAGTGAATTTCGCCGAATCTTTTCTTGTGATGCAATTTGATTCCGTACACCCTTTATTATTAAGTATGCAATTAGTTATTTATTATTTTGTAGGAAGATGTCTTTCATACGCACGTTTATTTGATTGATTATGGCCACAGTCATTGTTGCATGACGCGCCGTATCCCCTTAAGGTGTTACCTTGTTGAGTCCTTTTTCTAATAACACTTCGTATTTTTAAGAGCACATATCTCAAGGTTTACGAGCTATATAAATCTGTAGATTTCAGACATTGTTTGCTTCTCCGCAGCAAACATCAAGTATTGATTTCAGTTTCGAGCATTCACAAAAACATTAATACATTCACTTGTGAAATTGCAATGCGAAAAGGACGCTGCAATAAATCACCTTAAACTAGTGATAAATGCGGCTTAATCGCATTCGGTTTTATGCTTAATTCAAATGTATATCGCACATCCGGGCAAATTTCTACGGAAAACTACTAATCGGGGTTTGCTGGGCATCATCCATATTTGAAAAATACTTAAGAAGTTTTACAGAAGTTTCAATTTCAGTGAAAGGAATCATTTGACTAAGTGATCTCTTCGACCTTATTACATTCTTAATCCTCCATTATCAAACAAATTTGTCCATCCCATATCTCTAAACGTGTCTAAGCTCTTGTAGTACGTTTGTTTGGCTCTGGGCTCCCATAAATGTAAATTTGTCCAACTTAAAAATGTCAAACAACTGCTTACGTAATTACTGAATGTTCTCTATAAACAGGAAATAATTATTGGATATCCAGTCATAAAAATTATGAAGTCCAGCAGGGCGATTTAACTTCTTTGAATACCGATTCTGTGGGATATCGATCGGTATCGAGGTAAACGACCGAATCCATGTTCATTGACTAAGAAAAATGCGATTGTAGTATGCTTTATTCTGCAGCTCTCGAATTGATCAGCGTTCCGAATTTTTTTTTTCGATTTTTATTCTTCTTATTAGAGTTGTTAGATTCATGAATCTACAACAAGTAGGGTTAACTACCCAATTTCCGGCCTATTAAGCACAAACCGCACTTAGTCTTTCTTAATCTAGCTCAGGTTAGCACCAAACGGAATGTTATTAATACTGATGGCTTCCAAATGTATTTACCTTTCCGTACGTACCTTAAAATTTGATAAAGAGCAACCAATCGTTGAGATATTGTCAAAAGTCTAACACTGCTTCTTGACGCCAAACTCGGCCTACGGATTCTAAACTCAGCCTAACGCATTAAAACGCCATTGAAACGCCAATGAATTCACTTCGGCCTATCGGATGAAGATAAAAATTGATTCGGTCAGAGCACTTCTTTTGTTTTTGGGAATTATCGGTGCAAACCTTCATATAACGCGTTCTCATTGACTTTGTTCGGTAGCTTGTTAACTAAAGTATTGTATCAAACGCATAATTTACTTGTTAACTCTGAAATCATGGATTTATTTGAAGTTTTCTGCTCGATAGGCCCAAAATGGGTGATTAGGCCGAAGTAGTTCTCTACCCTATTTACCGTAAGATTTGATAAAGAGAAACAAATTGTTGAGATATTGTTAAGAATCTAACACTCCTTCTTGACGCCAAACTCGGCCTACGGATTCTAAACTCGGCCTAACGCATTCCCGAGTAGCACACTTTCATCACAATAAGTTACAGCAACTTGTTTATGACTGAAATAAGTCGTATGTAAGTTTCTACAATTGATTTTTGACAAGCGTGCTACTAGGGTTGAAACGCCAATGAATTCACTTCGGCCTATCGGATGAAGATGAAGATTTATTCGGTCAGAGCGCTTCATTTGTATTTGAGAATATTGGGTGCAAACATTCATATCACGCGTTCTTATTGACTTCGTTCGGTAGCATTTGAACTAAAGTATCGTACCAAACGCATAATTTACCTGTTAATGTCGAAATCATGGAATTATTTGATGTTTTCTGCTTGATAGGCCCTACATGGGTGCTTAGGCCGAAGAAGTTCTCTACCCTACCTCATAATAAGTGGGCAGTAATACGATGCAAAATTTTCTAACATTATGCTCTTTATTGACAATACCCCTAACTGTTTGCGTTAAAATATTAGCTTCATTGCATTGTACAAGTTTTAACTACTCACCACAAACACTAGTTCTATTTATATGGCACTATGTCCTCGTAGCATCCAGAGTCTTTTTGCGCCACAGGTCTTCACGTAACATCACTGAATATTTCATCGAAACTGCTGACAACATTACACTATGCGGTCTTTACTCTCTGTCTCAGAATAACACTCTCCGGCCTTATATTGTGGTTTCGTTCTCCGGAGTGACATGAATTTCACCACAAGTCACTGTCAGAAATTGCATTTTCCTACATCCGGCATCATGCAAAAATAATCTTGCTCCTAGTGGTGGCATTTTCCCGGGTGTTCCATCTCAGCTCTTCCTGTGTATGTCTAACAATATCATCGGATCACTCGAAGCAGGCAAGGCTGAATAAATCAAACTCTACTCTCTCTATATCTCTCTATATACGGCTGACTCAGTTCCTGCCTCTGCAAGAAATTACACGATGAGGAAACTCATACCTGCCTTGTTATAACGGGGCAAACAGACACATCCCGGCACAAAGAAGCAGCCCAAACGATGGCCCAGGGGAGCATAGAACAATGTCTAATACTGTCACTCACATGTGCAGACATCTAAGATGCATGATCCACCCCCACCTCCACCAAACTTCTTCTATTCTCTTTACAGTAATCTGATTGCTCTTGCACTTTGATCAACGATATGCATGAAGGATCAAGGGAATAGAAAAACCGATGATGTGTAGCGGTAGATCTATGCTTTTGGAAGCAAGAATTTTGCCTTCGATTTCTCCATGGGACAGAGAAGAGAGAGAGAGCAGTATGGAAGCTTTTTACGGTATTGAAGATGGCAAAAAAAAAATGTCAAAGCACTTTCTCCATTCCAATGTAGACCAGCACGGAGAACCGTATTCTAATCCCAAGGTGGTCGTTTGTTGTGCGCTGTGTAGTGGAAATTCATGGCTCTCCCAAGATTTAAGGTTAGTGACGTTTGTTATTCTTCGATAGTAAATTCATCCTTTCGGTAACAACGTTTGCTTTTCATTATGATGCTTCCATTGGGGAAAACATTTTTGAGCTCTTAATTGTTTGACCGTTTTCAATACTATCCATTACATACTGTTCCTCGGTGCGTAAAAGCAAACGCAAAACTATCGGAGCAGAAATCTACACAATTGCTATAAAGCTGTTCATTTTCAGCACGTTCTGGTCGTAGCTTCAGGTTCATGTTTCAAGTCAACGGGCATCCGCCCACAAAATCTAAAGTTTGCTTGAACTATAATGCACCGCATGAACTAGGCAACCGTATAAATAGATATATGTGCTCACACCGGGTCAACGGTAACGTATCAAGACAATTGCATTATTGCTATCAAACAAAGGGAGTTACAAAGCGTGATGGAAAAGATTTTTGTTTTGTTTTTGAGATCCATAATTCATCGTTTGATAATGTTTGATGCTTTTGAACGTCTTTCTTTTCCTCTATTTTTAAGCTTATTGTTCATCGTATATTAGCTTATTGCGTGCTCTCAAATTAGTGTTCCAGATGCACTTGCACAGTTATGAATTGAGATCTTTCTATGCCTGTACCATGTTTGCATTAGTATAATTGTATGGAAACCCGAAAAATTCCATGGTCTTGCTCTGTAACTGCGCCTTTACCGACTGACCTACGGGAAGCCCCTAATGCTTGTGAATGTATCATTAATGGAAAAGAAAAGGCTAAAACATCGCCTTCTTGAGGTATTTTTAAGATGTGACTACTGACTATGACAAATATTTAGACCGTATTGTTGTAGGTATTACTTTTATAAAAATCTCTCCTTACTTTTGTTTCACCCGCAAGATGCTTTTCACCCAAACATTCTCATCTGACCATTATAGATAACTTGTATCAGCACAACACTGACTGCGCTTCTGTGTACACTGCTTGATATAGGAAATAATAAAGAAGAGATAACACGTCTAGTGCATCCCTGCTCCAACCATCATCAGTTGCCACCGCCAGCGTCATCGTCATCCTCCTCCTCCGAGGTCCAAGCGTACGCCAGTTGGCAGGGATCGGAAAGTGCTGATAGCAGTTTGTGCAATGTTTCTCTCAACTTTGGCCAACAGCAGCGTGCTCACTGGCTCACATGTGACCAACTGTAGCCTCAGCTACGTGCACAGACGAGCCACACCAGCCAGTAGAAAAGTACATTTATATGTCTATATGCCATCCTACTTGCGCTATTGCGAGGGCGATATATGTGCTTATCTATACTTAAGCAGCGGTTAACTCTTTGGAAGAAAATTACACCGCACGTTCATCCGATAGCTGCCACGTACTACCTATTTCCCGACAACTGCAACGGCAAGTGTGTTTTTAGGAGATTTGATCCAGAAGTTGGAGAGGCGTGAGTGTTCCAATAAGAAACCATCCGCTCGTGGCGATGCTGGAAGGAAAGCTTCTTAATTGTTTAAATTCACATATAATGGTAATTTATGACTCCTTTTCTCGGTATCGAAGGCAGAAGTAGTCCAGCTCGAAGGAGTAGTTTCGGAAGAACCACATATTGGTTTTATGTTTGCCGGTAACGAATTCTCCACAGATGTGGTTCGTTTCGTGATAATTTTACGGGGAATGTTAAGCGAAATGTCCCCCATCTGCTGTTTCGCAGAGTAGTCGGGTAGTCGTGGGACTGTGTGTATGTGTGATTCGGTGGTGTTGAATGAAATCATTTCGGAAGCAGACTTTACTGCTTTGCTCGTTTTTGAATTTTCGATAAGGTACTGATGGCTTTTTAAAGTCAATAACTTTAAAACATAATTACTTTAATACCTCGAGTTTGCTCAAGTTTAATTCTATGGCTTCAAGGGCTGTAGTAGCAGTAGCAGTAGCAGTTACTATCTTGTTGATTTTCGGTATATGGAAGCTTCGCATTTTGGACAGTTGTCAATTATTTTCGGCTATAAATTATTTGAGAATAATGAACAGTTCCACGCCAAATGACGGATCGAAAAAAAAAACACGACCTTCTCTGATTTGTATGAAACTTTGCATAATTGTTTGTTCTGGGCCTCCCTAAATTTAAATTAATTTGGTAAGTAACTGACTTGGCACAAACCATTGCACAGTGGGGATTTTTGCAACAAAAAGGCTTGAAATTGTCTGCCGCTGAAACCACATTTTATTCACACAGAAATTTATTCTTCATATTTTGAATTGCCGCGCACTGTGATAAGTGCATGTTTGGAGCCTATTTTGCCCCAAAATCCCATATTTTCTGTAGTTTTTTTTTCCCATTATGATACTTCCTTATGTACCTGATGGGCGACGACTCGCTGAATTCAAATCAGTGCCGAACGAAGTAACCGTCTTCATTGGTCTCGGTCCTGAGCCAATCGCTTCCAGTCGCCTTGGACGTTCAAGGACCTAATGTCCTCCTCAACTGCACAAAGCCAACGCGTGCGTGGCCTACCCCGAAGCCGACGTCCTATTCCGGGTTCCCTGCTGAATATTGACTACGGTTGACGCTCTTCCGGCATTCGTGCCACATGCCCAGCCCACTGTAGCCTGCCGTGTTTTATAAGCTTCACAATATCCATGCCGTTATATACTTGGTACTGTACTGTAACAGATTTTCCCAAGATCATAAATCAGTGATCTTAATGTTTTCCAACGAAATTTACAATCCTCTTGAAACTCTTGAAAATTCATTGAACATTCCCACGCGCAAGTTGGATGCGCTTATTCATATTTCCTTACAAGGCATGTTCCCACAAACAAATCTGGGTCTTGTCAATTCATAGCTAATCGATTATTTCCATACCACACAAGTGTTGCAATCAGACCGATGCACTTGTGCTCCCAGGCACCAAAGTGTCGACTCATAATTGTTATCCATGTTGCACCATTCGACAAACGGTCTCATGGCATCAAATTTCATAGAAACCACCCAATGCGCTATGCATTTATATTCTTTCCTTTTTACTCCTGATCTAACCCAACAGCGCATAGTTTGAACGTACCAGTATCGTGATCGCGTACACGTATTGGTATTTGTCTTTATGTTTTGCTTTCTCTTGATTGGTTAATTAGTAAATGGTTGTTCCAGGATTCTCCTACCAGCTAGGAAAAACTTGAAGTAGTACTAGATTAAAGAAGGTTAGCTTTAAGTTTGATTCACAATTCTGAATAGTTTTACTACACGATGATGACCGGTGACCCTCTTAAAAGGCACGAACGCCTCTTCCACTGCTCTACGGTCGATTCCGATGATGTCGATGTCGTCCGCAAAACCAAGGAGCATGTGCGACTTTGTGATGATCCCAACCAACAATTTTAGCTGCAGATTAGCTTATACAGCCGAAAATTGGCTTATACAGCTAATTTTTGCCTGTATAAGCTAGTCTGCAGCTAAAATTGTTTGTTGGGATGGTACCGTTCCTCTGCACGCCAGCTCTCCTAATCGCTCCTTCGAGGGCGATGTTGAATAGCAAGTTCGAAAGAGCATCTCCCTGCTTCAACCCATCTAAGGTCACGAACGAGGCCGAAATCTCGTCTGCAACCCGTACACATGGTTTCGAACCATCCAGCGTTGCACGAATCAGCCTAATTAGTTTTGTCGGAAAACCGTTTTCTTGCATTATCTGCCACAACTTGAATGCTTTTTCCGATTGAAAGTTGTTGGGTTTCATGCTTGAATCGAAAGAACCTGATGTTGGCCAACTTCGACGGCAAACGGTTTCTGGGCAAATGCTTCCTCGCAATACCGGTTATGAGATCCGACTTGAACTTGGTTTTTGGTGACATGGTTTTCTTTTTTGGTTCTGCTTGCTACGGAAATCAAATGGAAACTAATAAATTTCGTGATCCCTCTCCGCTCATATATCCTCCTATTTAATTCTAGAAACTTCAAAACAAATGTTATCAAGTGATTTGCAACAAAGTAGGTGATTTGTATTTATCAATTTCAATGATAGTTTGATTTACTGGTGGGGACATACTGCAAGTATTGAAATTCTGAACTTTTCTTTCCACAGTAAATCACAAATAATTTTTTAACGGTTGAAAATGAGGTTAAAGTGTCTTCGGCAAAGTTTTTGCTTATAAAATTTCCCATATTTCTGTTGCATTTGATTGATAATAGCGCTATGTTTGATACCCACTTTTGATGATTGAATGCAGTGATGTACAACAAAAAATATAATTTTAGAGAATTTGAAAAATTGTAACTAACAAATTGAACACAGAACATGCCATAGCAATTTTTTTCTTATAGTTTTGATACTTGGAAATCTGCGAAAAATATAAAAGGGTGAGATTTAACTTAAATTTAAAGAACTAAAAATATTTATTGGATAATAGCTATGAAAGATGGACTTTTTTCAAAAATATCGTCGGGGCGACCTCTAAACAACATTTCCCAGAGTTGCCGGCATACAAAAGTTTGTTTGTAACACCCTTAGCTATCATTTGGAGGGTGAGCCCCCAGATTTCCAGACATAGTGCAATTTTGGGACACCCTAATGAATAGATGATGAGTCTGCAAGTTGTATTCCCGGAACTTCTCAAGGGTTTGACGCAGGGTAAACATTTGATCCGTCGTTGATCGACCTTCACGAAAACCAGCCTGGTATTCGCCGACGAAGGATTCCTCAAGCGGTCTCAATCTGTTGAACAGAACACGTGATAATATTTTGTACGCAGAATTCAGAAGCGTGATTCCTCTGTTATTGGCGCACTCCAGTCTGTGTCCCTTTTTGTAGAGGGGACAAACGAGACCATCCAACCAACTAGCGGGCAATTCTTCCTCCTCCCATATCTTGAGCAGTATACGGTGGATCATCTGGTGCAGCTGCTCACTTCCGTGTTTTTAGAAATTCGGCCGGGAGCTCGTCCTTCCCCGCAGATTTACTGTTTTTCAGCTCTCGTATCGCCTTTTTCACCTCTTCTAGCGTTGGTGGTTCCACAGCTTGACCATCGTCGTCGATGTGTGTTCTGTTTGTAGAGGCTCTCTCGTTCTCTCCGTTCAGCAACGTCTCAAAGTACTCCTGGCAACCACCATCGTTTAATCTGTCAGCAGATTACCTTCACGGTCATAGCACATGGCGGGAGACGGCGCTGTCTTACTCCTCACGCCATTGACAGTTGCGTAAAACCTTCGCATATCATTCTGCTCCATACTTTCTTGCGCCTCAGCAGTAACGCGTTCCTCGTACTGCCTTTTTTTCCTGCGATGGGTTCGTTTCTCGGCTGACCTCCACTCCACGTCAAACCACCCGTTCCGGGGGCGCCTCTGAGCTGTACCTATCACCTCTCGTGCTGTTGTGCTCACCGCTCCGTGGACAGCTTCCCACAGATTGTTGAGATTCTCGTTCACGTTGATTTCCGCTATCCGCTTATTCAGCTCCTGGTGGTACTCTGCAGCCAGGGTGCCTTCCATTCATTTTGACTAAAAACATGTTTTATTAAATTATGGAATAATAAGATATTATGATGATATTTTGTATGTGTAAGTAATAAGAAAAGATTGTAAAGTTTGTGTTTCACACATCAAACTTGCAAATTTAGCTTTGACAGAGTCACAATGAGCGTTTTTCTGATCGCCTCTTCGCGAAGAGTGAAGAGCGAAGAGTGGGTGAGATAAATTACAAAATCGCTTATCGCGACTCTCATGTAGCAAAATTGGCAGGTATTATGTGTCAAACACACACTTTACAATCTTTTCTTGTTGTTTACATAATCAAAATATTTTCATAATATCTTATTATTCCATAATTTCTTAAAATATTTTTTTTAGTAAAAATGAATGGAAGGCACCCTGCCTGCAGCAACACCATCTACTGTCAAACGCTGGATATTGAAACGTATCGATCTCCGGTTTCTCGAACTCGTAACGGTCGATAGACGCGCTAGAATTTTCGCGACAACGAGGTAGTGATCCGAGTCGATATTTGGACCTCTGAAGGTCCTGCCATCTACGACATCCGAGAAATGCCGACCATCCACCAACACGTGGTCGACCTGGGCGCAAGTTTTATCATTAGGGTGTCTCCAGGTGTGCTCTCGGATATCCTTGCGTGCAAAGTGGATGCTACTCATAGCCATATCACGAGCAGCAGCGAAGTTTATCAGCTTCAGGCCATTATCATTCGTTGCAGAGGGAAGGCTCTCTGTTCCAATGATTGGGCGAAAGAATTCCTCTCTTCCGACCTGCGCGTTTGCATCTCCGATGACAATCTTCACGTCGTGTTTAGGGCACTCATCATAGGTTTTATCCAGGCTTTCATAAAACGCGTCCTTCACGTCATCGGATTTATCGTTAGTCGGTGCGTAGATGTTGATCAGGCTGTAATTGAAGAATTTGCCACGAATCCTCAAAACGCAGATGCGTTCGCTAACCGGTTTCCACCGCATAACCCACTTCATCTGTTTCCCAATCACTACGAAACCAACTCCGTATTCTGCTCTATCGCCACCGCTGTAGTAGATATGGTATTTGAACGATGTGTTGGCGATAGGATCTACCGCCCTGAATTCACGTTCTCCAGATCTAAGCCACCGTACTTCTTGAATAGCAGCCACCATATGATACCACATGATACTTCATTGATTCAAATTTTCAGTACCTTTTATCAGAAGTAGTCAATATGTCTTCTAGTAGCCAGCTTGTGCCTTTTAAAAACTATTGAAAACATTTTTAGAGGAGCATTGCAATTTGCTGTCATTTTGATGATGGACTTTGCTCGGGAGTCAATTTAATAAATTCAGAGGTGAATTTTTAAGTAACTGTGTGGAAAATTCCATGACGATTGTGAAGAGGATTCCAGGATCGATGAAAAATGCCAAAAATAATGAAATTAATTAAATCTTAACTCATGAGTATGATTAAAAAACTGTGAAGAGCAAAGTTTAAGGAAATTAATTGGGCATTTTGATAAAAATATTTTCAAAATTGAACACTCACGAATAACATCTCAAAAGGGCGAAAATTTCTTAAAATATACGATAAGTGAATTTTAACCTACGAGTATCTCGAAAATAGCAACTTTGGGCAATTTAAGCATAATGAGCTTTTTTGTTGTAAATTTAATGTGTTTTAATATTAATATTAAGGGGGCCTCCCTTAGCTCAGTCGGCTAAGGCACAGCTACAAAGCAAGACCATGCTGGAGGTGGCTGGGTTCGATTCCCGGTCCGGTCTAGGAATTTTTCTCGACTTCCTTGGGCATAGAGTATGATCGTACTTGCCACACAATTATACTAATGCAAAAATGGTACAGGTATCGAAAGCTCTCAATTAATAACTGTGGAAGTGCATCTTGAACACTAAGTTGAGAGCACGCAATAAGCTAATATGCGATTAGCATTAAGCTTGAAATGCGAGGAATAAAAAGACTATTTTAAAGATATTCGATAACTGTAGGTGGTATTTTGGAAAATACTTATTTTTTCAATAATTCATAACTTTTTTGTTTAAGATTTGCCCAGCAAATGCACAAAGTCAGTAGGTATAACTTTATATAAACAACAAAATAAATGTAAAAAACAATTAAAAAAAAAAAAATATGCAATATTAGTAATTTTAATTTTTTTTGATGATTTTGATTTTTTTTTGTAAAAAAAATAATAAATTTTTACAGTGTATATTTTTTCTTGGAAGACACAATACTAGTCCGCATCTTCTTCTAAGACACCATCTGGATCAAACAAATCGTTCACGAGATATATATTTTTCTATTGATGCGTATCATTTTTGCATAAGCCCTTTTTAAGTGTTAGTCGTGTGCAAAACTAGGGAAACCATATATGTAAAATGGCATGTTGGGCAGTAACAAACAACTGTGCAAAGTTTCATCATAATCGTAAAAGGTCGATCCGAAACGATTTGCGAATCTGTGTGGAACTGCTCCGTTACAGTAATTAAGATGAAGCGGCCAAATACTAACTGGAACAGACTTTATGAAGATAATTTCTACATTTCTAGAAGGTATCTCCTCATTGGATATCTTTGTTTAGGAAAATTTTTAGAAATGTGTCAAGGTTTTTCTTGAAATTGGGAAAAGTCGAGTATGTTTTGAGATAACTAAGAAAAAAATGATGGTGCTTGGAAAATTATGACGTAATTTTTAGGAATTGAGAATAATGTCAAGAAGTTAGGATAAGGGGACTTTGTAGATATTCAAGGAATATTACAGCTATTAATTATAAGAGCCATTTATTATTTATTATATAATAATCAGTCTTCATAAATGTCATTCCCACTAAAACATATATATAAAAAAATATCAAAATATAAGAAAAACGATTTCTGACTTGCAAAAAATAGTGAAATTTATTCTAGACTTCATTTTTTTTCAAATAGTTTCAGATGTTCCCTACAACATTTTCCGAGGTACCAAACCGATTGGACAAACATTCGTCGAGGAACAGTTTTTTGGAAAAAAAAAGCTTCATATTTTTCTATAGGCCCTTTTCAAAAATAAGGCTCGAATAAAAATGGTGATCTGAAGATGCAAAATGGAAATTTTGGTCATGAGAAACGTGTTTGATAATTTCAGCCAAATAAAAAAACAAAAAATACTGAAATTAATGAATTTGCGAATTCGTCTTGTAACCTGCTTGTTACAATTTATCCCGTTTTGTGTAGTTTTTCCACCGAGTGCAATTTAGCTGTGCTTGACACGAGCGTGCGTCGTGTTTGATATGTTTTGTTTTTGTTGTCATTTTACGGCCGGCAACGTACTCACCACTATACCTTCGTGAATAATTTTAGTTTGTAAATTTTGCGTGTCATTTTATTTAGATTTTCATGTTGTAAGTTTAGTTGGAGCAGCGGCGCCGGTGGTAAGCATGTTTGCCTTTCACCCCAAAAAGCTTGGGTTCAACCGCAGTCGGCGCCACCGGGATTTACTGAGGCATAAAATATCTGATCACGCCTTCCTTCGGAAGGCAAGACATTCGCTTCAGTCGATTTTTATTCTCTCTCGTTTCGTTCGTTCGTTCGTTCGTTCGCAAATCGAAATAGCTCCGCGTTGTGTAGTGACGCTCTCGCTGACCCAGCCATGAGCAAGAAATCGCGCGGTAACGCGAGTGCCGGTTTACCGGGAAAAGGGCCTCTCCCAGGAGACGGCGCGACCTCCGAGCCAGCCCAGAAGAAGCAGAAGAAAACCCCATTGTCCGTCCCGACGGGCGTTGCGGACCCGCAGCCGGGGCCTCCCGGAACAAAACGACCCAGACCTGAAGACAGCAGCGCCACCGCATCGGCAGCAAAAAAGCTGCTGAGCAATAATCCGTTCTCCGCCCTGCAGAACGGAGCCCAGCCGCAGTCGGACCCTGAGACGGTGCCGAAAAAAGTAAAGTTGCCACCCTTCTATGTGAAGGGCTTCCCTCCTGGGCTATGGGAGCAGCTGGTTTACTACATTAAAGAGGGCCTTCGGTGCACCATTCAACGGTGTACGAAAGGCTACAAACTGATGGTCCCGGCCGAAAAACACTACAACTCAGTCCAGGCTCTCTTGGACAGGATGAAGCTAGAGTACTTCTCCCACGACGTCGAGGCCACCAAACCGCTGAAAGTGGTGCTGCTCGGGCTCCACGACATGGACTCCACCACCTTAATGAACGAAATTAAGGCGAACGGCCTCAAGCCAGTCGAAATCCACAAGATGACCCACAGCAAGGCCATCAAGTATCGTGACCAGCTCTACCTGGTCCATCTGGAGAAGAACTCCACAACCGTGAAGGATATCCAGACGACACGCACACCCTAGCAACACACTTCCGTCATAAAAAGTTGCGGTAACTTAATTGTGACCGGAATAAGTCACATAGGAGTTGCTACAACCACTTTGCGACAAGTGTGCTGCTAGGGCACTGTTCTTCATCGTCGTGAAGTGGGAGTGGTATAAGCCGACCCACCGTGGCGTCACTCAGAGCTCGAACTGCCTGTTGTTCGGGCACGGCACCAGGAACTGCCGCATGGCCAGCCGCTGTATCAAATGCGGCAAAAACCACAAGATCGACGACTGCGACAGAATCGAGGAAGCCGCTCCCACATGCGCCAACTGCGATGCCGCCCACAAGGCCACGAGTAAGGCCTGTCCGAAGCGGGCCGAATACGCCGAGATACGGAAGAAGGCCTCGTCCAACAACCAGCCCGGTCGCAAGAAGGTTCCAGAAAACAAAGCGCAGAACTTTCCTCCGTTATCACCGGTCCAACCACGGCCAATTCCAGTGTTGCCGCCGCTCCCGCTCAACCAACAGTTGGCTGCTGCCCAGTCGGCTGCCGCTGCAGTACCAGGCCAAGCCTCCGGGCCATCGACGGATCCCCCTGCTCCGGGATTGGCCGGTACAACCGACGAAGCTACAAACGATTCTCCGTTGTCAACGGATGAGATCGTCACACTGCTGGCCCAGGCAATCATCATCAAGCGCACCTGCGCTACAAGATCACAACAGCTCCAAGCTATTATCTCCTTCGTCGCTAATTATGGACCGTGAAGCCATAAAGATCGCCAACTGGAACGCTCACTCCGTAGGGGCGAAAAACATTGAGCTTGCAGACTTCCTCCGCAAGCACGACATCGACGTGGGCCTTCTCACCGAGACCCACCTCTAGACCGGTGACAGCTTCTGGATGCCCGACCACAGCATTGTCCGGCTTGATCGCACCAGCTCCAGGGGGGGGGGGGGGTGGCGGTGTCGCGGTCATCATCAAGAAAGGCATCAAGTACTTCACCCTACCCCACTACCGCACTTCCATCATCGAGGCCGTCGGCGTAGAGGTGGAAACATCGACCGGAAACGTCCGGTTCATCGCAGCCTACTGCCCCCAGCAATGGTACAGCACAGCAGTTAAAGAACGACCTTGCCATCATAACCCGCACCAATGCCTGCTTGGTAATCAGAGGGGACCTGAACGCCCGGCACGAGGCCTGGCGGAACTACCAGCAGAACCAGAACGGCCGCCTACTATTCGACCATTCCCAGCATGGTCTCTATTCCGTCTGGTTTCCGGACGAACCAACCTTCACAACACCGGCGGGCAACCCATCGACGCTGGACCTTTTCTTGGCAAACACCGGATTAGCCAAGCCGGCTGCCGTCAACGACCTGAGTTCGGACCACCAACCGGTGTTGACCGAGCTGGGCTGCAACGTGGACCCTGCACCGTGCATGTGGAAGGACTACCATCGAGTCAACTGGGTCCAGTTTCGGCGCGTGGTCGACCGCCACATTGACGACAACCCACCGCTCGACACAGTGCAGGACATCGACCGGGCCCTGGAAGGTCTCCATGAAGCCATATCCGTGGCTGACGAAGAGTGCTTTGGACGAGTTCCTGTGAGGGGTAAGTTTCAAGCAATTGATTCCCACACCAAACTCTTGATTCGGCTCAGAAATGTTCATATACGCCAGTTTCAGCGGACCGAGGATCTGCAGCGTAAATACGAAATGGTCGATCTGAATCGGCAGATCGCTTCCAGAATGGTCTCAATCCGGAACGAGAGTTTCGGGCGGCTCGTTCAGAACCTGGACGACCGTTCCAGACCATTCTGGAAGGTTGCCAAGGTGCTGAAGTCTCACCCCAAGCCCATTCCACCACTTAGACGAACGGCTTATCACCAACGAAGAGAAGGCCAATGCGATTGGGAAGCACATTGCCCAGTCACATTTGCTTGGCTCCAAAATCCCAAGTCCACTCGAGAACCAGGTTGCGCAGTGCGTCCAGACGTTAGATGCCTCCCCTTGTGCCGTCCCTCCAGAAGAACGGATTACAGAGGCACAAATTTGCTCTGCGCTGAAATACAGTAAGAACATAAAGGCTCCCGGGTTTGACGGAATATTCAACCTAGCATTGAAAAATCTCAGTCCGAGGGTGCACTCGCTGCTGGCTGCCACCTTCAACAGATGCTTGGAGCTGCACTACTTTCCAAGCATCTGGAAGGTGGAAAAATCATCCCGATCCGCAAACCTGGGAAAGACCCTTCTCTACCGTCAAGCTACAGACTGATTAGCCTGCTCTCAGCGCTGAGCAAGCTGTTAGAAAAATTGATCCTCAGCCGACTAAACAAGTTTGTGGAGGAACATGATATTCTTCTTCCGGAACAGTTCGGGTTCCGTAAGGGGCATTCCACCAATCATCAGCTAGTGCGGGTGATGAATAACATCCGAAGTAACAAAGCTGTATCCAAGTCCACAGCCATGGCCTTGTTAGACGTCGAAAAGGCGTTTGACAATGTCTGGCACGACGGACTTATATACAAGCTTTGTAACTTCAACTTTCCACCATACCTTGTGAAAATCACCCGTAACTACCTCCAGCAAAGGTCGTTTAGGGTGTCGTTGAATAGTTCCCTTTCGGGACAATTTCCGATCCCAGCAGGTGTTCCGCAAGGGAGTCTGCTGGGATCACTGCTTTACAGCATCTACACGTCGGACATCCCTCCTCTAGGAGACGGTTGCGTGTTCTTCCTGTTCGCAGATGACACCGCGATAGCCGTCAAGGGTAGGATGCCTCGTGAAATTACGAACAAGCTCCAACGATGCCTTGACACCTTTACTGATTATGCCACCACGTGGAAAATCAAAATCAACGCCTCGAAAACCCAAGCGATCATGTTCCTTCACAGACAATCGCCAAAACTTAAACCGTCTCCCTCCTGTACCGTAATAATGGATGGTACAAGGGTCGAGTGGTCCACTGATGTTACTTATCTCGGGATATTGTTCGATGAGAAGCTCCTGTTCCGCTCGTACATAGAGAAAACCCTAGTTAAGTGCTCCGCCTTGGTTAGGTGTTTGTATCCGCTCATTTGCCGCAGATCCCGCCTCTCAAGGCAAAACAAACTGGCTGTCTACAAATACATCATAGCCCCCGCGATCTTCTATGCCGCCTCGGTGTGGGAATCGTGCGCTCAGACCCACAGGAACAAAATCCAGTTTGCACAGAATAGAGCGTTGAGGATGACCATAGATCGTCCATTCGACACAAGAATAGCAGACCTCCATCAAGAGGCAGAAATTCCCAAAGTATATTCCAAAATTGAGGATATGACAACCAAATTTATCCAAAAATGCAATCTTTCTGAACATGCTTTAATAAGCAATTTGTACATAGTAGGTTGAGTGTATATAGTAGAGTAGGTAAGTTTTAAGCTGTAAATAGTAGTATTAAGTAGTTTTAGTTCCTTCGGAAGGGAAGTAAAGCCGTTGGTGCCCGGTTCACGAGTTGATGGTTCGATAGGTAGGGTCCAGGTGTGAGAGCTGCCTCCCTGGCGTCGGTAGCTTTGGTGCTCAGCACGGAAAACAAATTAAGAAAAAAAAAGATACTGTAGTAGCTGGATCACCTACACATTAAGAATCTGACATAAAGGATCAGACGTAAAAAAAACATTTCATGTAAAATTAAGTGCTCCGAGACTAAAAAGTTCGGTACCCGATGAAAAGTACGATTGATTGAGTTGAATTTCGCGTCTGTTATGACTTAATTTTATGTCAAAATTGACGCTCGTATATGTCAGTCTCAGAGCACCTAAATTTACATGATTTTTTCTAAGTGTGTAGGTTAAAGCATGAATGCAGGGTTGCTTCCACTCACTTGCTATAAAACAATGGTTTTCTAAATTATGAGATCATCAGATGATATAATGATATGCTGTACTTGTAAGTAACAAGAAAAGGGTGTAAAGGATGTGTTTGACTCATAAAACCTGTCAATTTCGCTTTCAGAACGTCACAATCGGCGATCTTATGATTCACGAGCGTTCACTCTGAGTGAGCGCTCACGAATCGTTAAATCGCTGATTGTGACGCACTGAAAGCAATTTTGACAGGTGTAATGTGTCAAACACATACGTCACGACCTCTTCTTGTAACTTACAAGTACTAATTACCATTATCAGATCTAATGTGTTCATGATTCGGAAACACAATTTTTTATAGCAAGTGAGTGGAAGTAACCCTGCATGAATGTTAATTGATTTGACATTTTAACCAATAAAGAGTTAAAAGTAAACATTTTGATAAAAAAAAATAAGCAAATTTAAAATTTTTAAGTTATTTTAAAAATCTTCCGGCGACTTCATTCCAGAATCAATTCAAGTCGTGAAACACCGATAAAGATTTCCTCGAAGTTAAGCTTCGTTCTATTTTTAGTCTCATCTTCTACAAACCACAACCAAAGCCGCCTTCAACATGACTGCATAACAGATCATTACGCTTTAAATCCGTACATACAACATTCCAGCGCCCACATCAAGTTAGATCGATATTTGATATTGCTTTTCCATGTCATTTCTCGCAGCATAATCATCATAAAATTTTACTACGTATCAACATCATTTTTTCATCATTTCCACGGCAAAAACGAAGAAGGCGAAAAATCGCGCAAGGACATACCATTCATCCATTCATCAAATGCAATATTGAGGAATATAAAAAATCCAAACCCTGATGAATGCGTGAGTGTGATATCGTCCTTTAAAAATCAATTTTCCTTTTGCAATGTTTTCCTCGTACCTAATACTGATTTATTGACGAAAAAGAAGGGGACAAACAAATCCAGCTGTAATACCACTGGATATCGATCTCCATCCTCGCTGGATTACGGTGTCAATTGCGGGCGATAGACGCCCTCTCTTCAGTCGAAAGATACAAAAATATAATCCACCTGACATCGGGTCAAGGGTACACGCCGTAAAAGTGCGGGCAGCCAAACCGTGTCAAATGGTAAATACAACCGCTAGCTGTCCGCTGAATCGTCCAAGCTGCATCCATTCTCAGTCGCGACCGACGAAGGTTGGCAGCGTTGATTTGTGTCGAATCTCTTGCCCCCTGCTGCTATTCCACCTTCCGGAAAAAAGGTTCCTTTCAACCTTTGCAAATGGGCTGAATTTTATTCAATTGCGGTAACTTATGCTTGCGGGAGCCACATAAATAAAGCTCCGAAATATCTTCATAAAATTTTATGTTTGTTTATTCCTCTCCGGCGGTCGTTGTCGTCGTAGTCGTCGTCGTCGTCTTTATCGCTCAAGTCAACGCCAGCTGCTGAAGTTGCTGCTTCTTAAGAGAGCGTTTTGGAGTGATGTTTTGCGTTTTCGTCCCGCTTCTTCACGCAATCTGTTTTCTGGTGGGGGTAGAAGATGGATACAATTGAGCGGAAAAAGGCGGTTTGGGGCTTAGAACAGGAAAGCACCTTCACCGTAAAAGTCAGGAAGGAAGATTCGTCGGTGAATAAATTCCGTGGGTTGATCTCTATAAAATCGGCGCGGTGCTGTTGCTGCTGCTTTGAGGGACACAGTCAGTCTGTCTTCCTGTGATCAAGATACGGTGAACAGGCGAGAGGGGTGGGAGAGCGCCTTGGAAAACGTTTGACTTTTCGTGAGCTAAAGGCGACCGCGTGGATATTATGAAACCAACTTTTTGATGGTGTCATTCTCTGTCAAGTACGGCGTGTAAACATTTGATGACTTTGTAAATCTTTTGTGAAGTTCATAAATAAGTCAATAAATTGCAGCTCATAAACGGGATACCTTGCGTGGCGGGTGTTTGGTTTCCGATATGAAGCTATTCTTGGGAATTTACGGAAACTGTTTGCATTTGATTGAGTCAACAGAAACTACACACTTCATGGAATAGGTTCGGAAAATAGTAAAATTAATTGGTATTATTATTAGCATATGCTAGAACTACTAATCCATGAAAGGATGCTGATTTGATGAAAGAAATCTCGTTTTGAATGAACTCTGTGGTGCTACACTGTTTAAACAGTGCATGTTAACAATGCAGTCTTCCTCCAGTATGCTGCCGGTGTCGGTGTCGTTCGGACTTCTTTAAGTGGTTCTCAGTTTTATTTCAGTTTTTATATTTAACAGCTTAATTTCTTCAGTAATTTATCATTGAAGTCATTAAAATCAGGACATTCTTCACATTCCAAAAAGTAACACTTAGAAGCAGGATGCCTTCCATTCATTTTGACTAAAAAAATGTTTTATAAAATTGTGGAATAATAAAATTTTATGATTATATTTTGTATTTTCAAGTATTCGGCCAAACGGCATTCGGCCATTGCAAACATAGTGAAACATACGTTTTTCTGATCAAATCCAAGATGGCCATATCTTTCGTATTCTTACTAAAGTGTTGTTTGAAAACTTTTCGTAGACACAAAACCTCCACATACTTTGAGAAATATTCAAAGCTTGAGACAAAGCTGAAACAATTAATCAAAGCAAAAAAAAAACGCGGTTATTGGCGCAATTTCATCGAGGGACTCTCACGAGAACCTTCAATGAACACCTTGTGAAGGGTGGCCGCAACATGGGTAACCGCTCATCTTCTAATGAGAGTGAAGAATACTCCGAGCGGCAGCTCTCTGGATAGACCATTCACAATGCTGGAATTCTCTATGGCTCTTCTTTCATCGAACAACTCCTCACCGGGAAGCGATATGATTAAATTCAATCTTCTGAAAAATCTCCCAGATATCGCTAAAAGACGCTTGCTAGACTCATTCAATTCTTTGCTATAAAACAACATTGTACCGTCTGAATAATGACAGGTCAAAGTAATAGCCTTTAAAAAGTCTGGCAAACCAGTGTCTCACCATAACTCATACCGTCCGCTTGCTGTGCTTTCGTGCATTAGGAAATTGTTGGAGAAAATGATACTTAGTGTAGGATAAAGATAAGAGGAAAATAAAATATATTCAAAATCTGACTTTGAAGGTACAATTCAATTAAGAGAGAAAGAAAAGAAAACAAGGGTATTCTTTAAGTGTATGTTTTCCTTCTTCTTGATTAGTCGAAAGAGGAGAAAATATACCTATTTAAGTGAGAAACGTAGCCCAAGTAGATCATTCTTGATTCTGACCTTAAGCAGTAAACATCTCCTAGCAGCAGCACACACCCGAAGAGAAGAACACCAGCAGCAGCCACCCGAAGAGAAGAAGAACATCAGCAGCAGCACGCATCGAAGAGAATAAATACCGGTGGTACTGCGCTACCACCGTCATTCTTGGCACGGACCGCAAGCAGTAAACATCTCCTAGCAGCAGCACTCACCTCCTAGCAGCAGCACTCACCCGAAGAGAAAATCGGCAGCACTCGAAGATGGATGGCTTGAATCGTTCGGTTAGCGGCGCCGGTCTTACCCGAAGAGAAGACCAACAGCAGCACCAACCGGCAAGAAAAACAGCAGGCAAGACGTCCGATTACGACACTTCGGAGACTCGATCAGTGGGTTGAAGCAAATAACTTGCTATCAAATACACAGTTTTGGGTTCCGCAAGAGCAAAGGAACAAACGATTGTCTAGCGCTGCTTTCCACAGATATTCAACTGGGCTTTGCGCACAAGGAGCATTGGCTTCAGTATTCATTGACATTAAGGGGGCTTTTGATTCAGTTTCCATTGAGATTCTGTCAGAAAATCTGCACAGATGTGGACTTTCTAGAATTTTAAATAATTTCTTTTACAATTTGTTGTCGGAAAGGCAAATTAAATTGTTTTTTTTTTAATACTGACAACTTCCAGAATTAGTTACATGGGCCTGCCCCAAGACTCATGTCTCAGCCCTCTTCTTTATAATTTTTTGTCAAAAATATCGACTACTGTTTGGCAGAACATTGCACGCAAAGACAACTTGCAGACGACGGTGTGGTTTCCGTAAGAGGTCCACATGCCGTAGAAGTGCAAGGACCATTGCAAAATTCCTTAGATAACTTGTCTTCTTGGGCTAGGAATCTAGGGATCGAATTCTCGCCGCAGAAAACTGAACTGGTAGTTTTTACTTAAGCGGTACCCAGTCCAAATGCAGCTTAATCTTTTGGGCAGAAACATTACTGAATCATTGTCTTTCAAGTTCCTTGGGGTCTGGTTTGATTCAAAGTGCACTTGGAATACCCATATTACGTACTAACTAAAACAACTATTATCTCTGTTCTAGAGTACGGCTCTTTCTGCTTTCTCTCGACAAGAAAGTGTCACCTAATAAAATTGGAACGAATTCAATATCGTTGTATGCGTAGTGCTCTTGGCTTTATGCACTCAGCGCATAACATGAGTCTCGAGGTTCTGGCAGGAGTAACATCCCTCCAGAACCGTTTCTGGAAGCTCTCTCTCAGAATACTAATCAAATGCGGAGTGACGAACACACTTATAAGTGAAAATTTTATGGAAATTCTTGGGCTGAACACACAATCTCGATTTATAAGAACCTACCACCACTACATATCGTCAGATATGTGTCTTCCTTGTTACACTCCAGACCGTGCTCACTTCACCAATCGCAGTTCCTCAAGATTCCCGATCAACTTCGATTTATTATTATTCTGCGTATTTTTACTGAAAAGTACCGACAAGTCAATTTCATGAAAATATATTTTACAGGCGGGTCCCGTCTCAATTGATCCACTGGCTTCGGTGTCTTCAATTAAAACTCTAGCGCCTTCCGCAAGCTTTAAGAACCTTGTTCCGTATTTTTTTGCTGAGCTGGCAGCAATCAACTTTGCATTGGGGATGATTTCCAATATGCCCGCAGACCATTACTTCATCTTCTTGGATAGCCTCAGTTTTATCGAGGCTATTCGGTCGATGAAACAAAGTAGGCACTCATCTTATTTCCTTTCAAAGGTAAGGGAGCAGATCAGTGTGCTGGTCAAAAGATCATATATGGTTACCTTTGCAGGGGTCCCCTCACATTGCTCAAGCCCAGGCAATGAGAAGGCGGACTCTCTCGCGAAGGTGGGCGCGCAGGAAGGCGAATTTTATGACAGGCAAATTTTACCCGATGAATTTTACCATTTAGTGCGTCAGAGTACCCTTTCGAGTTGGCAAACCGATTGGGACTCGGGAAATCTTGGACACTGGTTACATTCAATTATTCCTAATGTTTCTTCGATGCGCATCTCAATAGAATAAATCTGTCGGTGTGGAAACGGTTACGATGACATCGATCACGCAGTTTGTCAATGTACGGATAATGACGCCGCCAGAGAGCGACTTTTGAATACCTTCAATGTTCCTATCAGAGACGTGTTGGGAACTCGTGATATCTGCTATATGCAGTCGGTTTATGTGTTTTTAAAATGTCTAGTATAAGAATTTAATTACTTTGTCTTTTGTCTCTCTTCATTAGTTTTTTTTTGTCTTGTCTCACCGTCTCGATGAGTCTCATCGTCGCCCACTGGCAACCCACCATAACCGGTCGAGCTCCAGACGAAACTCGGACCGAACTACCATTCATACTGGCGATAACGCTCCTTCGACAATGTACCCTTCAAACCTCGAATATGCCCGCGAGTATTCGGTCCAACTTCTACTAGACATAGAATTAAGTGAATTTTGTTACAAACTGTGAACAATGAATTATCGGCTCCGTAAAGCTAACGCGATTGAGCCTTCTAAACAAACGAAATGGATAAAAAAAAACGTGTTGTTTGCAGGAGGGTTCCATATTAAATCTCAAAGATTCAACATGATAAATATATTAAGAATTGCTAGAAATGAAACTTTTTTGAAAACTGTAAAGCCCCTTGGTGAGCGAGGGGTTCACTATTTTGTGTTAAAGAAAGTGGCCATCTAATTTTTTCATCAGCTTCGACCAATCAACCGGATATATTTAAATATTTAAAGACCATGGCAGCCTGGTTTCGACGAGAAATCCTCTTCTACGATGTTTGCCAATTTTTTTTTGTGCCCTTATTTTTAAACATTCCAAAAGTTTGCATTTTTCATGAGCATTTTCAAACAAAATGTTTCAAAAATTGGACAAGGACATTTTTAGATATTTGGATTTTTTACACTTTTTCTTATTTTTTTTTCTTGAGTTGGTGTTAAAGAGAGAGCTATAGTGCGCTTTGAGACATCTTTTAGTTTGACAAAACCATACCCTATATTACCATACCCTATATATCTTGATTTTTTTTTGTCTTTATTAAAGAGATTGTCAGCCATAGTTCATCTTTTAAGATAGTAAAAAAAAAGAAGAGAGAAAAAAATTGGGTTCTCAGAAGGAGATTCCCAATCTTGGCTGTGGTATATTTATCTTGCTAGAATGAAAAAGTGTAGAAAACTGCCAAAAGGGCCAACAAACTGGAAATACAAACAAGGAACACTCAGATATTGTTGTAAAGGTTCGCCTCCTTTAGGAAGGTGATGGGGGCGGCTGCTGCCGGGGACTCGTCGCCCAACAGGTTCCGAATGCTGATTCCAAGAAGACTCCAAGCCGAAGGCAGCCCGAAGGTCCTCCAGCTCCGCGCAGTTCACGGGGATGTGCTCCACGGTGGCTGGCACTCCGCAGGTTTCGCAGGTCCTCCGGAACGGTGTTCCTCGGGGGCGCAGCCTTGACACCACTCGTTTTTCTCTTAGGTTTGGTGGATCCTTCCAGGTTCCGGTGGTCGCCTTGACCTTCCAAAGGTGGTATGTCCTGTTGTTCCTCCACTCGGTGTCCCAGCCTCTCCGAACCGTTCGCTTGATCCACTTTTTGACATCTTGTTGGGCGGCACATGCTTTACCATCCCTTGGATCCACGTTGCTTCGGTGCTTCTGTTGTTAGGGCCAATATCACGCTGTGTGAGTCAGTTACGACTAATATCGGTTGGCCGGTAACTTAACCGCGTGGAGAATGGCCCCTGCCTCCCTTTGGAGGCGAACCAGCCTAAGGCTGAAAGCCTCCTAAATAAAGCTAAATTAATTAATGGCCCCTGCCTCAGCTGAGAACACCGAGCATTGGGTCGGAAGCGATCTGCTCACAAGCAGACCATCTCCATTCCCACTCCGCTCCTAGAGAGAGAGCCGTCGGTGTACCTAACTTCATAACCTTCAGAGTTGGTTGGAAATGCTAACATGAAGCTTTAGTGTGATAATTTATTAGCTAGAGAATGATCTTTAGAAGAGATTAGGTGGATAGTTCCGTTAGAGTACGGCAGTATGAAAATTGAATAGAAGTTGAAAATGAGCGAAGGGCCATTATTTAATGCGACAGTTTTTAAAGTTAGACGCACATCTTTTGCCTAACCCGTACGATGTACGCGGAGACTTGAAGTATGTCTCCAAGTCTACAGGCAAAAAATGTGCGTCCTTCTTTTGCTCATAAACTGACTGCGGCTGTGGAATAGTTCTAGCGACGTTTTCATCACTACCTAAAGCCCCACGTTGCGAGAGCATTTCCAGTCGATGGTGTGTTATAATGCAACTCGACAGTGAGCATGCATAAGGGCGAATACGCGATGATCGATTCTCTTCATCGATTTTCTCTTTGCATTGCTACAGCTAAGCGAAACAATTTTCTAGAGTTTGTTCAATGCAGAGTAGTAACAGGTTGTATTGGCTATTAAAAACAACAGCAAACGCACCGAGAAACGTTAAATCTAGCGAGTCAAAATAGAAAATCGACGAAGAAAATCGATCATCGCGTATAGGCCCTTATGCATGCTCACTGTCGAATTCTTCTTTACCCAACTATTGTGTTGCTCCTCTTGTCATGACCAACGTGATCATCTCAAGCTCTTGCAACGTAGGGCTTTAGGTAGTGATGAAAACGTCGCTAGAACTATTCCACAGCCGCAGTCAGTTATATTATTTTTTGCCTGTAGACTTGGAGACATACTTCAAGTCTCCGCGTACATCGTACGGGTTAGGCAAAAGATGTGCGTCTAACTTTAAAAACTGTCGCATTAAATAATGGCCCTTCACTCATTTTCAACTTCTATTCAATTTTCATACTGCCGTACTCTAACGGAACTATCCACCTACTCTCTTCTAAAGATCATTCTCTAGCTAATAAATTATCACACTAAAGCTTCATGTTAGCATTTCCAACCAACTCTGAAAATCGCTAACTTCGCGTATGAAGTAACATAAAAACACTTTGAATTTTCATAACCTTGGTAGTGCGCCCCGAGAGTTTCGACAACTGTCCGGCGTAAAGCCAGCGAGTTGTCTCCTGCCCTGAAGCGGTCCTTGATTCGGCTGTCAATTTTGCTCTTGTGCGATTGCCAACTTTTGTCTCCGTGCCAGTGGACACTGGCCACTGGAGGGAGATCTACGTCGGCGGCCGTGCGGAGGAGCCGGTTCGCCTCGTCGAGCAGAACGATCCTGTTGTTTCCCGACGTTTGAGCGAGAAAGTCAGCGGCTTTGGTAGCAGTAGCTGCGGTAAAAACGAGTCGAAAAGATAGGATCCCGGCTTCAACGCATGCAGCGTCGGCCATGGAAGAGGGCATGAGACCGGAGACTGTTCGAACGTAGCCGTTGTACACCGGTTCCAGAATCTGGACGGCTTTCTCGGCGGCAAGGCATGTAATCTCTACACCGTACAGTAGGCGACTATCGATGATGGCTCGAGCTACGCGGAAGCGGATTTCGCGATTGTTGGATCGGTGGGGGCGGGAGATGGTCTTAATCAGGTTGGACCGACTGCGAGAGTCCTTCTTTACTTGTTGGAAGTGTGGCTCAAAGGATAAATTCCAATGGAGGAGCACTCCCAGGACCCTCACGGTGTTTGATCGGTATTGCTTGTTGTTTAAGGATACAGCACGTCATGCAACAATGGCTGTCCCTACAATAATTCAATAAACGTGTTTTGGTATGCGTACGAAAGACATCTTCCTACAAAACAGTAAATTACTAATTACATACCTTAAAAAATGGGCCTGAATTGTATGAATAAGATCTGGATACATATTTCAATACTTTTCCACCAAAATATTGCCAATTCATTCACGCATTGGTAATATTTGCATTAAAAAGTATGATCAGCCGATTTTGTTCTGTTCAGGGCATGAAATTTCAATGCTGTTATTACTTCATGCTAATTGAACGAGCTCAATATTGAAGTCAGCCGTGGCCCAATGGAATCGAGCGCAGACACGAAAAGCATCACAGCTCAACAGTTCTGGATCGAATCCCAAATCAGCTACCATAAAAAAAACACAACTGTGTGTGTGCTCCCACTGCCTGGTGTTTATTTTTCGATTTATTTTTAGAAATCGATTAAATATATGTGTCAAAAGAATAAGTAAATTTCATGTGATTTTCACATAAACTTTACTTCGATTGATTTATGACACATATATTATATTGTGGTGAAAAGTAAAGCTTATGCTTATGGGTTTCAAATCCATTTCAGTTAATTACTATAATTTGACCGATTTTTATTTATCATATGGCGATCATATAAAAGTTTTCAAATTATCAGCATTGTCAATGTATCAGATATTCATATAGAATTTACCTGACACATTTTCAATCATATCATTTTCAATGGATTATCTTATAGCGCAAAATTATCAGACTTCCACATAACAGGAATATGTCAAATTGGTTCAGTGTAGTTGCGGTAGTGCATGATGTAAACTCACACAACTACAGCATCAATGATAATCAATTCACTGACACATAGAAAGGAGAGAGAAAAAAAGCAAAAAAAGCGTGACGTATCGTATCACCTTAATCATGATGGGCTGTTTGTTGTTGCGATGCCTGGTGGTACATATAATAGGGGAAAACACACACACCAATTTTAAACATGTTTATCTCTAAAATGTAACTAAATGCAGGTTACTTGAAGTAGAAAGGAAAATATTAAGTAGGAAATTTCCAGAACTGTCAAATGGAGGCAATATGTTTGTGCTAAGTGGAATATTTTTCGAAGTAGAGCCAATTTGTACCAAGCAGAGACGAAAACAGAAAAAGTTCGATATCTAAGTAATTTTTGAGATTTGGTCATATACATAGATCATTTTTTTTTTATCAAACCGAACAGCTTGTATATGGGGATAAATAGCAAATATCTTTTAAAACTATGCGTTGCGCTGATCGTGTTGCAGTTTTATTTTTGACAGTTTCAAATTTTAGAACTGTCGAGTAGTTTGAAACACTTTTGAAACTCAGCATTGCGAACGGCCTGTAGAGTTTTGTTCCACATAAGTTAGTTGCCAGATATGGGGTACATGGGAGGAATGTACCATAGGTGTGTTTCGCTGTCATAAAAAACGGTGACAAAAGTTGAGGACGGTGCACGACATTGAAGATCGTTCAAGGAGAGGTGGTTGTTGCTTTTGGCAGAACCGTCTGGCACTACCCTTATCTTGATTTTTCATACTTTTATATTAAATCATCATTTTGATTTGAATGTCGGTATAATCGGAATGAAATCTCAAAAATCTGAATTCTGCGAAACTTTATCTGTGAATTTAAATCATGTTTGGAAATCGATACAAAGTAAATCCAGATAAACCGGTATATCTTGCAACACTTGTTATAACCAATCCAATGTTGAGCCTTACCTGTGGCCCAGTTTTGTTGTACTCACACTGTTTTTGATTTCACTGATGACAAAAATACTAACCTGAAAGAAGAAAGAGATAAATCATGAATCAGGTACATTATTTAAATTCATACAAATCAATAAGGTAATGTTATCATTTTCGCAATTAAAAATAATCTCTTCTATGTTTCCCACACCACCAGCCACCATTGCTAATTACCTCGTAGTCATGTTGCAAAGTTGATGAGATCCACTTTCAGAGATAAGGTTGTCTACCCTCAACAAAGAAAGTGTGCATAAAATTAACACCTTTTCACTGGATCGAGCACGGTGTGCATATCCTTGGAGCGGCAAAATTTATGCTTCAGGATAACTAGTACATTATACTATCTTGACTTTGCGTAGCTTCATCGTTTCAGTCATTCTATTCTTCGAAGTTGCATAGCACATCTCCGAGAACATGATCTCATCGCCGGATGTTGCTATCACCGTGGAGAGCACGGCAAAGTTGAAGCAATCTGCAAAATGTCTATATCCTGTTTGATTTATCCCTCAGTTTAGTTTATTTGAAAATCTTCCTGTCTATAGCCAGTAACATGGGAACGGATCTGTGCTCTCTCACGTTGTTGTAAAAGATATTGCTGCTGGTGATGCCGGTGCAGAAGGGGATTGCACTTTTGGAAAATGTCTGTTTTCCTGTACTCGACCCCGGTTCAGGGTGTGTTTGCTGCATAGAATGCTGTTACGATAAATATATTAAATGTAGATTGCTTCGGAAGATAGCATAAATACTGCTGTTCTGCTCTTTTTTCATGAAATCTGCCGGGTGAAACACAGTCGGTTTGTCGGAAGTGCTGGTGGAGGATCGACATTCTGGCAGATAGTTTACCAAGATGTGCTGCCAATGGAAGGCAGCGGGTTGCGGGGATAACGAATGATAAAATAGGAAAAGTATGTACACTATCATTGTCGGTAGATTTACTTTATGCAATCTGGAAAGTCTGGAAGTGGATCAGACATGTTACAGATTGTGTTGTTCCATGTAGTACTTTCGAACAATGCGTTTGATGTCAAAGTTTGAATCTGGATGCCACTACAGAATGTGCACTCGATACAAGAGGTCCAATAAGGCGGGGTGAGAAATTGTAGAACTAGAAACATATATTCTACAAATTGAATGTTCAACCATTTCCATGCTGGATGCGTTGGTTGAATTAGTTTGTGCTTACTTAACTACTTCTTCACCTACAACAATAACACCAACATTAAAAGTACTCATAAAACATAACCTATTCTACCAAATTGACAGATGAGCTGATAGCACTCTCATAACGAAGATTCATCATCCAAAGCGGAAATTATCTGGTAGGAACTGGCACTCAGACGGATTATCCGAGATCACGCTCGCATCGAAAATGAAAACTCAAATGCATAACCGCAAAACGCTCTCAGAGTCAATCTCGCTTCACCAGAAACACCCACCCAGCCCGACGGCCGTGGCGTTAGTGTCATCATCAATGCGAATTTCCCGTGGGAAACTCACTGCGGAAAGCTTATCTGCCGTGACAATGACAAATCGCTTTATCACTTCATTACGATCTATCTCGGCGACACGACCTCCGAACGTTGACTGGCAATGAAACCAACATGTTCCTACCGTACAGTACCAATCGCTACTGTACCGGGAGGTGAAATGTATACTCCCGCCATCGACTGAATGTTTGGGTGCGAATGTTTGCTAAAAGCTCAAAGCTCAATACTTCTCCGGATGCCACACAATTGCTGGATATAGTGAAAATACTTTCATTTCTCTTCAGCCACGCAGCGTTGCGGACCCGGGATCCGTGATTGGAAGTGGCAGGGGAGATGATTGCGAGCATCAGAGTAAAAAATGTCATCAGGACAGAGTGTTCGGAGCAGTAATAACTGTCTGTGACGTAGAGGTAATCTCCCGGGATGCTGTCTTGAGGTTTATCCCGCATGATTATGAGCACGGTTGGAGGATGTTGGGGAAAAAAAAGTTTCATGACAGTAAAAGCGGGTTTTATGCTATGTGACAGATGGAACGGTATGTTTTCATACTTTTAGATACCCTGCTGGAAGTAAGAGATTGCATCAGCAGCATAATCGAATAATTTACGGAAGCTTAGATGAACATTTTAAGGATGTTGATTTATTTATATTTTTGCTTATCAATATTTCGATTGCTCCCAATTCAGTATGCCATGAGCTAGTAGCGTTGTTTCGACAATAAATGTACATGGGAATCATAAATTATTGGGGATAGCATCTTGAAGTAGTGCCCTTAAGTTATTTATTTATAGACATCTTATCATAAGTCGGTTCCATTTGCAACTCATCGTAAGTCGGTCCAATTTGCATTTTTGTCAAAACTGAGTTTTTCAATGGAATTGGTAGCAATCACCCATATTTTTATAATACTAACAAATTAAAAACTTTGTTCTGGACATGTTTTTAAAAACAACCAACCAGGTTGTACCATCACATTAGAAACAATGGTACGAAGTAAACGTAAAACACATTTTTATCGATTCATTAAATTGTGCAATGAGCGGACTTTCCATGAGCGGACTTTCCATGAGCGGACTTTCCATGAGCGGCAGTATTTCATGTTGGGTTGTCATGACAACACAGCACGTAATGCTGTGACTTCAACTTCAATGACAGTTGTCCAGCAGTGCTCCCATTTTATTTACAACAATCCAATGCCTACGAGATTTTGCCGAAGGTGTGCCGATGGATGTGCCAAAGCTGTGCCGAATCTAATTTTGGCACAATGTGCTGAGTGACTTAATCCTTGCGGTTTTACCAGTTTTACCGGAATTAAAAACATAAATACCGAAAACCCCGTTTTTTTAAAGATATACTAGGTAATGAAATACCGAAAACCCCGTTTTTTTTTTAAGATATACTAGGTAATGAATTACCTAGTATATCTTTAAAAAAACGGGGTTTTCGGTATTTATGTTTTTAATTCCGGTAAAACTGGTAAAACCGCAAGGATTAAGTCACTCAGCACATTGTGCCAAAATTAGATTCGGCACAGCTTTGGCACATCCATCGGCACACCTTCGGCAAAATCTCGTAGGCATTGGATTGTTGTAAATAAAATGGGAGCACTGCTGGACAACTGTCATTGAAGTTGAAGTCACAGCATTACGTGCTGCTTGACTGTATATTCAGGAACATCCTCTAATTGAATATACCAGGTGAGATGATAAACTTTGAATTTTGAAAAATGATCTTATCACAATCCCCGTTTCTTCAAAAGAAAAACTCGAATTTCGGACACTTTTAAAAGTTGATTATCTCGGTCGAATATGATCCACATGTCTTGTAAATTTTAAATTTTTTTGACTAGTGCCCTCCACGATCATCTAACATTATTACTTTGTTTGTAACTGGATGTAATATTTAATTAAAAATGAAAGTGTCCGAAATTTGAATCGTCCGAAATTTGAATCGGAGCGGTACCTTTTCGTTGATCGTTTCCCAACTTATTAAAAGATTGTAGCCCGTAACTTCGAGTAAGCCGTGAGTATTCTGACACTTCTTGTACTAACTCTATTGTTAAAAAAAACGTTGTAAAAAATAAAATGAGTTTCGGTTCCGTAAAGCTTCCGAATTTGAGCCTTAATAAATAAATGACCTCACAAAAGAAAAGAGCATTGTTAGCAATTTTAAATTGATTTCTTGAAGCGTTATCACTGAAAAAGTTCGATAGGTTGAAATTCGAAAGCAATTTGAGAGTTCTGTTTTTGAGGTACAGCTATCCCCCGAAGAACGCGTTACCCACTGAGTTGCACCCACCGCTTTTTCTCGGCGGGCTTTCAACCAAACGGTCTGATTTTTTGCATGCGAGTAGTGTCAAAGGAGAATTAGTTACTCGCAGAAAATCAGAGCGCTTGGTTGAAAACCCACCGAGACAAAGCAGTGGGTAGAACTCAGTGGGTAACGCGTTCTTCGAGGGAAAGCTGTACTCTGTCGGTGTCCATGTAGTCAATCCTGAACAATGTGTCTTGGATACAAGCTCTTACTTGAACTCTTTACTTAACTCTTTTATTTGTGGTCTTGAATAGGACCGATGGGATACCAATTTAGAAAAATACTGTGGAATTATTTCCTCGATGTTCTTGGAGATGATAGCGGTGGTCATGTGTTGCACCTGGATCAATTGGTGAACATTTTGGTGAAGGGCGCGGTGGCGCCGACTGGTATTGAACCCAGGCCTGCTGGGGTGAGAGGTAATCACGCTTACCACTGCACCACCAGCGCCGTTGGGTTAAATATTGTTTACGCTATTTTTTTGTTAAAGGAATTTATCTTGTTTATTTTACTGCGAATCAAATTAATCGAAATTAGTTATAAAGCAAAACCACCAAATTATTTGCACTGTACCGGAACCTGCAATCGAACTCGAGATGACCACATTGGTGAACCTTGATACTATCAACTTCGCTACGCCAACACTTTGAACTGACGTAAACAAATTTACATGCCCTTCTACAACAAGATCGCTGAGTAGAGGCTTTATAATAGTGCACATGAATCACTTTTCTCGATTAGTTAATTCAGCTTTGTAATGAAGCAGAGTAAAAACTGTAAAACTGCACAAGTCTAAAAATAAACCTAGTTGACTGTAAAATAGCTTCCAAAGTAGCAGTAACACAGTTTATTAGTTGAGTACAGGTTGTTTAGTTGTTGAAAAAGCACTTTTTATGTTTATTATATTCATCAAGAGTGGTTGGTTGTGTAGAAGCTATCAAATTAGTAATATATTCGCTTTATTTGCTTTGTTTTGTAGGTACAAGTTGAAAGTTGATTTATATTTGCCTAGAAGTGACGTTAGCGTTTATTGGCTGCTGTTCTTCAGTGCGACTGACAAATTGAATAATGGTTGTGAAAAAGTTGAGTAAACGCCCTCCAAAACTATTTTGCTAGCTTCTGCTTGTAGCTGTGTCTGCAGCTTTGTTTCAGTTACTTTACAGCAAAACGCTAGAAAAGTTGGCTTATAAAGCTGAAAATGTTAGTTGGGATGTGTCACACTGGGGATTGTAAAAAACGAAAAATAATTAAGGTAAAGTCAAGTCAAGTTAGACATCTAGAAAAATTGGGCAGGATCTTCCGACTTCATCCGTATCAGATACATCAGAAAATTAAGCCAACTGTTGATTAAAACATATGGGGTAACTTGCTTCAAATAAGTTTTAAATCCGGAGTGATTTGAGATTTGGGTGCAGGGTTACTTCCACTCACTTGCTATAAAAAAATGTTTTTCGGTATTATGAAATCATGATATAGTATAATGCTTATTAGTACTTGTAAATCCCAAGAAGAGGTCATGAAGTATATGTTTGACACATAAAATCTGTCAATATTGCTTTTAGTGCGTCACAATCAGAGATTTTACGACTCGTGAGCGCTCACTCTGAGTGAACGCTCACGAATCATAAGATCGCTGATTGTGACGCTCTCAAAGCGAAATTGACAGGTTTTATGAGTCAAACACATACTTTACTCCCTCGTCTTGTTACAAACAAGTACAACATAGCATTATTGCATCTAATGATTGCATAATTCCGAATAATATTTTTTTTATAGCAAGTGAGTGGAAGCAACCCTGTTTGGGTGTAATAGCATTTGTAAACAAACACGCCAATCACCGATTTCTCACGAATAAAAGCTCGATCTCGAAAAGTAGTAACACTATGAGGTAGAGGAATGATTCCTCTATCATTTGGTATAGTTTGTTTGTGAGATTGAGCTTTTATTCAAGAGAAATCAGTAATTGATGTGTTTGTTTACAAAAGCAATTACGCACAAATCTCAAATCACTCCGAAAATCTCCCCTATATCAAATATTCACCGCTTATTTTTTTCTAATTAAGTTGAGTAGTACTGTTTCATCCCAAACCTAATCACTTACAATAGAATAGCTTGTCGGTTATGTAGTTCTTGAGATGTTCGGGGCAGGGTCGGACGAATGATAAAGCTTTGAATTGGTTCAATTACCGGTCCGATTGTCTTCCCTGAACACAGAATAACTTTGTGCATAGAGGTTTGTTTCACAATATGTGAACTCATATGGAAATAGCCCTCAATTAGCAGTAGTGAATGAATCCAATTAACCCTATATAAGGAGAACTTGTAAAGTTGTTGTCGGTGAGTCAACAGGGATGAACACTGAAAGAAGAAGCGTAGCACTGCAGATTTAGACTCAACAACCCGACCAATCATCAATACTGTTAATAGCACAGTAATAATATCAATCAAAAACATAAAACCCAATTATCCTTTCAGCAGCTCAGAAAATACACTCGCCAAGGATCTGTTAATTGGTTATTCCGTTTCCTTAAGCTACTAGTTGCGTGCTTGTAGGTCATCTGGTTGGAAAATTAACGCTACTTACGTCGGGCCTCTAACCTCGGGACAAGGCAATGAAAAACTTTGCCACTCAGCAGCATACAGAACGAGGAGGGGCCGCAACGGAACGTTCCATTTCCAATCCACAGCCAAACAAAAGTGTAGCAGAAAGTGTGAAAATGCGATGAAAGTGCTAAATGGATGGAGGCAACATCGAGAAGAAAAAAAAATAACAGGAAGCCAGTATCATTGGGGCGAAATTGTTGGCACCCCATAAAGCAGCGGACCTCAAGCCCTCGCCAGCAATTTTCTTCTATGAGGCGGCCGTTTTTCGTTAACGAGAGGAGCGAGGGAAAAAGCAGCAGAAAAGCCTTCGCCACTGATAACACGGGCGATGACCACAGTATGACTGCACATTGGACCGAAGACCTTTCCTAGAGTGAGTGGCTCTCGTTGGAACATTGGCAGCTTGCCCTCTGCTAGGAGCTACTCGGAGCTCGGATAGACTGTGTGAACGATAGTATAATAAAATAACACAGAAATCATTATGTTTCAGATCTACTTGTTGATTAGGCATTAAATTAACTTTATTTCCTGTTTTTTGGCTGTCAGCCAAATGCTGGTTTCCCTCCATCTTGGCGCAAGAGATGGAAAGGGAAGCGGAATGGAGGGGACGGAGAAAGAATTGGAGTTTTTCCTTGAGGCTAAATGTGCTTTTTCGTGTGCTTTCTTTTTGGAGGCTTTATGCCGCATCCACATTCTTCTTCGGGGTGGCACCGGGAAAGGCAATGCTGAATATTAGGTTTTCCGGAGCAAAGTACGGGCAGAGCGGAATCTGGGGTTCAACCCGGAACGCCAATAACTCAGCTTGGGACAAGCTGCTACAAAACGATTCTCTAATTGAATCCGCCAAATTGTTGAAATAATTGAGTGAGAAACGCTGATCCGTTCAGATTTTTATCTCTGGCGTGCTTGACGGTGGAATGCGCCTGCGATCGTAGGATATTTGATGAAAACGGTGAAAGTACGACATCGTAGGATTCACACATTGAGAAATCGTTCGATCGATCATCAGTGCTTATCCTTTAGCGTGTGTGTCGGGATTCTGTTCTTCGATACACTACGTGCGTGTAAACTATAGACTGGGCAATGCGTAAAAAATGAAAAATAAAATCTCTATATTTCCCTCTCTGTTGTAACCAACGGCCTGACACGCCGCCTTCTTTTTGTAGCCAGCATAAAAACGTGATCACATATCAATCTAAGCGGGCTCAGAGCGTGGGCTCGCGGCTATGCTCGCTACGGCTACTTGTTATTAGGGGTCCCAAGTAACCAAAAGTTCTGATAAAAGGCTATTTGTGGCTTAAGCAGCTTGGTTGAAGGTGGTCTAGAGAGTTCTAAGCAGCCTCATTTTTTTTTATAAATTAAAAAATGTTTTTGTTCTCTACACCAATTCTAGCCCCAGCACGAACCGCTATGTCATCTGAGATATATTAAAGTGAGCTGTTGTCCCGCCTACTCTTGGAGTTTTCAGTGCCAGCTGACTGACTTGAATACGAAACGCAACACCTAGATGAATTTTAAATTGGTGTTTGCCGGCATGGTATTCCAACACACTTGTGGCGCAGTGGTTAGCGATCGTAGATCGCATGCCAAATACACGGGTTCAATCCAGGAAATTACACTCTAGTTTTTTATGTTTGGATAGAATGTTGATGCACTACACACTACCAAAAAGTCATGTAAATTTCCGTGCCCTGAGACCGACACATGCAAGCGACCTAAATGACATAAGAATCAGTTGAAAGAAACGAGAAAATAAATTCAATCAATCTTAATTTTCGTCGAGTTGCGTATGTTTTGATTTAGGAACACTTAATTTTACATGACATGTTTGTTTACGTTCCATAATTTACGTTAAAGATGGATTACGTCTCGTGTAAAAATAGTTATTTTTAAGTGTGTAATCATTTCATATTTGCGTATGTTAAATTGTGTTACTAATAAAGACTAATTACTAATGTGGCTTTATAATTCTTTCGGAACTTTATTGGAACTTTATGGAACTTGAAAGTTCTGTCAGAACATTATTCGAACTGTATGAAACTTGAAAGTTCTGTCGGAACTTTATTTGAACTTTATGGAACTTGAAAGTTCGGTCGGAACTTTATTTGAACTGTATGGAAGTTAGAAGTGATTTTAATCGTTGAATGCGGAACTTTTGGTTCTTTGGGGTGCCACCTCCTTAGTTTCAATGAAATGGATGATGGCTGTTATTTTTTGACAGTTTGCAAGAGAGTTTGCACTGTAAATACTGTGTTTAGAATTATGCAGCCAAACGGCATAATTCTAAGCACAGTGTTTACAGTGCAAACCAGAGCTGCCAGGTGGTTTTATAAAAAATCTGTATCCACTCTATTAAAAAATCTGTATTTTCTGTATTGACGATTTTTTTCTTAATTAATCATGTTTTGTTGTTTTACAAATACAGTGCATACAAAATAACCATAAAAAGTGCTTAACCACCTATTCGGGCTATCGTACTAACCATACGGGATATAATTGCGCCATTTGTGATATCGTCCGTACTTATTTATAAGAGTGATATGAAGCCGTTTGAAAATGTATGGAGATTTTAGTTTCTATTCAATATCTTCCTGATAAGCAGTTTTAAATGCAAAAAAGTGCACGAGTTCATTACTATTTGATATTTTTAATATAGATGAATACAATTAATAACATCATTTGTGTGGTAGTTACACCGAAAAGTCGAGAGATGTCAGTGCTGGTAAAATCATTTTTGCAGTATGGAGAATATCAGAAAATCCGCAATTTCTTACGAAATACATTTTCAATGCAAGTAAAATTTTTACGAGTACTTGTATTTGTACCATTTTAATGTGCTCGGGCACATTTCTTGTATTTAACATACATGCTTATATTGGAAATATTCAATTAATACTGTAAATCCCCATACAATCTCAAATCGTTTACTACCAGCTCCATATGCATTCGAAAGCGGTTGGTCCTCTGGTTGTGAATGCTGTCAAAAACACCATAACATGATTAATTGTCGATGGAAATTAAATAGGTTCCCGAGCAGAGGGTGAGAGCAAAATGAAAACAAGAATTATGTTGTTTTCATTATTCCTGATAACTCAAATTGATTTCATTTTGATAGAGTTGATGGCTAACAGAACAAAAATGAGAGCTAAAAGATATGCGAAGAATATCAAAATTATAACATATATTGATATTAGTGAGAACTGCTTGATAACTTATTTTGATATAGATTTTTTTTCTCAAGCATCTGTATAAATCTGTATTGTTATTTAAAAATCTGTTATAAATCTGTATTCTGTATCGGGTCTGTATTAAGATTAAAAAATCTGTATAATACAGATAAATACAAAAATAAATAAATACAGAAAATACACGAGATATTAAAATACCATATAGGATAAAACTGTATAGACTTATCCGTAAGTCTCTCCAATGTTTCGGAATCTTACCTTTTCCGGAGATCGTCCATTTTTGCTAAAAAATAAAGCGGGCAGAAACTGTTTGCATTCCCAATGGTCGGTGACGGAATGAGACGATACAATTTCCAAGTGTTTTTTCACCCATTAGTGGGTAAAAAATATACCCATTATGCAATCGTGAACTGATTCTTTAAATGGGTATTATTTCACCCATTTTATAATTTCCAAATTCCCCCATTTTTTGACAGCTGCATACATGGTTTGAAAATGGGTATTTTTTACCCATAAATGGGTTTTCACGAAACACCGTGTGTGAAGCCGTTTGAAAATGTATGGAGATTTTAGTTTCTATTCAATATCTTCCTGATAAGCAGTTTTAAATGCAAAAAAGTGCACGAGTTCATTACTATTTGATATTTTTAATATAGATGAATACAATTAATAACATCATTTGTGTGGTAGTTACACCGAAAAGTCGAGAGATGTCAGTGCTGGTAAAATCATTTTTGCAGTATGGAGAATATCAGAAAATCCGCAATTTCTTACGAAATACATTTTCAATGCAAGTAAAATTTTTACGAGTACTTGTATTTGTACCATTTTAATGTGCTCGGGCACATTTCTTGTATTTAACATACATGCTTATATTGGAAATATTCAAATAATACTGTAAATCCCCATACAATCTCAAATCGTTTACTACCAGCTCCATATGCATTCGAAAGCGGTTGGTCCTCTGGTTGTGAATGCTGTCAAAAACACCATAACATGATTAATTGTCGATGGAAATTAAATAGGTTCCCGAGCAGAGGGTGAGAACAAAATGAAAACAAGAATTATGTTGTTTTCATTATTCCTGATAACTCAAATTGATTTCATTTTGATAGAGTTGATGGCTAACAGAACAAAAATGAGAGCTAAAAGATATGCGAAGAATATCAAAATTATAACATATATTGATATTAGTGAGAACTGCTTGATAACTTATTTTGATATAGATTTTTTTTCTCAAGCATCTGTATAAATCTGTATTGTTATTTAAAAATCTGTGATAAATCTGTATTCTGTATCGGGTCTGTATTAAGATTAAAAAATCTGTATAATACAGATAAATACAAAAATAAATAAATACAGAAAATACACGAGATATTAAAATACCATATAGGATAAAACTGTATAGACTTATCCGTAAGTCTCTCCAATGTTTCGGAATCTTACCTTTTCCGGAGATCGTCCATTTTTGCTAAAAAATAAAGCGGGCAGAAACTGTTTGCATTCCCAATGGTCGGTGACGGAATGAGACGATACAATTTCCAAGTGTTTTTTCACCCATTAGTGGGTAAAAAATATACCCATTATGCAATCGTGAACTGATTCTTTAAATGGGTATTATTTCACCCATTTTATAATTTCCAAATTCCCCCATTTTTTGACAGCTGCATACATGGTTTGAAAATGGGTATTTTTTACCCATAAATGGGTTTTCACGAAACACCGTGTGTGCATCACAGCGCAATAAATTGAATATCACACTCAAGGATTCACGATCCAAGCACTCTAGACTCGCAAGCAAGTCATCATAGAACCATCATCAAGCCACTATTCTCCAACCCATTCCTTTATTGAACGTCGGTCTCTGTTCCGCAATCTAGTGCCAATCACTGACGGACATCGATTGCCTTCCATTGACGGCAATCGAATGTGCAGGCAGGCAGCTTCCTCACCTGCGTAGGATATCGCATCCATTCAACAAACATGGTCCGGGACCAACGGCTTTACTTCCCTTCCGAAGGAAGACGTGACCAGAGAGTTTATTGCCTCAGAAAAATCTCACCTACCTCGGCTGGGATTGAATCCAGAACCATTGAGGTGAGTAAGCAGTCACGCTTATCACTAAACCACCGGCGCCGGCAAAACAACTAATCTCAAGACTTGAATACTGACCAAACTGTCATTAAGAAGCTTCTGCCACGCAAACGAAACAACAATCGACCGTCAGGCTGCAACTTACTCCAGGCCAATGAACTGCAATCATCGACGAGCACCAAGACTACCAGCCGTTGGCGAACCACGAGAACCTTCGAAGGTCAAACCAACAACAACAAACAACAATCACCTCATCTGATTCACGGAACGACGCCAATCCAACAACTAGGAGGAATTCGGACCGATACGTAGCCTGCGTATTCATCATCGGTCACCACTCCGGAACGTAATCCAGACCGCACGGACTACTTCATTAGATCATATTGCACAATTGTTATTCTAGATTCCGGTGGACTGCAAACATTCTGCGCGATCGTTGCAAAAATCAACCTTAATTTCTACATGATCAACAAGACGACTATATTTTCAGCAATGGACCAATTTGTCAAGCAGTTTTGGCATGATTTGGTAGAATACCAGTAGTTTCACAAAACTGAACCATCAAATTACTACTTTTTAAATAAACGCACTGATTTTGGCTACTTTTTTCGTGGTTTTAGAAGATACAAAATTTCAAAATATTGTTGTATTTCAAAGTCTGTAAGTAAATATCATTTTAACTGGTCGAATGAAGTGGTTATTTTGAACCGTTCAGGTGAATTCAGACCACTTTTGCACCTACGTGTCACACTAGAGATGAGCCATCAGATCTGGATCTGCTAAAAAGATGCGGATCAGTATGGATAATGAATAATTCACTGCTCTCTTTTTATTAGATCCGGATTATCGGCTCACCTGATTGCAAGTACTTTTCTCAGATCGGATACATTAAGAATTCAGAAGGAGCTGTTCAAATGATCATTAAATCACGAATGTTTCAGATGTGCGCTTCAGAATCCGTAAAGAATATTAACATCCGGATTCACATGTACAATTATCCAGTTGGATGTGAAAAATATTGTAGTTCAATCGGTTTTAACGAACCTACTCAAAATTCCAATTTGTACTAGTTTTAAGTGATCCGATGAACCGTTGAAAAGATCCGGATCACCTTAATAAATGAACCACTTCTGAGCCGTTCGCCTAAGCAAACTGTTTTGTCCATCTCTATGTCGTACGACTCAACAGCATACGGTAAAGCGTAATCACTATAAACATTTCAATACGTCCTATCTGCATTGATCGATTCTCTTCATCGACTTTCTTTTCCGTTAATAACTCAGCTGCAAAACCTTTCCCTATTGTATTTGACATTTTGGATACTAGATAAGAATCTCCTTTATCAAACTCTGTTGTAAATTTAACGTGAAATCTGTTTGCATAGCAGTGGTTATCAAAAGAGAAAGTCGATGAAGAGAATCGATCAAAGCAGATAGGACCATTTGAAATGTTCATCGAGTATTCTGGTGGAAGCCAGGACCAATCCTTTCCACCGTACTGAGCTCATTCCTACGTTCCATGGGACACCTGGTTTCAGCAAAACGATCGAACCCCACACACAAAGTTTAAATTACCGAAGTCGGTAAAATTTTGCTGTATTTTCAACCAGCTGAGTTTTCAGTAATCAACCTAGTAGTTTGTGACAGTGAACTGTCAAAAATAACCATTTAGCTCTTTAAAAGAATTGCTGATTTTTTCAGTAATTTATTTGTTCACATTTTTTATTTTAGTATTTTGATGAATAAGTCAGTGAATTCATCAAAAAAGTTCCATGCGAAGGGTAGGATTAAAATGATTCCAATTTTTTATGATTTTTATTTGGGGACTGAGTTTCACGTTTAGCGCTTCCTGGTGGTTCAGCCGGTTGGTTGGTAGCTCTCTTGGTGTGTCGGATTGCATGTCCATGCCTGGAGCTAAAAGGCAATGTAAGTGAATGTTTCAATACTTCAAAATCATTGAAACATATGGAAGTCGATGCAAGAGTACACAAACTGCCCAATTCCGTGTTAGTTTCTGCACTCTTGCGTTGGCTTCAAGATGTTTCACTTGTTTTCACAAAGGTATTATCACACAGAGATTTTCGATGTCAAGTGCGCGATGTGAAACGGATTAGATGAGTTAGTTGACTTACTGATGAGATCAGCAATTTTGGAATTAGTATAATAAAATAACACAGAAATCATTATGTTTCAGATCTACTTGTTGATTAGGCATTAAATTAACTTTATTTCCTGTTTTTTGGCTGTCAGCCAAATGCTGGTTTCCCTCCATCTTGGCGCAAGAGATGGAAAGGGAAGCGGAATGGAGGGGACGGAGAAAGAATTGGAGTTTTTCCTTGAGGCTAAATGTGCTTTTTCGTGTGCTTTCTTTTTGGAGGCTTTATGCCGCATCCACATTCTTCTTCGGGGTGGCACCGGGAAAGGCAATGCTGAATATTAGGTTTTCCGGAGCAAAGTACGGGCAGAGCGGAATCTGGGGTTCAACCCGGAACGCCAATAACTCAGCTTGGGACAAGCTGCTACAAAACGATTCTCTAATTGAATCCGCCAAATTGTTGAAATAATTGAGTGAGAAACGCTGATCCGTTCAGATTTTTATCTCTGGCGTGCTTGACGGTGGAATGCGCCTGCGATCGTAGGATATTTGATGAAAACGGTGAAAGTACGACATCGTAGGATTCACACATTGAGAAATCGTTCGATCGATCATCAGTGCTTATCCTTTAGCGTGTGTGTCGGGATTCTGTTCTTCGATACACTACGTGCGTGTAAACTATAGACTGGGCAATGCGTAAAAAATGAAAAATAAAATCTCTATATTTCCCTCTCTGTTGTAACCAACGGCCTGACACGCCGCCTTCTTTTTGTAGCCAGCATAAAAACGTGATCACATATCAATCTAAGCGGGCTCAGAGCGTGGGCTCGCGGCTATGCTCGCTACGGCTACTTGTTATTAGGGGTCCCAAGTAACCAAAAGTTCTGATAAAAGGCTATTTGTGGCTTAAGCAGCTTGGTTGAAGGTGGTCTAGAGAGTTCTAAGCAGCCTCATTTTTTTTTATAAATTAAAAAATGTTTTTGTTCTCTACACCAATTCTAGCCCCAGCACGAACCGCTATGTCATCTGAGATATATTAAAGTGAGCTGTTGTCCCGCCTACTCTTGGAGTTTTCAGTGCCAGCTGACTGACTTGAATACGAAACGCAACACCTAGATGAATTTTAAATTGGTGTTTGCCGGCATGGTATTCCAACACACTTGTGGCGCAGTGGTTAGCGATCGTAGATCGCATGCCAAATACACGGGTTCAATCCAGGAAATTACACTCTAGTTTTTTATGTTTGGATAGAATGTTGATGCACTACACACTACCAAAAAGTCATGTAAATTTCCGTGCCCTGAGACCGACACATGCAAGCGACCTAAATGACATAAGAATCAGTTGAAAGAAACGAGAAAATAAATTCAATCAATCTTAATTTTCGTCGAGTTGCGTATGTTTTGATTTAGGAACACTTAATTTTACATGACATGTTTGTTTACGTTCCATAATTTACGTTAAAGATGGATTACGTCTCGTGTAAAAATAGTTATTTTTAAGTGTGTAATCATTTCATATTTGCGTATGTTAAATTGTGTTACTAATAAAGACTAATTACTAATGTGGCTTTATAATTCTTTCGGAACTTTATTGGAACTTTATGGAACTTGAAAGTTCTGTCAGAACATTATTCGAACTGTATGAAACTTGAAAGTTCTGTCGGAACTTTATTTGAACTTTATGGAACTTGAAAGTTCGGTCGGAACTTTATTTGAACTGTATGGAAGTTAGAAGTGATTTTAATCGTTGAATGCGGAACTTTTGGTTCTTTGGGGTGCCACCTCCTTAGTTTCAATGAAATGGATGATGGCTGTTATTTTTTGACAGTTTGCAAGAGAGTTTGCACTGTAAATACTGTGTTTAGAATTATGCAGCCAAACGGCATAATTCTAAGCACAGTGTTTACAGTGCAAACCAGAGCTGCCAGGTGGTTTTATAAAAAATCTGTATCCACTCTATTAAAAAATCTGTATTTTCTGTATTGACGATTTTTTTCTTAATTAATCATGTTTTGTTGTTTTACAAATACAGTGCATACAAAATAACCATAAAAAGTGCTTAACCACCTATTCGGGCTATCGTACTAACCATACGGGATATAATTGCGCCATTTGTGATATCGTCCGTACTTATTTATAAGAGTGATATGAAGCCGTTTGAAAATGTATGGAGATTTTAGTTTCTATTCAATATCTTCCTGATAAGCAGTTTTAAATGCAAAAAAGTGCACGAGTTCATTACTATTTGATATTTTTAATATAGATGAATACAATTAATAACATCATTTGTGTGGTAGTTACACCGAAAAGTCGAGAGATGTCAGTGCTGGTAAAATCATTTTTGCAGTATGGAGAATATCAGAAAATCCGCAATTTCTTACGAAATACATTTTCAATGCAAGTAAAATTTTTACGAGTACTTGTATTTGTACCATTTTAATGTGCTCGGGCACATTTCTTGTATTTAACATACATGCTTATATTGGAAATATTCAATTAATACTGTAAATCCCCATACAATCTCAAATCGTTTACTACCAGCTCCATATGCATTCGAAAGCGGTTGGTCCTCTGGTTGTGAATGCTGTCAAAAACACCATAACATGATTAATTGTCGATGGAAATTAAATAGGTTCCCGAGCAGAGGGTGAGAGCAAAATGAAAACAAGAATTATGTTGTTTTCATTATTCCTGATAACTCAAATTGATTTCATTTTGATAGAGTTGATGGCTAACAGAACAAAAATGAGAGCTAAAAGATATGCGAAGAATATCAAAATTATAACATATATTGATATTAGTGAGAACTGCTTGATAACTTATTTTGATATAGATTTTTTTTCTCAAGCATCTGTATAAATCTGTATTGTTATTTAAAAATCTGTTATAAATCTGTATTCTGTATCGGGTCTGTATTAAGATTAAAAAATCTGTATAATACAGATAAATACAAAAATAAATAAATACAGAAAATACACGAGATATTAAAATACCATATAGGATAAAACTGTATAGACTTATCCGTAAGTCTCTCCAATGTTTCGGAATCTTACCTTTTCCGGAGATCGTCCATTTTTGCTAAAAAATAAAGCGGGCAGAAACTGTTTGCATTCCCAATGGTCGGTGACGGAATGAGACGATACAATTTCCAAGTGTTTTTTCACCCATTAGTGGGTAAAAAATATACCCATTATGCAATCGTGAACTGATTCTTTAAATGGGTATTATTTCACCCATTTTATAATTTCCAAATTCCCCCATTTTTTGACAGCTGCATACATGGTTTGAAAATGGGTATTTTTTACCCATAAATGGGTTTTCACGAAACACCGTGTGTGAAGCCGTTTGAAAATGTATGGAGATTTTAGTTTCTATTCAATATCTTCCTGATAAGCAGTTTTAAATGCAAAAAAGTGCACGAGTTCATTACTATTTGATATTTTTAATATAGATGAATACAATTAATAACATCATTTGTGTGGTAGTTACACCGAAAAGTCGAGAGATGTCAGTGCTGGTAAAATCATTTTTGCAGTATGGAGAATATCAGAAAATCCGCAATTTCTTACGAAATACATTTTCAATGCAAGTAAAATTTTTACGAGTACTTGTATTTGTACCATTTTAATGTGCTCGGGCACATTTCTTGTATTTAACATACATGCTTATATTGGAAATATTCAAATAATACTGTAAATCCCCATACAATCTCAAATCGTTTACTACCAGCTCCATATGCATTCGAAAGCGGTTGGTCCTCTGGTTGTGAATGCTGTCAAAAACACCATAACATGATTAATTGTCGATGGAAATTAAATAGGTTCCCGAGCAGAGGGTGAGAACAAAATGAAAACAAGAATTATGTTGTTTTCATTATTCCTGATAACTCAAATTGATTTCATTTTGATAGAGTTGATGGCTAACAGAACAAAAATGAGAGCTAAAAGATATGCGAAGAATATCAAAATTATAACATATATTGATATTAGTGAGAACTGCTTGATAACTTATTTTGATATAGATTTTTTTTCTCAAGCATCTGTATAAATCTGTATTGTTATTTAAAAATCTGTGATAAATCTGTATTCTGTATCGGGTCTGTATTAAGATTAAAAAATCTGTATAATACAGATAAATACAAAAATAAATAAATACAGAAAATACACGAGATATTAAAATACCATATAGGATAAAACTGTATAGACTTATCCGTAAGTCTCTCCAATGTTTCGGAATCTTACCTTTTCCGGAGATCGTCCATTTTTGCTAAAAAATAAAGCGGGCAGAAACTGTTTGCATTCCCAATGGTCGGTGACGGAATGAGACGATACAATTTCCAAGTGTTTTTTCACCCATTAGTGGGTAAAAAATATACCCATTATGCAATCGTGAACTGATTCTTTAAATGGGTATTATTTCACCCATTTTATAATTTCCAAATTCCCCCATTTTTTGACAGCTGCATACATGGTTTGAAAATGGGTATTTTTTACCCATAAATGGGTTTTCACGAAACACCGTGTGTGCATCACAGCGCAATAAATTGAATATCACACTCAAGGATTCACGATCCAAGCACTCTAGACTCGCAAGCAAGTCATCATAGAACCATCATCAAGCCACTATTCTCCAACCCATTCCTTTATTGAACGTCGGTCTCTGTTCCGCAATCTAGTGCCAATCACTGACGGACATCGATTGCCTTCCATTGACGGCAATCGAATGTGCAGGCAGGCAGCTTCCTCACCTGCGTAGGATATCGCATCCATTCAACAAACATGGTCCGGGACCAACGGCTTTACTTCCCTTCCGAAGGAAGACGTGACCAGAGAGTTTATTGCCTCAGAAAAATCTCACCTACCTCGGCTGGGATTGAATCCAGAACCATTGAGGTGAGTAAGCAGTCACGCTTATCACTAAACCACCGGCGCCGGCAAAACAACTAATCTCAAGACTTGAATACTGACCAAACTGTCATTAAGAAGCTTCTGCCACGCAAACGAAACAACAATCGACCGTCAGGCTGCAACTTACTCCAGGCCAATGAACTGCAATCATCGACGAGCACCAAGACTACCAGCCGTTGGCGAACCACGAGAACCTTCGAAGGTCAAACCAACAACAACAAACAACAATCACCTCATCTGATTCACGGAACGACGCCAATCCAACAACTAGGAGGAATTCGGACCGATACGTAGCCTGCGTATTCATCATCGGTCACCACTCCGGAACGTAATCCAGACCGCACGGACTACTTCATTAGATCATATTGCACAATTGTTATTCTAGATTCCGGTGGACTGCAAACATTCTGCGCGATCGTTGCAAAAATCAACCTTAATTTCTACATGATCAACAAGACGACTATATTTTCAGCAATGGACCAATTTGTCAAGCAGTTTTGGCATGATTTGGTAGAATACCAGTAGTTTCACAAAACTGAACCATCAAATTACTACTTTTTAAATAAACGCACTGATTTTGGCTACTTTTTTCGTGGTTTTAGAAGATACAAAATTTCAAAATATTGTTGTATTTCAAAGTCTGTAAGTAAATATCATTTTAACTGGTCGAATGAAGTGGTTATTTTGAACCGTTCAGGTGAATTCAGACCACTTTTGCACCTACGTGTCACACTAGAGATGAGCCATCAGATCTGGATCTGCTAAAAAGATGCGGATCAGTATGGATAATGAATAATTCACTGCTCTCTTTTTATTAGATCCGGATTATCGGCTCACCTGATTGCAAGTACTTTTCTCAGATCGGATACATTAAGAATTCAGAAGGAGCTGTTCAAATGATCATTAAATCACGAATGTTTCAGATGTGCGCTTCAGAATCCGTAAAGAATATTAACATCCGGATTCACATGTACAATTATCCAGTTGGATGTGAAAAATATTGTAGTTCAATCGGTTTTAACGAACCTACTCAAAATTCCAATTTGTACTAGTTTTAAGTGATCCGATGAACCGTTGAAAAGATCCGGATCACCTTAATAAATGAACCACTTCTGAGCCGTTCGCCTAAGCAAACTGTTTTGTCCATCTCTATGTCGTACGACTCAACAGCATACGGTAAAGCGTAATCACTATAAACATTTCAATACGTCCTATCTGCATTGATCGATTCTCTTCATCGACTTTCTTTTCCGTTAATAACTCAGCTGCAAAACCTTTCCCTATTGTATTTGACATTTTGGATACTAGATAAGAATCTCCTTTATCAAACTCTGTTGTAAATTTAACGTGAAATCTGTTTGCATAGCAGTGGTTATCAAAAGAGAAAGTCGATGAAGAGAATCGATCAAAGCAGATAGGACCATTTGAAATGTTCATCGAGTATTCTGGTGGAAGCCAGGACCAATCCTTTCCACCGTACTGAGCTCATTCCTACGTTCCATGGGACACCTGGTTTCAGCAAAACGATCGAACCCCACACACAAAGTTTAAATTACCGAAGTCGGTAAAATTTTGCTGTATTTTCAACCAGCTGAGTTTTCAGTAATCAACCTAGTAGTTTGTGACAGTGAACTGTCAAAAATAACCATTTAGCTCTTTAAAAGAATTGCTGATTTTTTCAGTAATTTATTTGTTCACATTTTTTATTTTAGTATTTTGATGAATAAGTCAGTGAATTCATCAAAAAAGTTCCATGCGAAGGGTAGGATTAAAATGATTCCAATTTTTTATGATTTTTATTTGGGGACTGAGTTTCACGTTTAGCGCTTCCTGGTGGTTCAGCCGGTTGGTTGGTAGCTCTCTTGGTGTGTCGGATTGCATGTCCATGCCTGGAGCTAAAAGGCAATGTAAGTGAATGTTTCAATACTTCAAAATCATTGAAACATATGGAAGTCGATGCAAGAGTACACAAACTGCCCAATTCCGTGTTAGTTTCTGCACTCTTGCGTTGGCTTCAAGATGTTTCACTTGTTTTCACAAAGGTATTATCACACAGAGATTTTCGATGTCAAGTGCGCGATGTGAAACGGATTAGATGAGTTAGTTGACTTACTGATGAGATCAGCAATTTTGGAACTTCGTTTGATTATTGTTCAGTAAAACACTGGATACTGAAAACTCGGTACACAATTTTACCACTCTAAGACTAGAAGGTCCCGAAAAAAACGTGCTCAACTTTTTGGCTCAGCTCTGGTACTCTCTTCGGTCCCAAGCTAATCGATTCACCCCTCGAAACATAGGAAATCCACTAACCCCTCGTTTTATCTGTCAAACTTTCATGGCGAATCAAAACAAACATTGTTTAGTACTAGAATTTCGACCAGAATGGGGTACGTTGATCGTTTGCTTGGGACCAATAGGCTAGTCAAGTAGTGAGCCAATTTAAAATCGTTAGTTTCGTATTGATTGTTGATTTTACTGAGTTTTAAATAGTCATTTACCGTAAAGCTGTTATTTTACGGAAAATTCAGTACATGCTATTATCGTATTCAGTAATTTATCGCAAAAGCTACTAAACATCAGTAGTTTTATTGAGAATAGCTGAATGTTTGGTATTTTTTTGTGATTTACAGCTCGAAATCTGTAAAAAAAAACTACAAGCGACAGCCCTATGGGGTTGTACGCAATGGTGACGTAGGACTACGTGGTCTTATATCATAAATGTTATTTGTTAACTGAAGCATAAGCTTGTGTTTTGTATAGGAATAGGAATCACTCTATAACCAGAGACGTTGATAGAGACACGCGAAGAAAAATTTCGTCAAAACAGCAGCACGGTTTTGAGGGATCTTTTGGCAATGTCACTGGCAACCATGTTCCTTCGAGTCACTTCAAATGATTTGCATGCAGTGCCGCAATGCTGTTGAGAAAATTTTGAAATTCGACCGAAGCTGAATAAAAATGAAGTGCGCGTCAACATCTTGCAAAAATAAAACGACGATGACAGTCGCTCCATAACAGTTTATTTTTTGTCATATTTATAGTTTTTCCTTACAGTGAAGCCCACATTTTAGTGTCAATTAAATCTAAGGTGGTTCTTATTATCTTTGAAATCGAATATATAACTTTTTATTTGCATTTATATATTCTTATTTCTCTTGAATTCAGAGTAATTTTCCTTAATTGTCTTAGAGTGTTTCTTAAAAAACTTTTTTTGCTTTATTTTTCTATTTTAAATTTATCAGCAAAGTTGCCTTGACCTTTAAAACTTTTTTATATTGTTAACTTATATATAATTAATTTAACTTTGTTCATTCCTAAACATAAAATTGTGTATAACTTTTCTATGAGAAGAGATACAGACAAGTTCTAATGTTTCAATTTCATCCTCTAAATGCATCTTTACATTCGCATTCGCATTGAGCTAGTTGCATAAATTAGAAAGTGGTACCAGTGATGTAAAATATTATGACACTCACGTGACACTCGTCTTCGCATCAACCGACTATCGCTGACAGATTGTTTTGTCACGCAGTGAGAGTTAGAGCCATGGCAAACAACAATCACCAGTTATGGGTGCTGCTCACAAGCAAAACGTTACACTCGCTGCTGATGATGAAAAGCACAACGAAAACAGTGAAGACTTCTGCAGTACGATCATGAGAAAAAGCGAAACGACAGAAGAAAATGAAAACAATGCCTACGCATTTCAAGTTCGTCTCGGCAGGCGCGACTGTGTGAGTTACAAACAAAGCATGCAACATGAAACGAAAGCTGTTGGGCTCACTCACCAACACACTCACATAAGCAAGCAAAGCAGCAACTGCTTCAAAACGAGCACAGATGAGTGTCGTGATTGTCGGGAATGACCAGATCGGTGATGGATCACAACAGATGACGACATTCACCAGTTGCTTTTTACTTCTTTCGACAAGCACATTGATAGGAATGTACAAAGCGTTACTACCATCAGCTGTTTGGCGATCGTGATTGTGATAGGTCGCAACTCTGAGTGGTACAAATCCAAGACCATTGTATAAGGGTAGTGCCACCTCCGTCCTTTACCATATGTATATAACGAAATTTATGGTTGTCGATTGAGAAACAAGAAACACGTATTTGCAAATACTGGGGATGAGATAGGATTGATAGTATAACACTTACCTAAGAGAAATGCAGAGTACTGTCATTGGCTGAATACGGTACACTCAAAGATAAATTGAATAAAAAAAAGCTTAAAAAGTATCCAGATTCCCGCTTCACCTTATTGAGTCCGAGCCATGATTACTTCGGCAGTAGTTATGCATGATTAAAATCGAAATAATCTTTCCAGTATTAAATTTTATTCTTTTTCAATGCTGATGTATAATCAAAAAAGATTAAAAATCAATCAAAAATTATTAAAATATAATCAAAAATGATTAAAATTTATTCAAAAAGAGATAATCTACAATCTTATCAACCATGGTTAAAATGGGATTATCTTATATTAATTATTTTTTTTATTTTATTTATTTTTTTAGAAAGAGAGGATTAATTTTTAATCATTCGATATGATTAAACTGAGTTTAAAGTCAAATTGATTAAATTTCAAGCAAAATGGGAATGGTTCAATTTATCAGTGTAGCAATAAATAGTTTATAATCAGATAGATTTCATCAAAATCTGCGTCTGAAATACCACTAGTTTGTTCTTGAATCCATCAGCAAATTGCAGTCAAACAGAAAACAAAAAGTTTATCACAAACCCGTGCAAGAAACAGATCGCTTTTTACCGATTTCGCACAATGATCACAATCACAGTTATATGCGCGTCGTTCAGTACACGGTAACACGCAACAACTCAAAATTGAGTCGAACATGCTCATTTCAGTGGAAAGTATGGCTACTCAAAAGTGAGAAGGCGCACTTTTACTCACTTTTGAGTTAATGACGTTATCGCGCAGAGTGAGTCAAAATCACTCCGTGATATTTTCAGCCGAGAAGTTTGTTTTGATCTCGGTTTTGATAAAAAAAATGGAAATTACCAGCTCCATATTAATTTCACTGGAGCTGAAGACGACTGAAAACCGTCTTCGCATACAATTCCTACTTACCTTAATACATCTCGACCAGTGTTTTACAATAATTTCACCGTTTCTTAAAGCGTTTGCTCCGACGCGGCTGGCTTTGGCTGACTGAGTGGCTTTTACTCAGTTTGACATTTCTCGTTTACTCAGATTTTGCATCAGACAAAATTGAGTACTTTCGACTCACCCGGTGAGTAAGCTGAAGTAAGCGTGTACTGCAGCGATGCAATAATATCAGATGGTGGGTTGACCCTAAGAGGAAGAGGTGACAATTGGCTTCTTCCTCTTTTATTTCTATCTCTTTCTCTATCTTTATCTATCTCTATCTCTATTTTGCGCACATGAAATCGGCCAATCAGGAGCTGGTTCACGTTTGACAGAAAAGTGGTTCATTTTCGCCCCCGTATTGTCACTTCTTCTTTTAGGGTCGATCTCAAGAGCCTAAATTTATATAAAGAGATGACTTGTCATTTGGCATTGGAACAATCGAATATCTGTCAAAGTCATAAGAAAATTTATTCCAATCGAGTAGAATACTTGTCAAATGGATAAGATGTCGTCTCTTTATAAATTCAGGCTCTTTAGGTCGATCTACCTAGTCTACTAGATTCTGCTGTACATTACAACAACCTCTTCCTCCTTTTCGGAGGAATGCTTTCGATTTATAATGTTTAAGACCTGGTCCACACTGGGCAGGTTTTTTGATTTCTACCAGTTGCATTACAATTCAAAGACACGACTAAAATTAAACATTTTTTCTGGGTTTCTTCCGAGGGGGGCGACACATCTAAATCTCAAGTTTAGATGCTCAAGAAATCTCACACTAGCGAATCAATCTTCGAAAAATCTTCTTTTATTTGTCGCATCTACTTGCATCGCGCATCATCTTTTTGCAGGAAATCTTCAGAATCGTCATCAATCTTCTTTCTATCTACTCAGCGTGCGCGCAGCTAGCCACAGCAAAACACAATCTTTTCTGCATCGTAGATAGAGTCGTCTCCCTCGGTTTCTTCCATACACAACTCAAGCTGAACATTGCAAGTAACATTGATCGATTCTCTTCGACTTTCTCTTTCGTTAATAACTTGAGCTCATAACCGTTTCTTGTTGTGTTTGTCGTGCTAGATAAAAGTGAAGACAGCAAATCAAGAAGACTGGCAACCCTTCCATTTTCTCATACGAACGCTATGAGATAGGTACAATCGCGTCATCTGCCGCTCAAAGGTAAATGCTTCGAACGAATTTAATAAAAAAGATTACATCCTCAGAAGAAGGGTTTGTGTATTTGCTCATTTTTCTATGCGTTGCTTCCACCTTCACTCAAGTGCAGCGCCACTGTATCTGTCGCTTGGATTCTGGCAAAGTTGCCAGTCTTCTTGATTTGTTGTCTTCGATAAAAGCCTCTTTTATGGATCTGTGTGCTGAAAATACCTCGGAATGTCTTAGGCTGTGAACCATTTGCCAAGTTAAATTTAGCTCGTGGTTAAAAGTGACATTTCGAAAGTTATTTTCTATGTTCGGAAATCCCCGTGCGGTCGATCGACCGGTTTTCAACCCACGTTTGTCAAAATTTAACTTCTTGTCTGTCAGAAATAACCATGCTCGGATAGCAGGGTTCATCGATAACTTTCCATCTGTCAAATTTGAACTAAAAGTTAAAATAATCCACCAAATGGTTCAGAGCCTTAATATGTCCGTGCGGATACAAAGAGAAAGTCGGCGAAGAGAATCTGCAAATGTTACATAAGACCTAATGCAATGTTCAGCTTGAACTGTCGTATATCAAGCTGAACATTACATTAGGTCGTCAACTTTCTTTTTGTATCTCCACGGTATTTTAATAACACAGATCGATAAAAGAAGCTTTTATCTACCATCTTATACGACAAACACAACAAGAAACGGTTATATGCTCAAGTTATTAACGAAAGAGAAAATCGACAAAGAGAATCGATCAATGTTACTTTGGACCTAATGCAATGTTCAGCTTGATATCATGTTTTCCTTGATTTTTTTTCCGTCGATCTTGTTTTCCGGGAGGCAGCTCCCACATTTGGAACCTATTGACCCATGAACTCATGGACCGGGGACCAGACGGTGCCGACTGGGATTGGGATCTTTGGAGTGAGAGGCAGTCACGCTTACCATTACACTACCAGCACCGCTATCGTATATCAATTGATAGTGAGTAGCTCTATTGACAAGGATGAGAAGGTTCATTTGAGAAAGTGACTCTCAAATGATGGGCGTGAGAAAATTCGTCACGCAGAATTAATTGATTGGTTCATTTTCAATCGAATGATATGAGAATTAACAGCATTGATCGTAGCTACGAATATCAAGCTAACAAAACTCACCAACTATAATTCTAACTAAACCCTTGGTGAGTTTTAGTAGTAGTAACATTTACGTTTATTTTCCGTTTTTTTTATGTTTCAACATTTGGTTTAACATTTCAATTGATTAGCCTTTGGCTCTTCATCTTTGTTCTAGTTAATTGGTTATTCTAGTGTGGTGATTGCGTTTTGCGCTAATTTACAGAATACCCTTTATGGGATTGTTTTGGTTTGAATTAAAAAAAATTGATAACCTACCTACTTGAGCACAGGAACCTGCCTAACTACTTAAACTAGGTTGCCAAATCACGAATGATCTGGTGGTTTGATCGCAGACAGGCGACTCTGAACCTTTTCAGCGTGGAAGTCTTTCGCTCCTCGAGTGTTTGAAGACCGGCCAAGTGGTGAATCTCAGAATTACGAGCTCGCGGTGGACTGTTAAGGATCATTCTGAGGATCTTGTTTTGGATCCTCTGAAGCTTTAGGTGATGGCACTTAGCACAACTCTCCCAGATTGGCATACCATACTCAATAGCCGGCAGAATGATCTGCTTGTGGACAGCAAGCTTGTTTTTGAGGGACAGGGTGGACTTCCTGTTTATCAGAGGGTGGAGCGACCTGATCAATATGTTACACTTGGTGGATGTCTTGTCCACATGGGATCGCAATAGCAATTTTCTATCGAGGGTGAGACCAAGGTAGACTACTTCACTCGACCATTCAATGGGAGATGGATATTGACGTTAGCAGGCGGAACAAGCCGAGGTGAATTCGAGTGTGGAAACAGAATGATTTGTGTTTTAACTGCATTGATACAAATCTTCCAGCTCTTGAAATAGTCAGACAGAACATCCAGGCCTGATTGTAGTTTACTTGCCAGAGCACGGATCACTCGACCCTTATAGATGATGGAGGTGTCATCATTGACAGGATACCACCACCCGGCAGGGGAGGAATGTCTGACGTGAAGATGTTGAATAGGATAGGCCCAAGCAGGCTACCCTGAGGGATCATTGCATCAACGTTGAACGTATCAGAGAGGACATTGTTCAAAAAGACCTGAACAAGTAGTTTTTGATGATGTTCACGAGGTAGATCGGAAAGTTGTATCGATGCAGCTTGTACACTAGACCATCATGCCAGACATTGTCCAACGCCTTCTCGACGTCCAACAATGTCATGGCAGATGTATTGGTAACGGACTTGTTCTGCTTGATAATGTTAGTAACCCGTGTAAGTTGGTGGATGGTAGAGTGGCCTTTCCTAAACCCGAATTGTTCTTTGAGAAAGATGTTATTATCATTTGAAAACACCAGCAGACGGCTGAGTATCAACTTTTCGAATAGCTTCGAGATGGAGGACAAGAGGCTGATGGGACGATAGCTTTTGGCACTGGTAGGATCTTTGCCCGGCTTGTGTATTGGAATCACTTTGGCTAACTTCCAGCATGAAGGAAGATAAGATGGTTGAATAAGTCAATACTCAAGTTTTTCAACTCGAGTTTGACTACACCATCCATACCCGCGACCTTCATGTTTTTAGTGCTTCTAACAGCTGCTATTACCTCATCAGCCAATATTCTACTATCATCATGCACTACTACGGGGGTGTTAGCGACTCTAGACATTTCCTCCAGTACGGCAGGCTCATGGGGGCTCACCATGGTTTGGCCAAGATTATGTGAAATTACAAAATGTTGGCCAAGATCAAGACCCCAGTTGAAAAGGTTATGAGTAGGGATGGATCCAAGTTCTGGTCAACAGAGGAAAGCGGAGGGATCGGTCTCGACTTATTTTTCAAAAAAAATTTCATCTTCCAAAATGGTTTTGCACAATCTTGGAGAGAGCGAATCTTGTTGGCAAAATCGTTATTTCTGAGTTCTATCATACTGGCCTGGATAATTCTGGTCTTCAAGTGGGGCAGCACATTTTGGTTGGGCTGTCAAGGTTCAGAGTATGACTCACCTGTCTGGATGCTGGTACGTGTTGCTCCCTGGCACGGTATATCGCCTCTTCATGGTTTGCAGACACTGATCGACTTTTTCGAACGACTCCGGTAGGACGTCGTAATCGATTGCTGTGTCCACACAGCGCTGATACTGCTTTTTTTTTTTAGACTTTATTTAAGAGATTTTTAGCCTTAGGCTAGTTCATCTCTCGCTGATACTGCTGGTGAGTTTAAGTTTCATGATTTCTGATTTATACTTATCCGAACGCGACTAGAAACTATCGTCACTGATGGTTGTGTCGGTGAAGACTAAAGAGAGATATCAGACTATACTTTCTCTTTCTATGAAACGTTTTTCATTTTTGTGTCGAGTCAACTCTCACCTTCATTTTTACAGATTTTAATAGTCTCGCAATATCAAAAGAGGTTGTTAAATCAATATAAAGCATGATATTTTGTTACGTGATATTGACAGCGTATGAGAGCAGAAACATATAATTTGATTGATAGTTTTGCCAACACTGATTCATTTTAATATTGATGAAAATATCAGCATCTTAATTTGTAATCGGTTTGCTTTTAATGCTGCCAAATTTGTTAACATTGTGATAATCTTCATATAACATGGAGATCTTATTTATGATCTGATGACCATTAACTCGGTCACAGAGTTGTCAAATTATGTTATCTGAACGATTATATCAGAATATCAAAATAAGATTTCACTTTGTTCTCATTGTCTGCTCAGGTAATTTGAAGATTGGATCAAGATCATATAATAATGATAAAGACAAGAGTGATTATCACCCCTCATTTGATCTGTCAAACTTTCATAGCGAATCAAAACAAACATAAAGGGCGAACACGAAATTATTGCGACACATTCAACAGGACATAACTTTTTTACCATTGGGTAAAAATCAACCAAATTTTGCACACTTTCTCATTGATGTGTATTGTGTACATGCTGTCAAACTCGAAGTCGTGTTTTTCGATTCAACGAAAATGGAGGTGAACCAACGCGAGTTGAGAGAACAAATTCTTTCCAAACACCTGGAATTTCCTGACCTGTCGCACCGGCAGTTGGGGAAAATGTTGAACATTCACCATTCAACCGTCTCCAGAGTGTTGAAGCGGTTCCAGGAGCGGTTGACGTTGGACCACGGCAAAGGAGCTGGAAGAAAACCGGGACCGGAGAACAAAAAGACGGAGGGAAAGGTGAAGCGGATGATTAAAGCAAATCCCAACGTCTCAAGCCGTGATTTGGCTAAAAAGATCGGCATGTCGCAGAGCTACGTCCAGAATGCAAAGAAGAGAGCTGGACTACATACATACAAGGTACAGAACTTCCCAAACCGCGATGAGCGGCAACAAACGACGGCTAAAACTCGGGCACGGAGCTCTACGAGAAGATGCTGACAAAATATGGCTGCTGTGTGATGGACGACGAAACGTATATAAAAGCCGATTTTAAGCAAATTCCGGGGTTGGAGTTTTTCACCGGCAAGAGCAAGTTTGATGTGGACGATAAATTTAAGAAGAAGAAAATGTCGAAGTTCGCCTCCAAATATCTCATTTGGCAGGCCATCTGCTCTTGCGGACTGAGGAGTGAGCCTTTCGTGACAAAGGGCACAGTAAATGGCGAGATCTACAAATCTGAGTGCCTCGAGAAGCGCCTTTTGCCGTTCTTGCAGCAACACGACGAAGCTCCGTTATTTTGGCCAGATTTGGCATCATGCCACTATTCTAAAAGTGTCCTGGAGTGGTATGAGGCCAATTCTGTCCATTTTGTTCCAAAGGACATTAATCCGCCAAACTGTCCGGAGCTGCGCCCGGTGGAGCAGTACTGGGCAATAATGAAGCGGGAACTTCGGAAGAGCAAGAAGCCAGTCAAAGACGAGAAGGACATGTTAAGAAAATGGAAAAAAAAACTGAGAAACTGGTACCGGATGACACTGTAAAGACTTTGATGGAGGACATCAAGCGAAAATGCGTTCAATTTTACACTCAAGGCTCCATCGATTAACTTTTCTTTTGATTTTTGAAGTAAATATATGTATAAAACTACCCTAAAATTTTGGTTTGATTCTAAACATTATAAGAAAATTGGCATGACATTTTCGGTGTCGCAATAATTTCGTGTTCGCCCTTTAGAGTTGTGCTAGAATTGCGACTAGGATGACCCCATTCGTTGTTAACGTCCCACGCTTATAGATGTACTTGAGACCAATAGACTAGTTAAGTAATGAGCCAATTTAAAATCGTTAGTTTCGTATTGATTGTTGGTATAAACCCCCTAAAAAACTTTCCCGTTTTTCACAATTTCGTTCAATCAATGAACAATGTAGAACGCATAACAATACACTTTTCAATTTCGAAATTGATGATTTACTCATTGAGGTGAATTTAAAAGATCACCTTATTTTTTGCTTGCCTTGCCATTCCAGCCAAAAATTCATGTAAGAAAAATATATTAAAAGGAGTCAACCTTCGGAATGAGAAAAAATGAGCACACATTGCAACTCATTTCAGAAATAATATTGTCTTCACCAGACGGAGCAAACTAAATTATTTCTAAAGTTTTCCCCGGTTGTTCGCGTACCAACTGATACAGCACAAGATGAGTGACGTCGACGGCGACGAGGCAGACGTGTGGAAAATTGTTAGCATTTTCTTGTATCATTTTTGCATTATTATATCTTGACCAACAATTGAAAAGGGCCCATCAGATTTTGAATACAAAACTCGGTAAGCCCTTTCCTCGCAAACCTAAGTTCGCAAATCAATGACATCATCGTGTTGGGGAAAGTTTCGCTTTGCGGTTTTCAAAGTTTTGCTTACAAAAGCTGGCCATATTCAATTGTAAGTCGAGATATCCTTGAGTTTTCGTTGTTGCTGCATAAATTGCAACTCTTTTCGTGTGCACACTTTTCTCTGGCTACGTCATATGAGCAGCTCATATTTTCCTCTCGCTGCTCCGCTGACATGGACGTCGAGAAGCGACTTGCGATGGAATTGGAACAACTGAAAATGAAAATAAAATATAATATCATTTTTGCATGACAACCAAATGCTCGCTCGAAGAGGAGTCAGCCAAGGATGATGCAGTTTTGCTTCATGGTGGGGAATATTTGTCGTTCGCAAAAAATGATATGTATCTCAAAGAATGAATTTGTGGGGAATTGATGGGAGGGAAAAGCCAGCTGCAATCGATTGTTGGGTTAACAAAATTTTCTTCCATTTTTATTGAGTGCGCATATTCAATTTGAGTTCTATAATCTCATATTCTGCATTCACTTCACTTGTTGGTACAAAACCAAAGACGTTGTTAAATTCGGATATCTACTTTTCGCACCAGCTGGCCGTCTAAGAAGAGATTTATCTGCTTGGCTGAAGATAAAAACAAAAAAACAATGCATACTTGCTTGTTCTGAGAACCTCCCAGTAACAAACTGGTCGGGCATGAATTCGTGTGTGTATGTATTTGATAAGAGTGACAGCTCATAAATTTCGTGCCTTGTTTTTACCCGGGTACAAAGCACGAACCGTCTCGATACGATTCATCTCCGAAAGGATTCTGAAGCTATCTTTTCATCCTTCCGTCGTGACCTGGCATGCGGACTTGGGCTGGGAAATTGGATTTCCCTGACCAGCCGCCGACATGGGGTCCCATCTGTTTGGCAAGAAGGTATAAATCATTCAGGGATGAAATTATCGCAGAGAAAGAGCCCAAGAAGCGAGTAAAACACAAGCCGAAGCAATTGTTTTATGACATTCACTGGCAAAAGAAAATTTGCGAGACCCTCATCATCGTCGGGATGACGTTTCTGTTTTTGGTACAAATGCGATTTTAATAATCTTCGAATAGATTTTCTGGCCACAACAGTGGTTTTTTCTAGGAAAAAGAAATGGTCTCTCTTCTCGGAAAAGGGTACAGCTTTCGAATTTTACGGTCCATGGCAAAGTAAAGGATTTTATGTGAAAAGGTGAATTGTGTTGGTGCTTTTACTGGAGCACTGACAACAATTTTGTTCGCATCATTTATTTGAAACGTGATCTATTGGAAACCCTTCGAGTTGGTGGTGGAGGGGTTTATTTTCCCTCAATTTCTCGTGACGTACTTAATGCATGCTACCTCATTAAAGGAACTAGCGATGTTTATTCTCCGATGGTTGGAATTTTAATAGCTAATTTTTATTACCTTACATCTTCTATTTAACCTCTTCAATAATTTCAATTAAAAAATTCGCATACAATATTGCCAGTAATATATCTGCCAGCACTGCCTGCTTTTGGGCATCAATCAGTTTGACAACTGTCAGGACATTTTCGGAAAACAAATCCCCAAGGGAAATTGGCAGCTTATGCACATGGAAGCTGGAAGAATCTTCCAGGAGAACTAAGAAGAACAGCGGCACCGGTGGTGTAGTGGTAAGTGTGATTGTCTCTAACCCCAAAGGGCCTGGGTTCAATCCCAGTCGGCGCTACCGGGATTTTCTGAGGTTGGCCGTCTATGAGTTTAAATGGTCCATATGTAGGTGTAGGAGCTGCCTGGCGTCGTCTGTAGCATTGGTTTTTGTTTAAAAAACCAAGAAGAATCTTCCGGATGAAGTCGGAAAAATTTATAAGGGAAGTTTTCAAAGCAACTGTCAGAGGAAATCAGAAAAAAAATCTGGGGAAAGTTATACAAAACATATAAGGAATAAACGGTGAAAGTTCTTGCAATGTCAAACGAAATATCGGCAGGAGATAAAAAAGCATACTGTTGGAAGTCGAAAGAACCTACCGAGAGTGTTCCGAATGACTTCATGGGAATCGGAAGCCAATGCTATAAGCCGAAAAAAAATATTCCGGCAGAAACCAGTAGGATCTTAAAAACAATGTAGTGCTGGTAACATCTTCCGGGATTAAATTAAAAAAAAACAAACTTTCGGGAGAAGTAAGAAGAATCTTCCGGGTGCGGTCAGGAAAAACTTCTCACTTGACGACTTCTGAAGGGAACTTGGGAAGTTAATTCATTAAAACTCTGTGATCCGGTGGTCACTGGATTAAAAGATTTACTGATCTACGGGAATCCTCAGGAAGAACAATCAGATGATTCTCGATTCTTGGGTACCCGAAAACGGCCGGTAAGCGAATAACTCGAGTTCTTCAATTGGTTCAACTGATACTTGCTTAGCAAACCAGTCAGGCTAAGGCATGGGTGTCCTTTGCTGTACAAAGCAAGTCTCCATTCCACTCGATCCATGGCCATGTCCGAACGAGGTTGTTCATTTGTCATATCAGGCGTAACATTTGATAACGGCACAAAAGCTTTTGTAAACACACTTTTTAAGGCCCTTTACACGCGAATCGAAGTACGCTCACGCAAACCAACAACATCATCGGATAGGAGTAACTCTCACCTTTCTGTGAGTGGTATTGATTTGCGTGCGCGTACTTTGGTTCGCGTGTAAAGGGCCTTAAAAAGTTTGTTTACAAATGATTTTGTGCCGTTATCAAATATTACACCGGATAATGTCAGTTCCAACCTTATTTACTCAATTTTGGATAGCCCTACACTAAAAAATATGCCAAAACAAAGAAAGATTAGCTTCCTTGAATTTGGCTATGCATCTGTAACCTGTAAATTTCCCATACATTATTGACAGATGACAGAGCAGTGCAAAACATGTCTGGTACCTCTATATATGCATTTAGATTAACATCCGAAGTCTCTCCCTTTTTAAACATTCTGTACACAAAATAGATCACCTCTCACAGAATTTCCTGCCGATTTTTATGTATGGGCGGGGCAGAAAGTATCTTTTGTGTAGAAAATGAAAAATAGGAGGGACTTCAAATGTTAAACTTAATGCATGTATAGAGGTACCAGAAATGTTTTGTAGTGACAGGTACTCTATTTTGAAATCTGTGAAAGAGAAATCACAAATCGAGTGTCATCAAAATACATGGCATGTTGAGAAATTGAGCTCGTAAGAGAGAATTTTCTCTTTCAAATTTGATTTTTTTTTGGCTCTCTGGGGACTGGTAGTAAAACAGGTAAAACTTTATGGGGAAAAATAATTTTTATTTAATTGTAGCTTGTTTAACATTAATTTCCGGGAAAAAAAACTGAATGACAAAGTCCCTGACTAATTCCTTAAGGTTGTCGTTCACATTTTTTGATCTGAATATGCACCGAAAGCGAATTATTCCCACTTCTCTCAAATTCTATATAGGGATTTTTATCACTTCCTACAAGCGGAACAGCGCCATCTCTGTGGAAAATAGTCGGACGATATGATTGCGTAGTTTCAAACAACAGCAGTGACATATGATGGAAAATGAATGCAGAAGCTTGACAAAATGGTTAATTACCAAAATCAACTCTTTGGTGGTAACATTAATATTGGCGCCCCAAAAAGACGGTTTTTTTTGTGAATTTTGTTCAGGCGGGTTGCTTAATATAACCTTGAAATTTCAGTGTTACATCCACTTGATATTGGGAGCTGAGGAAACATAGAGCTGCATCTTATTATATGTAAAATATTTATTATTTTCAGTGCAGAATATCAACTATTTTATCTTTATAAAATTATATTTATTATTTATTATTTCATAATTAATGTTCTGATATATTCCATTGCACATTACATATATTTTCATTATACAAATAAATACTGGGTTGGGAGGGAGCATCAGGGTATCAATTGACCTGAAATTGGACGATGGAGTGGTATGACAACCGGAGTCTAAAAGGGAATAAACACTATCATTTTCTTTATCCTACCGATTCGATTGTGGTGGTGTGAATTCTATTTCAACAGTTTCAGTGAGATTGACGCACCCTTCTTAACAAACCATCCTGTAGGAAGCTTAATAAGTATTGCGAATTGCGTTATTCGATTTGTTGGATCGTATCGTTGGAAGGAGATTCTTAAATTCCCGTGGATTTCGCGTAAGTGTCTCTGCTTACGGGTCCACCCCTCCGTTTTTGGCCCTTCATACAGCGATATTGTGAATTCAGATCGTGATCTTGCTATTAAGTGGAGCTGCATACAAGACAAGATCTTTGAAGGGATGGTGGCTACCTTACATACAATTTTGTTCAGGCGGGTTTTGCTTCTAGAAAATTTATGAAAATTAACTCTTTAAGAGGAATTATTTGTGTCGCCCTGAAAATGACGCTTTTGGTTTGATATGCATCGTCGTTTGTCGAGTGGCAAGAAAATTACCCGGCTGTTTGCCGATGAACAACACGCACTATATCGTGACGCCACTTAACACAGGTTTGTATTCTTCTGGATGCGGCAGGTTTGATGCACATTACCGGGTTGTTCGATCTTTGTCGTGGTTGGAGAATTCTGAGACCTCCACGGGTACGGTGAGCTAGTTTGAGCTTCGACATGACGATAACGTGCTTGATGACGGTGACCCACAATGCTTTCTCACGATGAGCAACTGTACCCAAACAGTGACAGTGTGACTTCATCACTGCTACTCTGTCTAGAGCGCTCTTGCAGGCAGCCTTGGCAGTAAGCTGCTTGTGTAGCCTTTCGAACACGGCTGAAGTACGAAAGGAAATGCGGCAACGGCTTGATTCGTTTGGGACCAACTATGTGATGTCTTTGTTAGGAAATACACCTTATGGTTTAAGCAAATGTATGGGAAATTTTGTTGCTGCAAATTTTACTTAAATTTCTTAGTTGTTTAACTTATTGCACTATTTGTACTATAAGCCACAACATTGCTGGACTAAGCCCCGTCGAATGGCATATTGCAAGAAATATTTCACACTAATGCTTTGGAGATATATGCGTTCAAAACCTGACCCTTTTCGTTACATGCTCATTTTTCGTACTCGCAAAGTGTACCCCCATATAGAAAACAAAGACGTAGTCCTACGTCAAAAACATGAGGCCAAGATTATGGTAGTTGAGTCCCACTGCAACTTCAAGTATGTTCCGAGCGCTAGGTTAACCTTTAATGCAATTCGCCAGGGCATACAGTCCCTCATCAACCACGACAATGAGCAGCATGCTTAGAATGGTATGGAGGTAGAGATGCGAAAACTGTACGACTCAGCATGTCGAAGTTCTCCCAGAACATAAGCGTATGATCCAGTACCAGAAGCTAGCAACCCAAGGTGATGTTTCTAATGAGCCAAACCGTTTGCAATTTGGACCAAATTCTCCACATTGCTTGCCAATCATCAACAATTGACAAGATGCTTGAAAATATGTCGAGGATGGAAAATGACCAGATAAAAATTGCCTACGAAGGCAATAGACGATCTTCGAAAGGCATGTTTAGAACTGAGTTCTGCACCAGAAACGTATGTTTTAAACATGATTCCTCATGCATAATTCCAGATCTTTACGGAGAACCGGACAGATATAATTATGGGAAAGAAGAGAAGAGCGCTATGGACAACAAAGGAAATTGCAACGGCTCTCTCGCTTAGGTAAGTTGATTATTTACAATTTTTCAGTTTTATATTTGAGCATACAACAAAGTCTATAAATTTGAATATTAAATCCAAGAGGATGCACTTCAAATGCGCTTCAATCATGTTGAAAATCTCATGTAATTTTTATGGCCACAAAAATAAACAAATGCAGTAGGAGCAGCGTAATGTCAGTTCATGCACTGTATTAATCATAATTTTGTCCTTTTTTGCAAGTAATATTACACCATATTTTGACGTCTTGACAAAGTGCGTCCACTTTGATGTGATATCAAAATTATTTTTTTGCTGTGTAGTCTATTAAGTTAAATATTATATCTTGTTTAGCGTTAGCAAAGTGGAAAGACAACTTGGAGCGTAAAGATACGATTGTTGCTGTTTTTTGGATCTGAAACGCGCTTTTGAAACAATTTCTAGGCCCTTATTGTTAAGTAAAATTAAGCGCTTTGGAATTACGAGTACTGCATATAAATAGTTTGAAAGCTATTTATCTGACATAACTCAACGGACTGTTTTTAATGATTCTGTTTCCAGTCCCGTGGGAAATTACCTTGGAGTGCCCCAGGGAAGTGTATTAGGGCCCCTTTTATTTATTATGTATATTAAAAACTTGCGACGCGTTTTACGGTTTTGCGACATTAATCTTTTTGCAGATGATACTGTGTTATTGCAGCTCATTGCAGCTAAGGATTTAGATGATGCCGTTTTACACTTGAATGAAGATTTGCGTTCTCTAAGTAAATGTTTGAAGAATTAGCTGATGAAATTGAATACAAGTAAAACTAAATTTAGGGTAATTTCACGGAATCGATTAAATGAGAACGCCTGTGTTGTAATTGATGATGAGACTATTGATAGCGTTGGGAAGATTAAATGTCTAGGCGTGATTATTGATGACAAACTTAACTTCAACTCTGACATTGGCAATGTCATCAAGAAAATTGCCAAGAAGTATGGAATTCTTTGTCGACTGAAAAACGATTTAACTATTGCCAGTAAAATACAGCTATACAAATCAATCAACTATCCTCACCTAGACTTTTGCCCTTCCATTTTATTTCTGGCCAATGAAACACACATATCGAGATTACAGCGCTTGCAGAATAAAATAATGCGATATATTTTGAGATGAATTAGATTCACTTCCTCAACTTTGATGCTAGACGCCTTACAATGGTTGTCGGTGAAGCAAAGAATTGTATAATTGACTATGGTGTTCATTTTTAAAGTAGTTAACGGTTTGCTGTCTTGATATTTGTGTGATCGAATTGAAAGAGGAAGTAACTTTCATAGATATAATACTAGAAACGCGGTTGAAATAAGAACACCACATTTTTTGACTTGTGCTGCACAAAATTCATTATAATTTAAGGGAATAAATGTTTTCAATTATTTGCCTAGACATATCAAACGTTCATCAACACTTACAGAATTCAAATCAACGTAACTATTCAAAATGGCGTATCTGCTTTTATAAACAATCTCTTCAATGCCCAACAATCTCTTCAATCGATTTGTTTTAACTGCTAACTCACCCACGCAAACAAACAACATCATCAGGTAGGGGAATCTTTTCTCTACTACTTGTTGTTGTTCGTTTCTGTTAGTGAGCTTGCAGTTGCCACAAACCGTCGATTGAAGTGATTATTTACAAAATCAGATACGTCGATTTGAAGAGTTATGCTTGAATTTTGCTTTATAGAGCGATTTCCCCAAAAATAGCCTGTTCCCTTGGAGAATTTGGCAACAATTATCCATTTAACAGTTCTCACTTCGAAATGTAGGTGGCGAATGCTCGTAAAAGTTTCACTGCAAGAAACCAATAACGTAAAATATGTATAATTGAAGGATCCATATTAGCCCGAGGTTAGGTTCATTTCTTTGGTTCAGAGCCTTCGTACTTAGTGCCAGGTATTATTAAACATCAAAAATATCTCAATATCCAGCGATGTGTTCAAATTCAACCAACCAGTTTAAGCATTTATTCTTAAAGTTAACTCCATCAACCTTTTCGAAGCTCACGTTTTTATCTTTAGCATTCACATACTCTACTGTATAAATACAAAGCTCTTTTGGTCTTTAAAATACTACTTGAAACCTACTCAAACAAAGTACACTGATGTCACCGTTCGGAACAATGGACTTGAAAGTTTAATTCTAAATCTTCTTCCAGTTTTTCCCACTTTTCACCGCTCATCGTAATCAAGGCCAAAAAATAACCATCACAATGCTAGTAATCACAAAAGTAATCGCGTTCTGTTGTGCAGTCAGAGGAAAGCATAACGATGATAATGTGACAAGCCTTCCTTCCTTCATAAAACGAACGCCTGAAACCCCTCCTCCTCGTTTGAATCATCCTTGGCGAAGAAAGTGAAATCCTGATGAATACTTCCACACCATACGAGAACTGCTCAGAGCCAGCTTTTGCCTTAAGAATGTGAATGTGAAATGCCATCGGAAGGATGGTGGTATAACGAAATGGGGCTTGTTCCATATGTTCGCAAACATAACATTCATCACACTCCAGTTGCGCATCCTTTCCACTTACGACCACACCATGCCACAATGCGGCAACCCTGCCCCAGAATGACTGAGAAGGGGCGGGGAGGCACAACCAGGAAGGAAAAATTGCTGTGGCCCCAAGTGGTTTTACGCTCCACGCCACATTCGCTCCGAAGACAAGACAGGACAATCTGCTGGTGGGGTGCTCTCGATTCTTCAAAGTGCGAAGAGTCAACGATAGATATAGGATATGATGGTGGTGGAAACGACCACAGTGGGCGGCAAGCATGCCTCAGCTTAAGCGACTCTTGGCATGTCTTCTGGCAGGTGCCTTCGTTTGGCAAGCTGACTGACGGAACAATATCGTATGATGAATATGTTTATGAAGATAAAAAGCTCATTCACTTTCATAAAGGATGTTTAGGAAGAGAAAACGGAGATATTACCGGTCCCGACCGTTCGTTTCGGTACTGCCGAGGCCAGTAATGAAGAGATAAGGTGAACGCAGTTTCATCTTTGACTGAAACCACAGGATCTTGACTGACGACATGGGATGGGGCGGAATGGATTCCTGCCGAAGTGAGGTGGCCGACGGGCGCAGCAGACAAGAAGTGCGATGAAGTGGATTGGAAGAAGTGCTTCTAGTGGTTTGTTTATTATTTTTTTCGTCGTTATGAATGACGTTGATATTGAATTTTGTTTTTTTTTTCCATTGCCAGAGATGTTTTGCTCGGGAGAATTGCTCTTCAGCGTTTATTAAAATTAATTCAATTCGCAAGGTAATGCCACCGTGCACAGATTAAGAAAAATGGATTTATGCCTTGTCTCATTCACCCTGAATGTAAATGTTGTGGATGTTTTGCCTGTTAATGTAATAAAAATTAAATGAAGTTTAACAATTCTGGGAATCTTGATTGCTAATAATAACAGCAATTCTTAACCAACCGGTAGATTCCTGCCAGTATTTTTTCAACTATTTTTAACATTCAATTCAGACTATTAAACTTTACCTTTCCACCCATCACAGTTGACCATATCTTGACCTAGCGGAGTCGTCAGACCTGTGTTTCATCTGCTACTGAGTCACTCCTGACCTCAAATGATAAAGAGAACATTTCGTATGTAAATGCACTTAGTGCACGAGTTCATCGTTGATTGTCAAGCAGCCGGAGACCAGTAAGGTGCCAGTTGTACGACACTCTACACACTGCATAACCTACAAACATACACCGCCGAAACGACCACTGGAAGTGTATGCTTCACACAACAACGATCCGACCACACCGTACCGCTGCTGTTGTAGTCAGTGGCATTTGTTTTTAAGTGTGTGTTAGAGAGTCGTCTACGTCGTTTTCCTGCCAAGCCAACCGCGAAACCACTCACGTCGTCGGCATAGCCCGTCTTCTGGCCCCAGCCCAAGGCCGGCTTCCCTTGACTGGAGGGAGGGGGGAACCATCCACCCCCGAGCAGAGAGGGCTTGTGATCCTTATCGTACGCGACACTCGGAATGTGAGACACCACACGAAATCGTTTGTACATTTGGAACCACGTGCAAGCAGCAGTATACGGTCTCAAATAACGACCGCCCTAAAGTGTGACCGATGCACAACAAGAACATATGTACGTTTTCACTTTGTGCATAGTTTCCTGAAAATTTTCTTCGGCAAACGGTCCACCACCCTTGAACGACGAACGAACACTACTCTAAATATATATAAATGAAGGCATTTGGCTTGTGTCACTTGAGGGAACCGGTAGTGGGTAGCGTGGTCCGTAAATAGAAAAGAGGTTGAGCTCATTAACAATGCATTAAATTTTATCAAAATATTATGATTGTAGAGCGAGGACCAAGTGGAGGGAATAATTTATGTCCGTTGACAAGTCTTCGCTCTGTGCAATACAAAGTCTTTGTCAGACGGCCAGGTTCGGAATGCATTGTAGGTACCTTTGTTGTTTCCGCTGCTGGTGTAGCTACAATTTATCTCGATCTGTGCTAGAAGCTTTCGGTCGTCGGTTTGATTTAGATTCATTACGACAGTTTGAGCACTGGAATTGACGTTGACAGGTGCAGCTAAGGTTATGGCAGTGCAATGCAGTGCATCGAGAAAAGCAGTGGATGTCTCGGGCAGCGAAGTGGTAGTGCTAGGACAGATCGATTTTCCAGTTTCTTATAAATCAAAGAATGATAGTTGGAACTATAGGATATAAATGAGTGGCTTTGTACATACGAATATGTAGTGGTGAAAATTATCTCTTATCACTAGATACCGTACACCTTTGGTCCATTATGTCAATTATTGGTTCTAGTGTTTTTTTTTCCTTTCTCGTGCAGCTTAGTGTACCGAAATTCATTTCACCTAAAAATACATTTTCGATTTAAGGCCGTCAGTGTTCTCCCATGTTATTTATTCCTGTTTTCTCTAACATGTAGTGGGAGTTGTTCCACTGATGATCTGACGAGGCAACTTATAAAAGCTGCATTTAGTAAATTTCAATTCATAGATTATTCCTGGATTTTTAGAGCATCAATGAAGCTCTTCAATCTTCCTGGTGTTCTTAGAACTTCTTTGAAATTCGCAGAACAACTTCCCAGTATTAAGAGCTTTCCAAGTGTATTGATTTATTTCCATTTAATTCCGTTATAATCGGTTATCTTTTGACAGATACGTGGACCTCGATATTATCATCAATTCGGCACGAGGCAATAATTTTCATCAATCTGTGTATTGAAACTAACACAAAACGTTCTACAGCGCTATATTTGTGTAATATGGAAATAATCATTTTGCATTTGGTCCTCAAAATCATCCCCACCAAGATGAAGATGAATATTGAAATTAACAATAACACAGGCCATAATAAACATCCAGTCACGAATGAACAAAAACACATGTTGACTTCGATACTCAGAGGTGTGTTTATGTAAAAATTCAAATTCATGCAGGCATGCTTGGCATACACAGTTTTGGTCAAGAACTTCTCATTTGTTAATAAATTTGCACACACTTGATAAAACATAGTTCTGTTGGAAGCAGTAGATAGAATAAAGTTTATGCTTGTAATAGGATTGTAAGAAAAAGTAGATTTTAATTCTTGTAATAAACTTTATTTGTTTTGCGTTGTAAAAATTAAATGAGAAGTGCTCGCTGCACATCTCGGACTTAATCTAATCTAATACAACCGCAGCCAGTACGAGAAAGCATCCTGGAAAATGATTAGGTTAGATGAGGTCTAATCATTTTTCTTGTCTAATGGTTTTTAATTTCAACTTTCATGTTAATATTTTTGTGAGAATTAATTTTATGCTGAGGTGACAGACTCTTCGCTATCTGATACATCTTCAACTGCGTAGAGTTTATGTAGTTTTTCCTTAGCTCAATTTAGTTACAAAGTAGTCCTTCAAAGTCTGTTCTTTCCTTTCCCAACGAGGCTAGATCTTTATCAATTAATTAATTTAGCTTTATTTAGGAGGCTTTCAGCCTTAGGCTGGTTCGCCTCCAGCTCTTTATCAAGGGTGTTTTAGACTTTAGTTGAATTCCGCCTATGCTGAAACGTTCTTCAACAGCTACTTTGATGGAAAGCGTAGAATCCATAGTAAGTAGTAAAGTTACGTATATTTTTCATTGTTTATGAATTTACATTGTTCGTACATTCCAATTGATTAGCCTGAAGCACATAACATATGTGGAACTTCATGCAAAATAGCTGCCTAAAAAAAAGTCGATCCCTTTTTTGTGTTGGCTCAGTGGTATAACTGGCATAGTTGGACATCGATGTGTCAAAACAAAGTTTTCGTGATATCGACACTGAGCGTTCATAAGGACCAATGTCGGAAACGTAAACAATGGCTTCTTTCGTAAATTTCTCGTAGTTCAAAGTCAATCAATGTAAGCCACCAATTCTAACGGATAGGAGGACTTTCGCTCTACACAATCATCGTGGTGGTTTACTTGAGTGAGTTTTCATTCTCGAGAAATTCGCCAAAAAAGTAATTGTTTACGTTTGCGACATTGGCCCTTATGAAAGAAAAGTATATATATGGTTGCATGGTCAGTAAGCATTGATGTTGACGGCGACTCTGCAACTCTTTACCCCTATGGTAAATCTCATAAGCAAATGACAATCTGCATGAAATCTAGCGAACTTTGTCTTATCTCTTCATTCCACCATGGTACCAGCAAGTCACCGTCTTTTCACGGAAGATTGACAGTATCTTATGGGATTTTCATAGGAAATGTTCACCATGTTCCACACACAGACTGATGTTTGCTTATTTGATTTTAATATTCGATTTTACCGAAGGAGTAAAGAGTTACAGAATGAACGAAAAGGCGAATTGTCAATTGTCAAGGTAATGCGTAATGAGTGTAAAGAGGTGAGGCTTAGAGATTTTATCGTCTCTTTTGTTCCTCTGCTGTTTAAATGGTTGACTGTTTACTGGTTGACTGGTTGCTTTTTACAACTCATTTGATAATGCGGCCATTCTTTTTTCGACTAGCTCAACTTTTCAAATGATATTTTCACTAGTATTTTCAAGTCGATCAGAAGTCAATCAAGTCAATCAAGAGCGTTGTTAATCAGTAATTTACTGTAATGCAAACAATTCAAAGATTTTGCTGCTGCTCTCTGGACTTCAAAATGTACGCACTGAGCTCCAAATTTGCACAGTCGTATTTTTCTTCATATGAAACCTAATAAAATAAAATATTGATGCAATTAGTTAAAAAAAAATTTCAAAAGAAAAAAAAATAGTACATACATTTTTATTCTAAGTTTACCACAGAGAAAAAATTGGCCTAATTACAGAAAAAATACGTTTTGGTATCAAAATTTGGCTGTAAATAGTTGGGTAGCAGGTCATCGCGTAAAAAATCTGCAAATAATGTCTACTCTTTTAATGCAAACGTTAATAATTTGCTGTGTGAAGCAAGGTGATGTTTTTGTTAAAGCTATCTTTATAATTATAAATAAAGAACGTAAATGGTTAAGGAAATACTAAGACATGAGTTCAGGAGTACTAAGAAGACATATCACGTATATAAACCACGTAAGAATTATTTTAATAAAATTGACTACCCCCTTCGTACCCGTAATCATTTTACAGCTGGTAAAGGGTGATACGGTCAAAATTTGGTCAAGGGAAAACGCGTGTAAATCGGTGAAATCGTTTATTTAAAAAATCAAATTAAATTTCTTTTTCAAGTTCAATTAGTATAAAATTCAGGAAAAATATTCAGTTAGGCTTCCGCTTTTCCAAATCCGAATTGCCGGGCCTTACGCTTGACCCCTGCCATCAGATTTTGTACAGCCACCTTGTCCACCTTCTTCGCCGCAGAAAGCCAGTTTGCCTTGAACTGCTGCTCGCCCTTAGCAGTTTTTTTGGTCTTCTTTAGGTTCCGCTTTACAATAGCCCAGTATTTCTCAATTGGGCGGAGCTCTGGCGTGTTGGGAGGGTTCTTGTCCTTGGGAACCACCTGCACGTTGTTGGCGGCGTACCACTCCATGGCCTTCTAACCGTAATGGCTAGATGCCAAATCCGGCCAAAACAGTACGGAACAACCGTGTTTCTTCAGGAAAGGCAGCAGACGTTTATTCAAACACTCTTTCACGTAAATTTCTTGGTTGACAGTCCCGGAAGCTATGAAAATGCTGCTTTTCAAGCCACAGGTACAGATGGCTTGCCAAACCAGATATTTCTTTGCGAACTTTGACAGTTTCATGTGCTTGAAAACATCTGCTACCTTTCCCCTTCCTTTTGCCGTATAAAACTCCTGTCCCGGAAGCTGCTTGTAGTCGGCTTTGACGTAGGTTTCGTCGTCCATTACCACGCAGTCAAACTTCGTCAGCATCGTCGTGTACAGCCTCCGGGATCGCGCTTTGGCCGTCGTATTTTGTTTATCATCGCGATTTGGAGTCACTACCTTCTTGTAAGTCGATAGTCCGGCTCGTTTTTTGGCTCGATGCACGGTTGTAGACGATACACCCAGCTTATTTGCGGCATCTCGGAGAGAGAGGTTAGGGTTTCGCTTGAAACTACCGGCAACTCTCTTTGTCGTCTCAGCGGCTTCCGGTTTTCGATTTCCCCCCGATCCAGACTTCCTGGCTGTCGAAAAACGTTCCCCAAACACTTTAATTACATTTGTAACGGTTGATTTGGCAACTTTTAGCGATTTTGCCAACTTTGCGTGCGAGTAGCTCGGATTTTCGCGATGCGCGAGCAAAATTTTGATACGCTGCTCTTCTTGCTTGGACGGCATTTTGACAACTGAAGAGTGAATTCCAAAATCAAAATAGGAGCAACATTCTACACACACACACCTTCAAAATGAGGGGTGTTCAGGTTTTTTAAATGCAAAATTGAAAGAAATACGTCAAGTTGATATTGACCAAATTTTGACCGTATCACCCTTTATACTCAATTTGACAGATTGGTGTCCTTCTATACCACTTTAAATCACTGAAATGGGGTCGATTTTTGATGATCGAGTTCCACATATGTTATGTGCTGAAGGGCTCTTTATATTTGTTTAATTTGTTATTATAACTTCCATGTTTACGTTGTTCAACCCCAAGAGGTACGCGTTTTGCTTGAATTTAAAAAAAGAATTTGATATCCTACCTAACTACTAATAACATAACCTAGTAAGCAATATCGCTGGTGATTTGTTCTCAGAAAGGCGTCTCTGAACTTTTCGAGGCTGAGTGTACTCCACTCCTCTAGTGTCTGAAGACCAGCCAGACGGTGGATCTCAGAATTTCAAATCCGCGGGGGACTGTTGAGGATCATAGTGAAGATCTTGTTCTGGACCCTTTTAAGTTTAAGGTGATGGCACTTAGCACCAGAGTGTATCATTATTGACTGCATAGGCTGAGTGTGAAAGCACTGAACTATTTAATCCATTTCTATGTGCAGACCGTTTGTACCAAACGGTAAAGGACGAGGCAATGAAAGAGCCAACAAAAACATTCAGTCACTCACGAACAGGTGACTAACACCGCTTGCCTTCGCTCAAACAGCATGTAATTGAGGCATTTTTCCATAGAAAATGTACGCTCACTCATTCAAAACAAGTGTTGGGTAACATCATAGGAGAATAAACGTGCTGATTGAGCTACTGACTGAGTGCTCGGCTGTCAGTGACTCGTTTACCTCTCAATCATTCAGACTCTTACGTCTTGCTTAGCACAGTTCTCCCAGATTTGCGTTCCGTACTCAAAAGCTTGTTTTTAAGGGAAAGCGTGGACTTTCTGTTCATAAGTGGGTAGAGCGACCTAATCAAGATGATGCACATGGTGGATGTTTTGTCCACATGGGACCGGCACAGCAACTTACTATCAAGGGTGAGACCAAGGTAGACGACTTCACTCGACCCTCCCATTGAATTCTAAAAAAAATTATCAAGGAGGATAAAACGCGGCGATAAACCGAGGTGAATTGGAGTGTGGAAATAGTATGGTGTGTGTTTTAGCTGCATTGATACAAATCTTCCGGCTTTTGAAATAGTCGGACAGAACATCCATGTCTGATTGGAGTTTTCTCGTCAGAGCACGGATCACTCGACCTTTATAGATGATGGCAGTGTCATCCGCAAATATTGACAAAATACCACCAACCGTAATGGGAGGAACATCTAACGTGAGAGGATAGGTCCAAGGAGGCTATCCCGGTGAACCCCAGAATCAACGTTGAACGTATCAGAAAGAGAACTGTTCAAGAAGACCTGGAATGATCTGCCCGACAAGTATTTTTTGATGATCTCAACAATCGGGAAGTTCTATCGATGCAGCTGGTACACTAGGCCACCATGCAAGATGCCATGGCAGAAGTGTGGGAAACGGACTTGTTCCGTTTGATAATGTTAGTAACCCGTGCGAGTTGGTGGATGGTAGAGTGGCCTTTCCTAAATCCGAATTGCTGTTTGAGAAAGATGTTATTATCAATTTAAAATACCAGCATACGACTGAATATCCACTTTTCGAATAGCTTCAAGATGGGGGACAAAGGGCTGATGGGGCGATAGTTTTTCAACTCGAGGTTGACCACTCTATCGACACCAACGGCTTTCATGTTCTTGGTTAATTTAATGGCTTCTATCCCATCATCAGCTGATATTCTACTTTCGTCAGGGACAACTACGGGAGTGGCAGCGACTCTAGACATTGCCTCCGATACTGAAGGCTCTTGAGGACTCACCATGGCTTGGCCAAGGATATGTGAATTCACAAAGTGTTGCCCAAGAGCATTGACCTTTTCAACTGGGGCACGCTTGTCGGAAGGCACTTTTTTGCAATATTCATGTACCTCAGTTTTTTCTTCACAGGATGTTAGTAGTTCAATCAACTCTGTGATGGTTTGAAAATATTTCATCTTGGGTTTTTTGAGAAAAGGTGTTTTGAAGTTTACAACGCCGATAAAGAAGGCGTATATTGGACTATTGACGATACAAAACTATTGCGAATTGAACAAATGCAGTTAAATCAGGTTCAAAAGCTGATTACATTAATCCAAATGGCAAGATGCGTATTGATTACATCGACTTTGCACAAAATCAATTAATATTTGTTACTAGAACTTGTTTAATTTCTCTTCCCTCATAAGAGTAAAAAAGAAATAAACGAGCAGGACAGTCCAAGACAGCTACGTAATTATAGTAGGCATTGATTTTCTGCCTGTTTCGAGTGTCTTTTGAATCTCTCGAAGAAAATAGAGAGTTCGCTTGTTGTGCTTCGAAAAAGCGATTCTGTCAAAAAAAAAATAAATAAATAAAAAGATCACGCCACTTTAGTAGCGATGTTCTAGGAAATTCTGCAGGTAACTGTAGTGAATTTTAGGAAAGTTAAAGACGTTCCTCAAAAGAATCAGAGAAGTTTAACAACCTTCAGAGAAGTTCATTGATCTCAGTTCAGGAAAATTCTTCAAACTTTAAAGATGTGCTTCGAGCTTCAGAGAAGCTCTATAAACTTCAGGAAAATTCTGCCAAGTTCAGGGACTTTTTGTGAGCTTCAGGAGGGTTCAATGTCTTTTTGATAAGTTCTACAACTCACGAAACTCAGAGACGTTCTGAGAACTTAACCTCTCACCTGTTTACGCTCATTGATTTGGCATATGGGAAGTTGGATCCAAACATCAACAAACCATCGTTGCTTTGTTGTCGTTTGGAACCAGTTATGCGAGGTAGGCGATAATTGTTCGTATTTGACAGTCACCTCCCCCCAGGGTGGAAGGGTGTTCGCCACCTACAAAATATCCTGAGTACGGCTCACGCATGTTACATTGCCGTTTACCAGTTTAAACAAACTGATCAGTTTATGAAAATTGAGGTTTACAAATATCCAGAAAAAAAGATGTTAACAAGACTATGTTGACTGTCGATTTGTGCGAGTGTGACGATATTTAGAAGAAAAAAGCATCACATAAAAAAAAATCATAAAAATGTATAAATCATGCAAGGGGTAGGTGACTCCGCACACCAATCTTGGGTCATGTTTTGTCAGTGTGCCGTAGGTGTGCCGATTGTGCCGGTCATAGAGTAAGCTGCGGTTATTTGTAAAAAAAAACCCATCCCGGTAACCCGGTGTTTCTGACGCCTTGAATGTTTTGGTTTGAAATAGCAAGGAAAAATCGGATTGAGGATGACCCGCGGAAAGAGGCGGGTTTGTGATATTGTGGAGACCATTTTGTGTGGTCGTTGGGGGCTTGTGGTTCTGAATATGGGCAAACAAGCACAGATAAATTCTATTCCAACTCTATACTGATTTAAGCTTGATGGCCCTGAAAAGGGCCAATTTATTGAAGAGGACATCCATGGCCACTTACGCTTGGCGTGTTTAGTGTAGGTGACAGCATCACGGACCTCATTTTCCAGGAACACCTTCAGCACACCTCGTAGATCAGAACGGAGATACGTTTGACACCACCACGGCGAGCCAGACGACCGAATGCGGTTATCTCGAAGAACTATGCGATGACGCTTGGCGCCTCATTTACTAGACCTTTTCCTCCTTTGCCACAACCAGTCAATTGTTGCTTGTTAGGTGTGAAGGAGTGGACTAGCCACCACCTTCCTACTGCTGCTATTGCTGTTCACTACGCCGTCCGAAGCGAAAATGAACTAATGCCATATAGCTGCGCTCTTTTATATCTTTTCAGGTTAAAGCAGAATGATGTGCAACCAAGTGGAATAAAAGCTACAAAGACTCCTCCTATTATGAGTAGTTTGCTATCAAGTAGCGACACTGGCTCTTTTCCTTTTGCGTACACGGCGATTGAGAACGACCCAAATTTTAGTTTAGTTCACTCATAATCGCCAAAAGTGCAGGAACTCAGCGATGAGTAAATTTGTCTCATGGTTTTCTGTGTAAAACCTAAAAAATCTGCCAGAAAATGAGGAAATTTACGAAAATTTACGAAAATTTTATTCAGTCTTGGAGAAGTACCAATAGACTGAGTGAATCCAATCTTTACTTTTCTCCAATTCGGGAATTTTTCCCTGGAATATCCTGGAAAAACCTAGGAAAACATGAGGCAAATTTACTCATCGCTGAGTTCCTGCACTTTATTTCTTATTTCTGATATAACTAAACTCAAATTTGGGTCGATCTCATTCGCCGTGATATCACCTTGAAAGATATCGGCGCCGGTGGTTAGCGTGATTACCTCTCACCCCAGCAGACCTGGGTCCAATCTCAGTCGGTGCCAGTGGCATGTTCTAAGGCATAACATCTCTGATCACGCCTTCCTTCGGGAAGTAAAGCCGTTGGTCCCCGGTTGAGTTGATGGGTCGATTGGTAGGGTCCAGGTGTGGGAGCTGCCTCCCTGGCGTCGGTAGCATTAATTGGAGCTCAGTACGGAAAACAAATCTCGCGTCACTTTTCAATAGGTCCTATCGACATTGATCGATTCTCTTCATCGACACTCTCTTTCGTAAATAACTCGGCTTCACAAATGTTTCCTGCCGTCTTCGTCAAATTAGATGCTAGATTGTTGCTTCTTCCATCGAAAATATCCGGCCGTGGCGATTCAAAGTTGATCAAAATAATAAGTACCCCTGCTTCCAGTTTGATTACATGAGCATTTTGTGTGATCGTTGGTTCTGAATATGGACAAACAGGCAGATGAATTCTATTCCTACTCTTTACTGTAATAAGCTTGGTGGCCCTGAAAAGAGCCGTTTTGTTGCCAAAGTTGGTGATGATTTAACCTCCGAAACCAAACAGAGTGCGTCTCTGTCATTTCAAAACGTAGATGACATGCATGGCAGCTTATGCTTGGCGTGTTTAGTGTAGGTGACAGCATCACGGATCTCATTTTTCAGGAACACCTTCAGCACACCTCGTAAATCAGACCGGAGATACGTCAGACACCGCCACGGCGAGCCAGACGATGGATGGTAGTTATCTCGAAGAATTTGCGTTTGGTTCTGAATATGGCAATGAGTGTGCTAAATATTATGCAATTCCATCCTCCCTATTCGCACGCGCCCGAGGATCGGAGGCGAATGCCACTTCGACTTGTTTCGTCTACTTACTACTCTCTGACGACTGTGCTGGGGAAGCAGCATATGCATGTAAGTAATTGGTGGATTTGTTAGTTAATTCGACGCTTTTGGACAATGCTGGACATTTACCAGTTTTTCAATAGTTTCTTGTTGAAAATCAACATTTAAAAGTATTGTTATCGATTCGTAGCCATATTTCTGATCGATTGGTGATAAAATTATTGAAATTAGACCAGAGGCAGCTGAGTTATTAACGTTCAAAATCTTTCTTAATTTGTTACATGTTCCATTTTCGCGGTTTTCACAAAGTGTACCCCCATATGGAAATCAAAGACGTAGTCCTACGTCAAAAAATATATATATTTCAGATTTGGGATACCGACCTTTTGTCTCTTTGACCTTTTGTGATTCGACCATTTGTCAAAGATTCTTCGGAATCATTAATTAAATTTGCTAAATAATATATAAGGTGGCCTAATAACCCTGGATTTAAAGTTATTATACATGTGGATTTTTTTCATTGACGCATTCAGTATCATATGCTTATTTTAAAATCATTAATTTTAAAACTTCCTCGAACCTCTGGAATTGTAACGGTCTTGTGATTGGGATCCAACTTTAGGCAGGCAGATAAATTCGTAGGACCAAATAATACACCATTGTCAAGTTTAAAATTTAGATTGATCTGTGAATCTAATTGTAAAATCAAATTTGATGATTTAGTATCCAAAACACGTGTTAATTTAATACACAATAACTGCATCTGAAACATCAGATCGGATACTGAAAGACATGACCTGAAACATCGTCGAACAAAGTATTGTAAATCTATTACCATTCCTACTAAAAGCAACCCAAATTTATTCCGTCTAACAAAATATACATATGTTCCAAATGCTTTCCCGTAGATTACCTCTTTGTCACGATCGCAAGAAATTGGGCAAGTACATATGTAAGTGGACAAGCATACAAATGACTGCGATACCGAGTAAAATCCGTCTATAGGTACCGAACAAATCGACCCGGTCCTGTTATCGGAAGAAATTATACGAACGAATGTTGCAAACGTTTTGTGGGATATTTATTCAACCCCACTCTTTGGCTAGTCGACATATGTGGCTGGAAACACTTGCTTCCTACCTGTACAAGTTGGTATGTGCATGTCCCGTCCAACTCCTCCACTCTATTCTAATCACTACACACGTGTAGGTACGGATACTCCATCCATGGGACCACTCCATGAAGAAAGAGGCACAGTGCTAAGAGTTTAAGTACGATTCGAAAATGGAGATAGTGAGAAATATAAATGCTTCTTGGTCTGCATACGAATGGCGTGTGGGTTTTCCTCCGATGCACATCTCACCCCCAACAAGCCATAATTTATCTCCGCCAAGTTAGACGAGGTGAGCACTGTGAAATATGAGAAAATGTGAATTCAGGAAAACCGTAGAATCTTGTTGTAGGCCACTTGTTGTCTTACGTGCTACTGTCCGGTTGGGAGACGGTGGTGGCGGCCGGCAGTAGCATTTTACGATCGAACGAAAGGAATAGCTATAGGAGGGTAGAAATCTACCGCTAGGATTCCCAGGCTATGCTCGGACGTGAGATAGCATGTTCCTTGTTTGTGCTGTGTGCTTTCGGTGTGAATGGGTAGCACAAATACTCAGCACAGCATGTGAAACGGAAATTCCGAGGCAAACAGTTTTCAGCTGGAACTCGGTTAAATTAAACGATGTCTTGCTTGGATAACATCCGCAAATATCAAGTTCGAATAATCGTGAACCGGTCGGTTAGTTGTGTTTGAATTCTAGCAAGGCTTCTACAATCATTCAGTGCCAGGAGGAAACCAAACATAGCTAATCCTACTCTGGGTGATATAGTCATATGTATTAACATAACATGTTTCATGGGATTAAATGGCATTTTAACATGAATGGTTCAATCCTGTTTCTAGTTGAACGATATTAAAGATTATCGATCTTATTGATTAAATGTAGGATTGATAATTTAAATTACTTTGTTATTTAAGCTTTCCAGCTTTCATTTAGTAAAGATATATAATTAAATACCGACACAAAGATGTAGATGTATTTGATTTGAAACAACTTTGCTGAGGAAACCCATTTTAAGCAAATGATGCAAGGATTTGACCCTCAGTAATGTAAAGAGGCCTGGGATGAAACCTTTGATCTTCTGCTCAATAAGCAAAAACGGTTGACACTAGACAACTTAGCTCCTACCATCACAATAAAACAACTGAGATCGACGATAAATCCTAGTTCAAAAGCCAAGTTTCCAATCAAAACTTGATGTATTGATCTAGTACCACGCCTGTATGTTCACTCGCGATCGTGGCATCTATGTTCTCCCTCAAAACGAATCAAGTATCTACACACAAAAAAAAAAACGCTTAATTCATCACACATACCGAACAGAACCTACCGATCAATAGATTACGCACGATCGAGTAGCAAAGAGGAACCAATAACAGTTTTAATTGAAATTATATTTTGATAGAACGAACTTCACAAATGTATCCATGATCGATGTCCAATGGTGCGGAATTAAACACTATATGTATATATTCAAACTGTAGCACCTCCAACTTATACAAAATGTATATATTCTGCATAAAGCAAACGGGCCCCGAAACAATCCCTGGGTGCACGGTAGAGATGGTTGGGTATCTGGTTTTCAATCATGAAACCCTACCTGAACCCGAACCTAATAATATCAGGTCAGGTTCGGGTTATAGTAGGGTTTTTGATCTAATTTCCGTCCTACTAAGCACAAGCCCGCTTTACCTCTCTTTTTTGAACGGGTTTAAACAAATATTGGAATATTTCTATCAAAGATGACTTTTAAATTTATTCACCTTTCCATACGTACCGTTGTATTTGATTAAGAGCAACAAATTGTTGAGATATTGTTTAAAAACTAATACTGCTTCTTGATTCTAAATCCGTCCTACGAGTTTCAATTCCGTCCAAACGCATTGAAACGCCATTAGATTTTCTTCGTCCTACGAATAACGTTTAAAAAGGGGATTCGCTAGGAGCGCTTCTTTTGTTTTGAGAATATTCATACAATGCGCTCTAACAGGATTTATGTTGTAGCTAATGAACTAACGCATCGGTACAAACCTATTATTGATTTGTGAAAGGTGAAATCATTGATACTTTTGATCTTTTCTGATCGATAGAACGGAAATGGGCGATTACGACGAAGTAGCGCTCTTCGCTACTTGATACAAAATCAAGTTCGGGTTTTATAAAAAAAAATTGTCAGATTTGCATCTGGTATGGTTGAATAAATGTTTTTTTTTTATATTTATTGAAGGTCTCCGTCATTAGAATGTTACCTGATGTTGTGTTTTCTTTATTATAAGGATATTTTCCTAAAAAATCACGCAGCCCTTGTGTACATCGGAACAATTGTCGTTTTTCCCACTATCCAATTTTTACCGTGTTTTCATATCTAATGCCTTCACACCTAAATTCACTGTCGTCAACCTTAAGTTTCATCCAATGTAAAGAGAAAGGAAATAAATTCGTCGTTGTTAAGAAGCTCACGCGCGGATGTGTTTTTTATTCCTGCAAACGCTGAGCCCTTCGGTTTTTACAGTCCACTTGACTCTTGAAGCTACATTTTTTGGTCCTTCGAGCCACGGTTGTGTAGCTAATCGGAAGAAATCGAACTGATCGGATTTCCTAGCGTGGAATTCGCGAATTCGTGAAGTGAAAAAAGTGATTTTGAACAGGAAAAGAACGCTCTAGGATCGGCGTATTCGTTTGGTTGATTTTCGGTGTGACCGCCATTGTGAAGTTGATTTGTTGAAAGCAAAATGGCGCCCATCATTTATTCACCCAAGAGCAAGGATGATACGAAGAACTCGGAAAATGAGAGTGAAGGGGAAAACGAGAGTGGAGGGGAAGACGAATCACAACCTGTTCTCCCCGTGAATGAACAGAAACGTCAGCAGCAGCAAAAGCAGCTACAAAGAAAGAAAATTGAAGATACGACTGTGCTGGTGAATAAAAAGGATACAGTGGACAGAAAAGTGCGTCGCATCCAGATCGCGTTGCAGCATCCAAATTTGGAAGATAAGCTGCAACTGAAAATGTTAGACAATGCTTACTTTGAGTACAACGACCTACAAAATCGTATACGACCTTAGACCCAATGTTCAACTTACCTGTAATGATGAAGGAAAGCACGACCGGTCTACGAAAACTAATCGACACATGTTCGAAGAACGTCGATGCTCTAAAAAACCTACAGTTACCAGTCAACGGATTGGGTGAGAAGATGCTGCTGAATGTGCTGGCAAGAAATTCGACATTTATACCCAGTGATGAGCCAGAAGGATAAAGAACTGGCGGATTATAAATCGACGATGGAGTTCCTCAAAGAAAGGTGTAAAGTGTATGAGAAGATCAGCCGTAGTAGCAAGGCTCCATCGGATGTTGTGAAGACAGTGCACCCCGTTGGAAAGATGGATTCGAAAGCGCACAGCCTTGTTACTACTGGTGCAAAGTGTTCGTACTGTAATGGCGATCACGAAATATGGAAGTGTGATTCGTTTAAAAAAGTGAGCCTAAGTGAAAGGTACACTTCCCTTCGGAAGAGTGGTTTCTGTTTAAATTGTTTGGAACGGGGTTATATAACGGAAAAGTGCAAGTCAGAACACTCATGCAAAAGGTGCGGCAAACGACATCATACGTCCCTACATCCAGCAGATTCTGAGTCCGTGGAACCCTTGCCGCAGCAGAAAAGTGGTGTTCCTAAACTAGATAACTCGACGGCGAATGCGCCTGGCACTTCTTCGGTGCCAGTCAACAACGGATCAGTTCTTTGTTCAAACGTAGACGCTGATCAAAATACGCTGCTGGCTACAGCAATTGCTTTAATTCGCGGATTCTGCTTCGCATAAGCACTTTATCACGAAAGGATTGGTTTCGAAAATCGGATTGAAACGAAAGCGAGCTAACTACACGATTCTTGGGATTGGTGATAATGAGATGGCCATTCAGTTCAAGGTACACGCAAGAATCAAATCGAAAGTGAGTGAATATGAGTCATCATTTTTGGAGTTCCTAGTGGTCAAGAAGATTACGGGTGAGCTTCCGATGCAGCGCTTCGAGGCAACCCAGTTGAAGATTCCTGAAAACATCGAGCTTGCCGATCCCGGATTCAACGTTCCCGGTCAGATAGACGTCCTGATTGGATCTGGTCTTTTCTTCAAATTGATCAAGCATGGTCAGTTAAACTTGGCTGATAACTTGCCAGCAGTGCAGGAGACATCTCTTGGTTGGATTGTGAGTGGTCTTATTCCAACTAACCAACTGGGCGTTGGTGGTTCGCTATGTACGATGGTAACTGAGGATAACATCGGTAAGTTACTTGAACGTTTTTGGCATTTCGATTCCTATGACGAAGTGACGGTTCGAGAGCATTCTTCAGAAGATGCTTGCGTCGCTCATTTTCTCGAGACGTACCGACGAGATGACCACGTAAGATTTTTCTTTCGGCTCCCCCTTCAACGACGTGAAGGAGCAGTTGGGCGATTCTGAAAGCATGGCCAGGAAAAGATTTTTGGCTGTCGAACGAAGACTGGATAAGGATCCGAATCTGAAAGAGCAATACGTTGCCTTTATGAGAAAATATGAAGAAATGGGGCACATGGTTGAAAATACGCCTTTACCGACCGAAGATTCGACTAATGCTTTCTACATTCCCCATCACTGTGTTTTGAAGCCAACTAGTACCACAACTAAATTGCGGGTGGTATTTGATGGTTCAGCGGAATCGTCTTCCGGAGTGTCCATCAACCAAACTCAAATGGTTGGTCCAACAGTACAGAACGATCTGATCTCCATTCACCTGAAATTCCGAACGTTTCAATACGCTGTCATTGCAGATGTCCCGAAAATGTACAGGCAGGTTTGGATGGACGACGATTTTCTGCGAATTTTTTAGAGAACTAACCGTGATGATCCCCTGAAAGTCTATACGTTGAAGACCGTGACGTATGGGCTTGCATCTTCACCGTTTTTGGCAACGATGGCGCTAAGGCGCTAAGGTGCTTATGAAGAAGAAGAGTGTTTTCCCCTTGCAGCGGCGGCTGTGAAAAAATGCTTCTTCGTCGATGATGTGGGTGGTCAATGCTCATGCTCATTCTCTTTTTCGATCTTTCCTGAAAATTCATGCATTGATATTTTACTCTGAATTCTCATGGAATTATTCCTAGAGGTGCTCATAAAAATTACATTATCGTTAAAACTTTTGCAAGGATAGTTAGATTCCACTAAGTCCAAGATTTCTATAAAATAGTCAAGGTTTCTAATCTGTATTTCCACATCCATGTTCTGCACAGCAAAAAAATAAATTTTATTATTACATCCAAGAGGATGCACTTCAATTCTGTCCAAAATCTCATGTAATTTTTATGGCCACAAAAACTAAACAAATGCAGTAAAAGCAACGTAAAATGAGTTGATGCACTGTATTAATGATAATTTTGTCATTTTTAGCAAGTAATATTAAACCATATTTTCGACACGATTGAAGTGCATCCACTTTGAATTATTTGTTTGCTGTGTGGAACATTAAAAACACAATATCTTTTTGGGAATGATCGAGGTTATAAGTTGAAAACGTAAACCCGTTGGTGACAAATCGTCGTTTTACCCGTGTAAATTTGTACTGTTTTAGTAGTGTTTTGTGTTATAGAGTGCGAGTTCGTTTGGTGTACACACTTAGATTTTTTTGCCGAATCTCGGTAGTTTATTGCCGAGATTCGCACAGCCGAGCAATCGGCAATGATCTCGGCAAATAAACGATTACTGATATTCTCGGTTTAGAGTAAAAATGACAGCTAGTGCGTTTTGCTGAAAATCTCGGCATGATCGAACTGAATTTTCGGCTTAAAATGTAAACGATCAAAATTAATTTAACGGAGGTGAAAAAACAATGAAACATCCATATTTAGCTTGCATCAACACTAATTTTTATATCATTAAAATAAGCTGGCCCAAAAACATGTTTTCACTCGAACGCGTACAAACAGGTCACCAACTTCTGACAACAATAGTTCAGCGATGATGAGTTTTGGAACTTTGCAATGTGTAATTCCGTTTCCAGCTGAGAACGATGTATAGAAATAAATATCAGGAGTAGATGTGTATATCAATTATACTTACGAAATAATAAGTGCTATCTTTCTGTTGGAGTATTTCTTGAAATGGATCCACTCTCAATAAATCGGTTAAACGGATTTCAGTTCCTACGATCCCGAACCCGCGAATATTTTGTTTGCTAAAAAAAGCAATGATGGCTGACAGCCGAAATGCCGAATCTTGGTAAACAACCAATGATGAAACGAAATCTCGGCAAATTAGATTACCGAGATCAGCGAAAATATTGTTATCGTTGGTGTTCGGCACCCAGTGTTGCCGAATTTCGGATAAAAACATTAATTTGCCGAAAATTCAGATAGAACTGGTACTGACTCTCAGTTGAAGTTGTTTATTTGCTGAATTTTCAGTAAATTAAGCACATGCCGTGTTAATTCGGTAATATACATTGCCGAGCTCGAGAATTATTTTTAAGTGTGTACCTCTGTGAAGTGTAGGATTTCGTGTAGTTTTGTGGATAAGTTGAGAAATTGTAGATTAAAAGTGTCGTCCCGTGGAACAGTGGTGTCAATCTTTATTTTATTAACATTTTTTGTTTTGTATCTGTCGTTGCACTACTGCTACCGTACTTAGCGTACCAAATTGTCAGTATCTCTTGTTGCATGACACTCTGCTACCGTACTTTTGCGTATTGAATAGTGTTTCTACGTCTGACTGCCTCGTTTCGCGCATCGGAAATTTGCTATAGTTTTTCGTTACGTGGTAGTCTTTGTTGCGTGTATAAAGTTTGCGTCGCATTTTTTGTGATCATGGCTTGCAAGAAGTGCCAAAAAACCATTTCGGACTCCGAACGTATTGTTTGTCGCGGTTTTTGTGGTGACACATTTCACGTGATTTGTGCCAAAGTTGATCTCGAACTTCTCGATCAATTTGGATTGTACGAGAAGAATGTCTTGTGGATGTGCGATCACTGTGCGGCGCTTTTTTCAAACGGCCACTTCCGTAATATCGTAAGCCTTGACGTCAATCATACTTCTGTGGCTCCAAATGCGGTTGATTCGATGAAAGAGGACATTGAGAAATTGAATTCGGCTGTGAGCAATAACAGCCAAAGTGGAATCGAAGATCCCAGTCGGCTCAACTCCACGTTGGCCTAAAAATGACCGCTTTTAATTCCGGTCGTGGCACCCCGAAACGTCACCGTACTTCATCTAGCACTGACGACAAGCCCATACTGTGTGGTAAGAAAGCACCTATCGACTCGGTCAGAACCGTGGACCTGAACGATGATCTGGTGTAAGTGTACTTATGGGCGTTTCATCCCACTACTACGAACGATGAAATTTCATCTCTTGTCTCTAAGTGTTTGTGTCTGGAAACAGACGAGAAACCTCGGGTTGCCAAGTTGGTGCCCAGAGGAAAAGATCCGTCAACGTTAAACTACGTTTCCTTCAAAGTCGGCGTCAACCAAAACAAACGGGATGTTGCCCTTTCCTGCGACTCGTGGCCGGAGGGCATTCAGTTCCGTGAGTTCGATGATTCCCGGTCAGAGAAGGTGACCAAAATCACCCGTATTGGTCCAGCACAGTGACACCAGTTCCAGGATACTTCCTTTTCAATTACTAACGTGCTGTTGGGCGGATCTGGGACGCAACAACACAGCGCTTCGGAAGCCTCTGATCGGTCGAGCTGATTGTAGATATAATGATCAGAAGTTGTCCTGGCCCTGGTTTTGGAATCGGTGACGAGGTCTTCCAGCCTGTACTTACAGGCAAGTATCGATACGTTCCTAAACCTTCTTTTTCTGAGCCACCTTCCGCTTCCAGCAGCGAATACTTAACGCAACCATCCGATCCAACCTCGCCTTCTGAAAACGACGTAGTAAGCTCGATGTCTTCTGAACTCTGGATGAACCAATCTGCTTTGCAACCGGGACGCATCGTGAAAAGCTTTATGGAAGCCCCCGGTTCCTCTAACTCAGTCGTACTAATTCCTGTCAGCGTTCATCATAGTCGTCCTGGCCCTGACTATAGATGTGGATTGGGGGTCTTCCAACTTGCTAGAACAGGCGAGTACATAATTAATAGCGCAAATACGATGTCTGATGCCGATCCAAATTTCAGCACCTTGAATGCCGCCGAATCAACTCTCGTACCTCGGAGCCCGGAACGCGCCTTAGAAAGCCTCGTGGAAGCCCCTAATCCCTCCGTCTCAGTCCACCATAGTCGTTCCCGACCTGTAGTCGGATGTGGAGAGGGGGTCTTCCAACCCAGTCACTATGGCGAGTATCCGCATGGTATTGTTAATGTTCATTCGCTGCCTGATGCTTCCGTGATTTCCAGGGAGAACAGACGTTCGATTGTAAGCCGCAAGCAGGACATCGTGATTTTCTTCCAAAACGCCGGCGGAATGAATTCTGATGTTGACGACTACCGGCTTGCTGTATCGGATCGTTGCTATGATGTGATTGTCCTATGCGAGACGTGGCTCGATTCGCGAACGCTTTCCAGCCAGGTGTTCGGATCCGATTATGAGGTTTTTCGTTGCGATCGGAATTCAAACAACAGCCGAAAATCTACTGGTGGTGGCGTTCTTGTGGCTGTCCGTTCTGGATTGGAGGCGAGAGCAATCGAAAATGAATTGTGGAACAGTGTGGAACAGGTTTGGACAGCCATTAAACTGGGCGATCGCACATTATTTTTGTGCGCATTGTACATGCCTCCAGATCGAGTTCGTGATCTTGAACTCATCGAGACTCACTGTCAATCAGTCTTCACAGTAATGGAAAGAGCGACTCCAATTGATGAGCTATTCATTTTTGGGGACTTTAACCTAGCAGGCGTTTCGTGGAGACCATCCCATAGCGGCTTCCTCTATCCAGATCCAGAACGTTCTGTATTTCATGCAGGAGCAATCGGCCTTCTCGATAACTATAGCGTAGCAACGCTTTCTCAAATTAACCACGTAGTCAACGAGAACAACCGTAGTTTGGACCTCTGCTTCGTGAGCACTCAGGACAATGCTCCGTTCATTTCCACAGCACCTTGTCCACTAGTTAAGCTTTTTCCTCACCACCTTCCTCTGATTGTCACTGTTGAGGACAATCTCGTTCGTGATTTCGATAGTCTTCCTGCTGCGGTTTCTAATGACTTTCGAAAGGCCGACCATCGGAGCATTGTAGATGTGTTGTCAAACATGGACTGGGAGAACATTCTTGATCATGACGACGTTGAGGCCGCTGCGCAAACTTTTTCTCATGTATTGGCATATGTCATTGACAGACACGTCCCGAAAAGAATTCAACGCAAAGACTCTCACCCTCCCTGGTAGACGATTGAGCTGCGTAGGTTGAAGTCGACCAAGAGAGCAGCATTGAGAAGATTTACGAAGTATCGCACGCTTCCTCTGAAACATCACTACGTGAGGCTTAATCACGAGTATCAGCGAGCCAGTCGTCGATGCTTTCTGCGATTTCAACGAGGTATTCAGCGTAACCTTAAACTACACCCGAAATCCTTCTGGAACTACGTGAACGAGCAACGCAGAGAATCTGGCCTCCCATCGTCAATGGAATTGAACAGTGAAGTCGCTTCCACTCCGCAGGATATTTGTCGCCTTTTTTCTGTCAATTTTGCGAGTGTGTTCACTGATGAGAGATTTCTAACGCTGCAACGCAGCTCAAATCGTCCTTCAACCCTGGACCCGATGGAGTTCCGTCCGTGTTTTTTGAAGAAACATATTGCTTGCTTGTTACCAAGGGAAGCAAACGAGCCGTGGATAACTATCGTGGAATTACATCGCTGAGTGCTGTTTCGAAACTATTCGAGCTTGTTATTATGGAACCGTTGCTCTCTCACAGCAAGCAGTATCTGAGTGCTGATCAACACGGCTCTACAACCACCAATCTGCTATGCCTCACATCCTACATTACCGATAGTATGACTGAACGGGTACAGACGGACGTTATATATACCGATCTATCTGCGGCATTCGATAAGTTGAATCATGACATTGCGATTGCTAAACTCGACAGGCTTGGGGTGAGCGGTAATCTCTTGAGTTGGTTCCGTTCGTATCTTACTGGTCGCCAACTTATGGTTGCTATAGGAGATTGCAAATCAGCTAGCTTCTTTGCCACATCAGGTATACCGCATGGAAGCCATCTGGGACCGTTGATTTTTCTACTCTACTTCAACGACGTGAACCTGGTTATCGAAGGACCTCGATTAGCATATGCAGACGACCTCAAAATATTTTTACGAATTTGCTCGATCGCTGACTGCCACAATCTTCAACATCAGCTTAATGTCTTCGCCAGTTGGTGTATTTTAAATCGAATGGTAGTGAACCCAGCAAAGTGCTCTGCCATAACGTTCTCACGAAAAAAGCAACCGATTGTATTCAGCTATGACCTGCTTGGAACGACACTCGAACGCGTGAATCAGGTGAAAGACCTGGGTGTGGTGTTGGATTCACATTAGAAGGGACACCAGCAGAGCTTTGATTATCGCCGACACTCTACAGGGACGAATAGATTGTGAGGCTATCCTAAGGCAAATTGACCTAAACGTGCAACCCCGACCACTCCGTAACAACCTCATGCTGAGACTGCCACTGCGTCGCACGAACTACGGGGCATATGGTGCGATTTGCGGACTACAGCGTGTGTTCAACAGAGTCGCTTCTGTATTCGACTTTCACCTCACACGTGATGCGCTTCGTCGGAGATTCTCATCTGTTTTCGCCGGCCGCAGTGACTGACAGAGAAAATTAGTGTATTTCCATTTATGTTTTTTTTTTACATTCTGACCATGTTGCTTTGTTTTTCTTTCTGTGATTATTTGACATGTAATTTTACTATTATTATTATTATGATTAGTTTTATTAACATCATTTGGGCTACAGCCAGCCTGTTGATGTATGGCAACAATAAACAATAAGACAATTAAATCATGAGTATTTATGATGTTGCTGAAAATTAATCCACTACAGAATTATTATGTTCAAAGTGTAAAAGTAACTGATTTGAAAGATAAATTTGACTGTATTACAACACATTTAAACATTTACTTAATAAGTGATAGTTGGAGATGCTTAACATCAAATATCAGACTTAAAGTGGTAATTTTATACGAGTGACGAGAAGATGAAAGTATAGAGTTGATAGTTCCGGCAGTGTGAAAATGTAAATCGTTATCTTTGCGCATGAATAAATACAAACATGATTAAATAAAGTTGATAAAGGAATTTTAAAATACTCTGATAATAAATAAAATAAATAAAGCAAATAAAATTCCCAGGGTTTTCAAAGCGAGTAGACTCCATGTTTTAAAATTCCCTGGGTTTTCCAGATAATAGACGCCATGTTTTACGCGTGATCCATTGTCGTTTGTTGTGTTGAGGTACGGGTGATGAGTTTAGCTTTTGTTAATTTAGAAATATAATTCGGTATTTCGGAAAGTGCAGAAATAATAGGAATAATTTGTATTTATTTTGGCCATATCTAAATCAAATGAAGGTAATGTTGGTGCAACTTCAGTTTGTTGTATTTTAATCAGCATTGATAAGCTTTTTAACGCAATTGAAAAAAGAAATGATAATCCCCACTTGTTACCCAACGGAATGTCCTCAATCACGCGTGATCTATTCTTCGGATTGTGTGGTTCAATATGTGCGATGAGTTGAGTGTATGTTTATGGTGAAACATGATGATCTTTGAAAAAATCTATACCGCGATCGTGATCGAACAAGCAGGCTTAGCATATGGATAATTTAATTGTGTTTGGAAAATCCAGTCACGATGTCTACGGTCGAAGATGTTAGGATCTATCCAAGGCCACTATTGTAGAAAATCGTTACTGATAGAACTCGGGTGGTACGGTATGCAAAAAAGTAATATTTTTTAGAAATATGACGGTTTGGAAAACATTGTTACCAGTACAACTCAAAAGAACTGATCATGTTCAAAAGAAGGAAGCTTTACATTAGAATAGCTTGCCAGAATGAAAAAATCGAATAAATATTTTTTCGAGACCGATTTCAAAATTTACTGAGCTTTGAGAAAAAGTTCAAAACCGTAGAAAATGGCTTGCTCTTCGGCGAAATGACGCATTCGGCGAAATGACCCGTTCCCGTAGTTTAAAAACTACTATCATAGTAATCCCCATGCGAATTTCAAACCATACACGCAACTTCTAAACCTTCTTCAGCCTTTTCCATTATTTGCAAAGGCTTACATTTTGGAATTGTAAATTAAATTAGAGGGTGGCCTATTAGATTACTTCAAAGTTAAGCACCCTACTCATCAGTCGTTAAGTTAAGCATATTGTGTCATGGAAGGCATGATTCTTTTCCTGAGAATAACTTGTTTGTAAATAACAGTAATCAACCGTTCTGGTATGCATAACTGAATTTAATATAACTGCCACCGTCATGTCTTGCTTTTATATTGACGGCAGTCAAAGCAACGCACGTCTTAGAAGAAATAATCTTTCTGGAAACCGCGTAATATCGCAAGCGAAGAAAACAAATGCCACCGGTTTTTCCGGAGAGACTTTTTCATTATCGTTTTCCTCTTTACCACCAGATGACATTTCGGTTTAAAGCCAAGATATAATCAGAGGAAAATAATTAGACGCTTCCTTGCGGGTGACAGGCAGAAATTGAACACGCTGACTGGCTGGGATGAAAACAGCGAAAGGGTTTAATCTGTTGCTCTGGCTGTAAGTCTTTTGTTTATTGGATGCGGCATTTAGATGAGAGTCCCAGTTAAATGCACGGTTAAGACAGGACAAGATGGCATAATTTATTCTAAGCCTAAGTTTCAAATGGCTTTACTAAATACTTGTCAGATTCAACCCTTTCAGAAATAATAAAATACGAATAGAAACCTGGAAGGGAGTAGCAAGAAAAATGTTTTAATTTTCTGCAAGAAGCACATCTCCCATTATAATAAGAGAATCAGTTTCTGAAACATGAGCATAATGCTTTCTTTTCCCACTCACTTCCCACGCACACACCGCATTTCATCCCAAAAGCTGTAAGGTAGAGCAAAAAATCACCATCGTTTTGCGATGCTCTACAACTAAATATTGCTGCTGCTCCTCTCGGAATGAGAGAATATCATTTGTTTGTTCCTTTTATTAAAATAAATTTGCTCATGCTTTCCTCGAAAGGCGGAGGAAATCGAGTTCTCAGATCCTTGTCTCAGTGGTCTCATTCCTCCACTCCAGCATATATTGTTCGAAATAGCTTTCAGGTTCAAGCAAGCCACTAGCACTAAGTACCAACTGCTCATGAAAATGCTTCCCTCCAATCACGACTCATTCTCTATTACGACCCATTGATGGAAAATGTGACTCATTTTTACGAACAGTTTGATTTAGAAAATCCCCGACATATTACAATCATGTCCGCCTATGACAAGTTGCAGCTCCGAGAGCAGATGAGGAACATTGCTTGCAAATATTATCCTACAATATTACTTTGTTCATCATCGTCCATTGTTCGATTCTAATGGAATGGATGCAATGGGCAGCAAACCAAAACCGCAACAGCAGAGACTTCTTTATCATTTGAAATTGAATCGCTTCCCATTCCAGAAACCATACTGCATGCCAGCAATGGAAGGAAAAAGGAAAATCAGTGTTGGAAGGTTGATACTCCGATGAATCAGGATTAGAGTTTCATTTCAGAATTTAGTTCATTGTGAATCTTTTCCTAGGAAATCCTCTCATTCATCTGGCTGCACTTCTCAGCCCAATCATAGCCCGTTGGCACTTGCATAACTTTCCGGCAAACATCCTCCGGAGTGATATCCATTGTCGACAGCGCATCTATTCTTACGGCTGACAGCTTTTGTTTGGTCATCTGCAAAGAACCGAGCTGGAAGCTGAAATGTCCCATCATCCCTTTGTTGTTTGTTGTTTGTCTTGACGTGGCCCCGGCTGAGAAAAGATGCTCTTTTTCGATGCAACGTCTTTGGTGGTGACTCCTTCCACCGCAAATTCTCTCACTCAAATCACCCGCACGGCACACCACACTAGAGTGACTGGCTACTGCTGCTGCTGACGATGCTCTTAATACTTATAACAAGTGAAGCTTCCTCAGCAGTCCATTCACCATTTTCATTCATCCACTGCAGTGAAGCCCCCATCCTCCCTATCCATGACAAGCGTGTATTCTTATAATACTTAAATGATGTCCGGAGTGTGCCGTTGCAGTTATTTTCTAATTGTTTTCTCCTTTTGTATTCCCAAACAAGAGTCACACACAAAAAGGACATTCATTTTCATTGCGCGGGCTTATTAATATCATCTCTCTCCGCTAGGATGTCTCCTTCATCTTTGAGTGCAGTTTCGCATTGTGTGGATGGCTTTTCAGGACAACACAAACAACTCAAGGATACCTATTCTACTAGCATTTTCTTCTGCTTGGCTTTTTGTTGTTGCAGGTTGTGGCGTAAACCGCATTGTTATGTGTCTTGTTTTTGTCGGTGCTGCAACTTGAACAAGTGTACTTGGCTGATGATACTGGTTATTGTTCCTTTGTTTGTTTGTTCCGGTCGAAGACAATGGTCCTCCGCCAAAGGCAGGCGGGGTTGGACGAGACGGTGTGTGATGTTATATCATTTAGGGAAATTATTTCGAGATTTCGGTTAATGAGTAGAAGAATGGTATATCTATGTTACTGAAAAGTGTGCTTTTTTTGAAAGTGATTTTCTTTTAGTTGACGTAGGAATTTTCTTTGAATTTCTACGGGAAGTTTTTTTTTAATTATAAAAGTGGATGACCAACAGGGAACTGAACTAAGGACTGTTCACTTTCAATCCCAAATGTTTTTTTTTTATTATGGAAATTTTCAGCCTGTTTTATCAATAGCTCTACTTATAAGCAACATGGAAAAAGTAATAAACAATAAGTTTCAGGCAGCATGTAATTTTTACGAAATTTTAAATCACATTTGCTCTAATATGCAATATTTATACTCATGTAACAATAAAACTTGAACACCAGGATAAATTTTGCAATTGTGTTAAGCCAGATATTTTGATGTAGAACTAAGTTTTTGTTAACTATACTAGGGAGCAAATAAAAAAATGTGTTACTAAATAGTGTTAGGTTTTGAACGCTTATAACACGGTCATTTATGAATGATTTTTAATTAAAATTACACCTTTTTATTCAGATTAGGTGTAAGATTTGTTTAGTGTAAAGCTGATAGTTGTCTACTAATGGTTAACAATTGAAAATTTATCAAACTTATTGATCGTATTCAACCAATCATGTGCTCGCTCGCTATGACTATCGAGATAACAGAAAGACGAGCCGATTGCAAGAGGTTATAAAGGAGCGTATAAGTATGTTTTGTGTCAGTCAGTAAAATTGATGACATTAAAACTTGGTTCGTGCAGAAATGCAACACATCAAAACATGCTTTGATAAGCAATTTGTTCATAACAGGTTAATTGTAGTTGTAAATAGTAGTTATAAGAAATCATTTTTTTTTTGCAATTTTCAACAAACCAATCCCATCACGGTGGAAATTCTCTAAACATGCCTTATAGGACTATAAACTTAATTAATAATTCAAAACATTTCAGATAAACTGAAGTTTAAAACACACGTCTGTGTCACTTAAGAATTGAAAGATGTAAACCACACAAATTCAAGAATTAAAGAAAATATAAAGCTTTGTGTTAGTCAGTCTGCGGATGTGACGAAGGACGACACACTGTTAGACGCTATTGAAGATCGACTTGAATGAACCTGTCCAATATCGAAATTCCCACCAATTGGAGGGTAACCAGCAAAGATGTTTAGATGAACAAGGCCTATTAAATGGAAAATAGTTAAGTTGATCGGCAATTTGGCTACGTATTGTTGTGTGTGTGTGTGTGTGTACAATCTAACCCCCACTGTCCGGCAGTGTTATTATGGAAGAAAACTGCTTTTTATTACCCTTAAATTAAAGCAGGTTTAGTCCGGGAGTTAGAAGGTGTTAGCTCTATTGCAGCTCCAGTGACCCATTTCAGAATGCCTGGTAATTCACGACCACTCCGAGGTCACTTTTACTTACAATAAGCTCCGCATGTTCACTCTACCTTTATCAAATGGATAATGGTATCATAAACACACTTCCAGATTCAAAAAATATTATTTCCAAATCTGGCACGTACATAGTTTTGAAATTTGTTCAACTGTATTAAATCGATTTGAATGGACATTTCTTATCAATTTTGTTTCGAATACCTCTTGATTAATCTGCTGGCAGCACTTACTGGCCCTTACCGGCGACCAACTCATCTGCCCGCGATAGCAACAACGCCTAAATCTCAAAGCTCTCCGAACGTCCCCTCGAAAATGCAATCGAGATATGTATAAGAACAATCTTCAACTGGAACGTACTCACCAAATCAATACATCCGGGAGCACATTCCCGATGCTTATTTTTCTCTCGCAAACCCGTCGTTGTCGAACGGCAAAAAAAGGAAACTCGGTGAGCAATTCTGTGACACGGAATTTTCACTGAACATAAACATAAACTGAAATTAAAAATTATCACTCGCGATGGCACTAATTTCTGGTCCGGGAGAAAATCAGACAACGCAGATCGCGACATCTCTTCTGATGCTTGCAAACATGTTGAATCACGTTTTCTTTCTCTATTCTAAAACTTCCCGGACGCACACACAAAACAGAGAACAAACTTAAAACACAACCGTATCCAAAGGCGTTCGAAACAGCACCCGCACTTTAGGTGAATCATCCTGTCGCAAAAAAGCCATGCAGGAGATGGATTCTTCATCGCCTTTAACTGGTTTAGCGCATTGGTCACAGGCGGAAGTCATGCTGACTCAGTTTCCAAAAGTGTTTTAGAAACAGCGGTGGAGATGCTCTAATACGCAAAGAGGAATTGGATTCTCAAGATCGCCCAATGCTATGTCGGATTGGATAACTTTTTCACTGTTTTCACAACACAAAATATGCTCTAATATCGCAACGAACTGCACTTTCCACTAACAACCAGTACAATATTACAGGTATACCGAACGGATAAAAACGAATAACGATAGCCCGTGTGATAAAAAATCGACAAATTTAGCAGCGCACAATCACGACGATGTGAATAACCCGGCAATTTGGCTACGTATTGTTTGCTTTAAATTAACATCTCCATTAGATAGAAGATTGTGGTTTTTGGTTTATTGACCCAGATGGATAATGTGTCGGTATCATGCAATATTGTCACAACTCATAATAAACGGATTTTCCGTTTAATGGGTAAAAAGCTTACAAAATGTAAACTCTTTATACACTTAAAATGTTTTGCTGAGATTGGCACCGCTGATTAGCTTCCGAGACAACCAGAAGTCATATAACAATGTACAGACAGTATCGTAAATTGCTACAGTTTAAGTCAACATCTTATATGCAATGACATACACCGCATTATATTTGAGTTAAATCGTATAGAATGTAAATTTCCGACTTTTATACGGTGAATATATTATATTTATGTACTGTGTGACCTACGCTTTAAGAAATGTCTCTATACGAATAAATTAAAGTGAAGAGAGTAAAAGTTACTCACTGTCTGAGTTAGTTCCGTTTTCAGTGTATTCATTTTTACTGAGATCTCAGCAGTTCAGTTAAGTTAAAAAATCTTTTGGAGATTTATGTAAATTTATAGCAGTTCTGTAATCTCGATATTTGTGTTTTATTGCCCAGAAATAAAATGGATGGGCAAAAGTCTAGATGAGATGTATACACATTTGAAGATAATTTGACATTTTATAAATACGACTAATAATATGCAAGGAAATGTTCTCTTTGATGCTTCAAGAATTTGTGCATTAAATGCATTGTTCCACTCCATTTTTCATTCAGGAAAACCTGGTCGACCTTCTGTAGGTTATAAACAGGGCAGTACTCGTTCAAAACGGAGGAAGGCATCAGCATTACGGAAGTCAATTCCGTCATCTGCTCTTTCATTGGTTACGGAAATGAGTCTTCGAGCTGAAGGAAAAACAGTTGAAGCTGTACTTGTTAAAGAAGCTTTAAATACAACACCAAGTCGTGCATCGAAGATCGTCGAGGCATGGAGTGAATCTAAAAAACAAACAGAAATCCGTCCATATACAGCGAACGAAGCCTTAGCACTCATTTTGTACACTGGTGTTTTGAGGAATGCGTATCAAATTATGAGAGTACAAGCAAAGGAGAGAGCTGTTGATTTGTACCCTTCGTACAAAAGAATTCAAGAAGCAAAAATTGCTTCTAACCCAAATAACGAGTTTCTTACGATTACCGAATTAAGGCTGAGATGAAGTTGCAAGCGTTATTGGATCTGACTATACAAAGAATTGCTGAAGTCCAATTCAAAGTATTGGCAGTCGTATCTTTAGATCAGCTGAAAAGGTGTGTATTGATTACAAAATGGGATTTCGATGGCAGTGGAAACCAAAAGTCTTACAAGCAATCTCAAAGCGAATTTGGTTTTAACGACAGCCGCATTCTTATGACGACTCTTGTTCCGCTTCAGTTATACGTTGAGTATGGATCAAACTCAAGAAAAACAATACTGTGGCAAACTCCAAGGCCTTCCTCGACTAGATTTTGCAGGCCCATCAAGGTAGAGTTCGCTAAAGAAACCACCAGCTCCATCATCCTCGAACAAAAACACGTACAAGAGCAAATAAATAACCTCCGTCCATCTGCCATTGAGGTAAACGATGGAAAACTGTATGTCAATCACGAAATGACGCTAACAATGATTGATGGCAAGGTGTGTAATGCACTTACTAACACTAAGCCTGCACAGAGGTGTTACCTGTGTGGTGCTCTACCGAAAGACATGAATGATTTGGATAATGTTATGCAAAGACAAGTCGATGAAAGTTGCTTAGAACTCGGTTTGTCGACTATGCATGCTTACATTCGATTCTTTGAGTGGTTATTACATGTAAGCTATCGCTTGGAATCCAAATGTTGACATAAAACAAAAGCTGTGAAAGCACAAATTGAAATGCGAGAAGCTGGAATAAACCGTCAATTTAAAGAGGAGACTGGATTACTTGTTGACATGGTGAAAGAAGGTCATGGCTCGACAAATGATGGCAATTCTGCACGCAGATTCTTCACTAACGCAGCCCAAACAAGTGCAATAACTGGTATAAATGAATAATTAATCGGCCGATGCGATACAATTCTTCGTACGTTGTCTTCCGGATTTTCGATCAACATAATAGCATTTCGAAATTTTGTTTTTAGAAACTGCTCTTCTTTATGTTAGCTTTTATAAATGGTATCCAATGCCAGCCTCTATCCATAAGTTTTTAATCCACGGATAGCAAGCAATCCAAATTGCATTGCTTCCAATTGGTATGTTAAGCGAGGAGGCTCAGGAAGCCAGAAATAAAGACTTCAGAACATTTCGGGAAGGATACAGTCGCAAAACAAGTCGAAAGGACACTATGGAGGACGTTTTCCATAATATGCTGCTTTCATCAGATCCACTTCTATCCATAATGAGATCCATTCCGACGAGAAAGAATGGAAATTTTAAACCAGCAGTTTTAAGTCTCCTAGAGTCACCAGTACCACCAACATTGCTTTCGGATGAAGAAGACTGAAGGTAAATAGGTATAAAAGATTAAGTAACGGAAATAAATTTCATTTCATTTTCAATGTTCATTTTCGTGCTCCAGCCCTGCTTGCATTACTTAACTACAATAATCGATTTACATTAATCACTGAAAAAAAAAATTGGCTGCTACTTTTTGCTATATTTTGAGTAATTGAATTTTTTTAATTGTTGAGACATTTATGATAATAACTTTATAATAAAGCATGATATATAAAATAATGGGTATTTATTGGATGAGTCAAACTATTTTGATAATTAGCAGAGTATAAAACTTATACATTTGACGTATAAAGGTGAAAAAAAACGCAATTTTAGAGGTTAGTTTTCCTAATTACCTGATATCTCGCTTAAGATATAGAGTTTCGATACCTTCGACAACATTTCTCAACACTTAAAAAAACTGGAAAAACCATGCGGCTAGGATGCTCCGTTCAAAAGATAGACTCGAGTGCCACATATGTGACGTAAAAATGAATTAATATTAAACTTTAAAAAAAAAATGGCACTTTTAATTTTGAGCAACTTTGTAGAACATTATATCGCTGTAGAAAGCAAACCAACGGCGCCAATGGCTTCGCTGCCCCCTTCGTCGTCTTTGGAAAGCAACCGTTTCGTGATGAGAGTGTGAGTGCTGACCACGTTTTGCATCCATTTTTGAAATGGAAGCGCTCTGCACCCCGTTGGCGATACTGTCATACAATGAAACGACTGGAATTGGTTTTTTTTTCGGATAGCGGAATATAAAGTGTACCTTTTAACTAATGTTTTAAGTTTTTTTTATTGGTTTTCCGTTGAGTACCGTTTCCGTACTGAGTACCAATGCTACCGACGCCAAGAAGGCAGCTCATCCTGCAATCAAATTAGCTAAAACTTCCAGAGAATATTTTTCTCATCTAAAGGCACAAATCAAGAGGTTGGCCCGTGGAAAATAAGAACTTTTATTTTTGTGGGCCAGTCTAGTTTAAATTGATTGTAAATTTAAAAAAAAAAACGTAAATTGTAAAATATCATGGAAGGCAACAGCACTATTGTAAAACCATAGAAAAGCAGACATAACACTCGCAAGTTGTTTATCGAACAAGCATTTAACGGATAATTTAAAAGTTTCGTAGTAGGTAGTACCGCCACCTGTGGCGTGCATAGTCAATTCCCTTGCGTTTGACGTTTACGCACTACCGCCATCTGTTCAGCGTAGTGTACTCAACAGATGATGAGAAATATTCAATTTGTTATGTCTGTTTGCCAGTGGTAAAACGGTCTACACTGATTGACGACAAATAAATAATTAAATTTACATATATAAATTTAGAAACATTCCCAAAAACATCAGTTGATACGTTTTTCCATGAACTCTACTACAAGTCATCATTAACACCACCAATCACTTACAGCACTCGCAACATTGTAGAACCAGACGGATCCAGTTGCATACAAGATCAACGTACACAAGATAAAAAAACAAGACAAGATAAAAGACAAAACGTTACCACTGTCGATACGTTTTCCATGAATTCTACCACCAGTCATTATAAATTGTCACCAGCTTAGGATAGCAAGACACGAGGGTGCATCATCATCATAGCTGTTACTGGTGCTTGTTTCCTTTTTCAATTCATAGAAGCTTAGGTTTATATCATAATTAGTGCTTATTGCATCATACTTAGCTTAAGCTAGATGGTAGGTGAAATGCAATTTCCAGAGGGAAAAAAAATCATTCTTTGTTGAGCTAGCATTCAGATCAGTTCAATTTTCCTTTTTAGAAAAATATCACGGTCTCTCGAGACTTTAATTTGTATATGTTGTCTACTAACTGGTGGTGGTCGACCCATGTTCCAATTGGCTGAGGTGCACGCGGTGCATGTGAACAGAGTGAAGAAGGCAATCTTTGAACTTTTCATACCGTGTACTTATAAAAGCATAAATTCCAAAGTTTGACCATACGACCTAAGTTTTTTATTTCAGCAAATTGAGAATAGATGTTCGCCAAAAAGTTATAGAAAATATTATTTTAAGAAACTTTGTTGAAGACATCATGTTGGAATGACTTCAATTCATCGATATATAGGATATTCTTTGGCAGTTCCACACTAAAATCAGTCTTAAAAGCTTTTAAAGCATTTTCCAAGTTTTGGAACAGAAATTTATGACAATCATTGGACACGTCAAAGGGCTAAAATGTACACAAACATCAAGAGACAATAGTTCACGAATTCTCACTTTGAAACTACTGCGCTATGTTAAATTAGATGAAGCAAACGTTGCTTCCGAGGCCCACGGATGCAACGTACAGTGTTGTTCGATATAATAGCAGCGCAAGTCGATTTTTATACAAAATGGTGAACTTTGACATGTTGTAACTTTGTTCTCTTATGATCAGTGTATGATGATAGCTGCAACGTTCGTCACAGAACTACAAATATGTTCACTTTTACGATTACAAAATACCAAATTGTTGGAAGCATCTGCCGGAAAGTGAGATACTAGGTAAAATTGTTGGAAATAAAGGCAGTTTTTGATTTGAAAATGTATGTCCTGCAAATATTTTACACACTTTCAACTATTATGTAAATTTGTTATTTTTTTTTTCGTATTGTTCTTTGTCGATCTTGTTTTCTATACTGAGTACCTCAGAACATCCCGGCGGCGCCGACTGGGATTGAACCCAGGCCTGTTGGGGTGAGAGGTAATCACGCTTACCACTACGCCACCAGCGCCGCTATCATTTGTTCATTCTGTGCGGATTGTTTGAATTTTGAGAAATATAAAATTTTAATGCAAAATGATATGCAAATTATTAGAACTGCTATTATTTCGAACAATTTAACCTACACATATAAAAATTCTGAATTTTAATTGTAATAAGTTAATAAGTTAAACAATGTTGTTTACAAATATGGGCTTTTGTATACAATATTTGCTAGATTGCATGAAATGTCTCAGAACTTTACATGATTTATAATGTAAACTTATATGATATGTGACGCTCCATTTATGTGCATCATATTGAACAGAAATTTACACTACTTTTTCGAACTGTGTAGTATCTCAGATTCCAGCAGGTGCTTCCAAAAATAATTAGGTATTATGCAATCGTAAAATTGAACATTATTATAGTTCTGAGGCAAGCATTTCAGCTCAAATGGTCTTAAGGGGGGAAATACAAGTAACACGTGAGCAATTCTCTACAGATTGACGAATTTTTTATTTTTTTTTTAATTTGTCGGCTCCGATTTTGATGAAAATTTGCACAGTTGTTCTTTTTAGTAAAGATGCCAATTTGTGTTATCAGTTCTTCAAATTGAATCACGACTACTTTTCTAACAGGGCCTGTGTAAAAATAGTACTAATGAGTTAAAAATAATATATTGCTGAAACGGTTTGTTGGATTGATTTTGTGTCTTCAGCAAAGTTGTAGATATTATTTTGGAAATAATGTTAAAAATACACACTGTAAAAAATTTCGTTTGTTTAAATGAAAAAAATAATATTTGTTATTAAAAAAGTTAATTTCTCAAAAAAAATCATTATTCGAAAATTTTCGTATTTAGTCTCATTGAAGCTCATAATGTTTGCTACAAACTGGCAAAGTTTGGTTATAGCAAACTCAAAAAGTTATGATTTTTTGAAAATTTCACGATTTTTACATTTTTATTAAAAACACATGTTTTTCAACCGTGTATATTTTTTCAAGAATCGCATTTTAATTTTGCACAACTTTCCCGAAGACACCATAGCAATCAAGCAAGCCGTTTTTGCAATATAGATATGTTTATTTCATTAGTGTTTTTCTACACAGGCCGTATTGAAAAGTTAGGATTCATTACATCTGAAACCATGAAAAGGTATCGTTACTAACAAAACTAAAAAAAATCATTTGATGAATATTGAGCTAGAACTAAATAAAAGTGATATGATGTTCAAACTAGCGACCCTTACTAGAAGCAATTCCATTAAATTTGACGATTTTTTAATTTTCTTATTTATTCATTGTCTTCAATTTTCCATAGTTGTATCAGTGATCTTAACGGTAATAAGTCAAATACTCAACACTGTAGTAGTGAACACCAAAAACATCTGTCTGTACCTAATGTAGAAATTGTACCTATCGATCTGATACTTAAATGAGTTTGAATGGTGAAAACAAGCAGTTGATCGCAAATATTGCTTTTTACCGCATACATCTTAAAAAGTTATCATAGGAAATAAGTGTAACACCATTTGGTTAAAAGGTAAGCATAACCTTCAGTTGTATTTCAATGAAATCATTTTTAATTTTTTTTTAAATACAGGAAGCAACATGAGTAAACGAGCATGTTTTATCAGGTGCATTCGGCCGTTCGAGGAAGTCAAGTGCTCGAAAGAGCTGAGGAATATTTCGAATATTACCATCCAGAAATTAAAATCGCTTGGATATTCTGAAACACCAGGATTGAACACTGGTTTTCGCATTTGCACGTCCTGCCGTCTTCGTGTTGATAAACAAGCTCTTTTCATCTCAAACAAGGAACAGCATGTTGCCGGAAGCTCAAAGATGCCAACTAAAGTGATAGTACCTGTCGTACCAAGCTATGAAAGCCTTACAACTGTACCACCAATGACATCAGTTACTTCAGTTCAATCGTACCAAGAATTCACTCAACCAGTCAACATCGAGATATTCAACAGAGGCATTGCAGGAATCCAGGTATCACCGATAGCCGTGCTGCATCACTGGTGGGAAAACGCGTTTTTGTTGTATGCAGCCGAAAAGCAATATTTTGTAACAATTTCATTCAAATAATCTGTCCATTTGGTAAAAAGAAAGATGTGTTTGAATTGGAAGGATCATATCGCACGGGCAATTTCGGGGCGGGAGGAGTACGACAGCGATCGGTCGAACGTGATGATGAACGGATCGGTTTTCTCGGTCGATCTTCAAAAGGTAACTTATAAATATGAATTTACGAGTCCAATTTCTTACTCATCATATTAATGCAGGTGGTTCAGCTTCCAAGAATGGAATCCTTTAAGGAGGTCATTTTTTGCAAAAGGATCGTTGCTTACAATGAAACGTTTGCTCCACTGGGTGGCTCTCGGAACGGTCCCGTTTATGCTTTTTTGTGGAACGATGTGATTGCAGGACGAAAAGCTTATCACATTGCCAGTGTTTTTTACAAATGTTTCTCTTCTCTTGGGTCCAAGTTCGTTATCACTTTGTGGCTTGATAACTGCTCGGCGCAAAATAAGAACTGGAATTTGATGGTCTTGCTGGCCTTGCTTATCAACTCTCCGGTCATTGAAACCCATCAAATTAATTTGAAGTATCTGGAGCCCGGGCATACTTATATGTCAGCGGATTCATTTCATGCATCGATTGAGTGCACGATGAAGCGTGTCCCTCGAGGAGAAGTTTACAGTTTCCCTGATTTCGTTGACTGCGTGGAAAAATCTGGAAGTGACATTAAGCCACAAGTTTTTGTGATGGAACCGGAGGATTTCTTTGAATGTTTATTCCAGTTTAAACAGTCTGTACTAACTAAGCTCAAAGACCGACCAAAGATGGCAAACATCAAACATGTCATTTTTACCAGAGGTTCTTTTGACATACAATATTCCTATAACTACAACGACGAAATGAAAACACTACAGATACTGATGAAAAAACAGCTGAAGGAGGTTTCCAAACCGTCATTCAATTTGGTTGATCAGCTTCAACGCCAAACAGAAGCAAGTGGAATCCAAAAATCTCAGAAGGATATTATTATTAAAAAGCTTTTGCCCTTGATGCCGGAGGAGAAACGTGACTATTGGATAAATTGCCAGAGACTGAATCAGGTGAAGATGTTTAGAATGGCGGTGTTGATTTAATCGATGTAAACTTGGACTTAAATATATCATATGTTGAACTGAATATAACGTTGTTGTGATTTCATAAATATGAAGAAAAATTTTCAAAGAAAATAATTTGCAAATCGTTCAATACTTCAGAACAGGTCAATACAAAAATTATCATATTTGAAGAGTGAAAGCGCCTCGAACGCTATAAGAAAAGGTTCAGTACGTTAAACGGCTTGATGGCGTGTTTGACGAACCACGTACAAAGCTAGTGTGTATGCTGAATATTGAGAATGCAAAAGCGTGTAAAAGCAGCTTGAATGATATGGGTTCAAGTGTACATGTGACAAATAGCAGGATTTTTATATTTGAAATATTGCAACCTGTATGGAGGGACGTCATTTTTGCATTGAAACGGCACTTACGCCAAATCGTTTTCTCAATATTACTCACATGTTTCTGAACAAAAAAATGAGTTTGCATGTGGAGTTTGTGTATTATATGGTTAAGAACACAGCAAAAAAATAATTTTGATATCACGTCAAAGTGGATGCACTACAATCATGTCGAAAATATGGTGTAATATTACTTGCTAAAAAGGACAAAATTGTCATTAATACAATGCATGAACTGACATTACGCTGCTTTTACTGCATTTGTTTATTTATGTGGTCATAAAAATTACATGAAATTTTCGACATGATTGTAGTGCATCCACTTTGATGTGATATCAAAATTATTTTTTTGCTGTGAATGCGTAGAAACAAAAAAGTGGATTTTGGTCATTGTGGCTCTTACGTCAACTATGCAAACATGGGCAGCGTGGGAAAACTCAACTACATCCACTCCCCCGAAAAGAAGCACCGTGAAATCAACGAAGGTATTAGAAAGAATCTTTTCAACTTCGAGCGTGAGGCTGACGAAGTGAATGAACTCAAAGAAGTTTTAAAAAACATGAAGGAAAAGTTTTCCAATGCATCCACTGCAAGAAGTGAAAAATTATTAATTTTATCGTTATTGCCTTTTCATGGTCAACACAAAAAGTTATGGATCAATTTAATTCTAGTAGATATATTGAAACAGAGGCTAAGTTGATAAAGGAAGGTCATTCGTCAAAAACCGCAAAATATGGCACAGCCTTAAGTGATGAAACAAAATTGGCAGTCATAATTTTTTTTGAAGATGATGATATAAGCCGCGCAATGCCTGGTCAAAAAGATTATGTGTCTGTGCATAAAGAAGGAAAATGACAAGCCATTCAAAAAAGATTACTAATGATGACTTAGAGAGAAGCTTATAAACGATTCAATGAAATTCACTGCAATGTAAAAATTGGATTCTCTTCATTTGCAAAACTCCGCCCTAAGCAATGTAAACTTTTAACCAGCTCTGGAACCCACAATGTTTGCGTGTGCACATGTGCGCATGAAAACATCAATCTAATTTTACACAGTTTGAAAAAACTTAACCATTTAAATGATGTAAAAACGTTCACTGACAGCCTACTTTGTGAAAACAAGACAAAATATTGCTATCTACGGTGTTGTGAAGATTGTCCAGACTCTTCCGCATTAGAAAACATTTTATTAAAACAGTTAGAGGAAAAATGCATTGATCAGCTTTCATTTGAACAGTGGGTTACCACGGATAGATGTGATTAAGAAACTATTGTAAAGCCTGCAGACGAGTTTGTTTCATTTTTCTGCTTGAAATTGACAAGTTTGATACCAGATGATTTCATAAAAACACAGCAATCTAATTTTTTGAAAACTACACGAAATAATTTGCAAGAAGGTGAATTTTTAGTTACTTGCGATTTTTCCGAAAACTACAGCTTTGTGTTACAGTATGAAGTTCAGTCTCATCACTGGAATGTCTAACAAGCTACCATTCATCCATTTGTTGTATATTTTAGAGAAAATATGCAAGTTAGACACTTAAGTTTTATTATAATTTCTGAAGAGTTAAGGCATGACTCAGTGGCTGTTAACTTATTTATTTCTAAAATGATAAGTTTTTTACGCATTAACCAAAGTAAAAATATCAACAAGATTTATTTTATGTCCGATGTCAAAGGACAAGAACCGGAAAAATTTTGCTAGCCTTTGTAAATTTAAATCAAAGTATGGAATTGGAGCCGAATGGCATTTCTTGGCAACATCACATGGGAAAGGTCCTTGTGACGCTATTGGAGGTACAATAAAACGCATGGCTACTAGAGCAAGTTTGGCCAAAGAACGTGAACATCCAATAAAAATGCAAATAATCGAAAAGAAGAAGAATTACAAATTGTAAGCGAACCCCGACTACTTTTCCAATAGGGCCTGTGTAGAAAAGTGCTAATAAAATAAACATTTTAATACATTGCAAAAACGGCTTGCTTGATTGCTATGGTGTCCTCGGGAAAGTTGTGCAAAATTAAAATGCAATTCTTGAAAAAATATACACGGTTAAAAAACATGTGTGTGTAATGAAAATGTAAAAATCGTGAAATTTTCAATAAACCATAACTTTTTTGTAGCAAACATTAAGCAAATGAACCAACTCAAACGTTTGTGGTTATTTGCATTAAATTGCTTAAATCTTCCTCTACATTTGATTTTTTTTTTCATTGGTGTGTGACCCCTCTGGCTCCTTGGGGTCACATCGGAAGGAGGTCGCCTCCGGTGTGGATTGGTAATTGGCGGACGTTCTAGAGACCTGAAAAATGGACAAAACTTACTTTTATCATTTGGACCTTATTCAGAAAAGATTTTTGTTCTATGTGAACCTCTAAAACCCATTGTTTTTCACTGTTTTTTTTTCCACTTTAGGCAGACCTGAACATTATTTATTGTTATTTTTTCATAGTATCAGTGGTTCACACAGAGTAAAAATCTATTTCCTCTAAGATGCGCCGGGTTTCAAGTCATTTGGATGAGAATTTTTTGAGTTATTTTTCCCGCAAATTTGGAAAACACCGTTTAGAGAAAAACGCGTTTAAAGTTTTGGATTGTGTAAAAACATGATTTCTGAAACTTACGGTTAATTGGCGATACTGGGGCCATAGATCACTCCTTCCTCGTGCTCGTAGCATTAAAAAAAAATTAAAGTAAAATATAAAAAATCGATAAAAAAAAATGTTTTACTTGTATTTGTCAACTTTGACATGTTGCAACTTTGTTCTGTTAAGGGGAACAGAACAAAGTTGCAACATGTCAAAGTTGACCATTTCGTATGATAATTGGCATGCGCTTCTATTAAATCGAACAGCACTGTATATATGTATGCTATAGGTTAGGTACTAAAGTCTGTTCCATTTAGAATTTGGCCGCACAAAATAGGTCATTTCTCCAAGGGGAAATAGAGTACAAAAACGCTAAAGGTATCATTTTGTAGGATTTTTATTTAGCGTTAAGGGAAAAACAAAACAAAAATTATTCGTCAGCTTCTCGGATGAATTTTCGTGCTTTTCACGGAATACCTCTCATCATGTCTTGCATAGTAGTACTGTCAACCACATCTACCATCCTTTACCACCACTTCTCCAAATCAGATGGTGTTTTGATTGTTTTGCCACATTTCTTCAATTTGTGCTTGACAATTGCCCAAAATTTTTCAATGGGACGAAAATCTGGACAATTTGGTGGATTGATACTTTTATCAATAATATCGACATTATTCTACTTATACCATTCTATGGGATTGCGGCTGTAATGGCAGCTGGCTAAGTCAGGCCAGAACTTTACAGGACCTTCATGTGATTAAATGAACGGCAAAATTATGTTCTGGAGACACTCTTCTATGTAAAGTTGTCCATTCATAGTCGCTCCAGTGATGAAAACCTTTGTTTTCTTTCCGCAACTGCAGATGCCTTGCAGAAGCATCAACTTACGAGCGAATTTATCAGCAAAGACAAATTTGAATTTATACACAGCATCCCCCTTACGTTTAGCAAAGTAAAATTTGTGGCCCAGGATTTGTCCAAAGTCCATTTTTACGTAATTTTCATCGTCCATCAAAACGTATTCTACAATGTGTTGCTTGAAATAATACTTGAAGAAGTGCCAACTAAAAGAAGAAGACGTCAGAGTCATGTAAAACATCCAGTTTGGTACAACAGGGAACTGAAAAATTTAAAAAATCGAATGCAAAAAGTGAAGAAACTTTGGCATACTATTTAGACATTTGCGATCAGTTAAATTTGGCCGTGAATATGGCATTTGAGGAGTATAATTTAAAAACTGAACTTGAAATAAAATCTTGTCCTAGAAACTTCTTCAATTATGTGAAAACCAAATTAAAATCTGATAATTTTCCCTCAAAGATGCATTTGGACGATAGGATAGGTGAGAACTCGGATGATATATGCAATTTGTTTGCAAATTTCTTCCAAGAAATATATACTACGTTTTCAGAAGAGGCCGTGATCGTGAATATTTTGAATCTTATCCAGAATTTTCAAGTGACATCAGCGTAAGTCAAATCAAGGTTTATGATATCTTAAAGGGTTTAAACAATTTAGATGCATCTTAAGGTCCTGGCCCTGACGGTGTTCTGCCAGTTTTTATGAAAACTTTAGCAATTGAACTTACTGCTCCATTATTTTGGATTTTCAATATGTCACTGGAATCCGGAAACTTCCCTAAAATATGGAAAAACTCGTTTTTAGTGCCTCTTCTTTAAATCGGGTAAAAAATCCGACATACGTAATTATCGTGGTATAGCTATTATCTCTTGCATTCCGAAACTTTTCGAGGCGATTGTAAATGAAAAACTCTTTCTTCAAATTAAAAACAGAATAACTACTATGCAGCATGGCTTCTTTACAGGCCGTTCAACAACTACGAATTTGCTCGAATTAATTAACTATTCCTTGAATGCAATGGATAACGGAAACCATGTAGAAGTGTTGTATACAGATTTCAGCAAAGCGTTTGATCGAATTGACATACCCATGCTTCTTTTTAAACTTCAAAAAATGGGAATTCATTACGCACTCCTTAAGTGGCTTGAATCATATTTAACTGACCGTCATCAAATAGTAAAATACAAAGGAAAGATATCAAATCCCGTTGACGTCACTTCAGGAGTTCCTCAAGGCTCCCATTTAGGACCACTTTTATTTATTCTCTTCGTCAATGACATATCTTTCATTATTAAGAAATTGAAAGTTTTAATATATGCTGACGACATTAAACTTTTTTTGGAAATAAAAGATGCCAAAGACATCATCACATTCAAAGAGGAAATTCAAATATTCCATACTTGGTGTCAAAAAAGCCTGCTACAATTAAATATAAAAAAATGTAACTCCATTACCATTAGTAGAAAACAAAAGCTACCCGATATAACAATCACTTTAGGAAACCAGATCGTAGAAAAGTGTGATAGAGTCAGGGATCTAGGTGTTATTTTGGACTCAAAACTTACTTTCACCGATCAGTATAACACAATTATTAACAGAGCTAACAACATGCTTGGTTTCATAAAACGTTTCTGCTATAACTTTCACGATCCGTATACGATTAAAACATTGTACATTGCTTATGTAAGATCGATATTATAATATTGCAGCATAGTTTGGTCACCTTTTTCAATCACACACGAAGAAAGAATATCTTACACAGCTCGGTGTATGCTCATAAATATCCAAACATTAAAAAAGCGTCGTGAATTTGCTATGATTTCTTTCGTAAACGATATCGTATCACATCGAATTGATTCAATAGAACTATTGTCATCCTTAAATTTATATACACCATCTAGGCATTTACGAAATAGAAATATATTTGCTACAAATCGTCATCGTACGAATTATGCCTAATTTGGACCCTTGAACCAAATGATGGATACATATAATAAGCACTGCGATAACATTGACTTTACAATGACAAAAACCAAATTAAAGCAATATTTTAATTCCTCGCATAACGTCAGCTAGAAGTAATGTTTTAACTTGCTCTTAAGACATATTATAAAAAATATAAACAAAGACAAAATTGTAAAAATAGCACTTAAGACAACAATTGTAAAACGGTCTACACTGATTGACGACAAATAAATAAATAAAGTTCGATAACTTTTGAACAAGTATATAAATCCTGATAAAATTTTCATTACTAAATAAACAATCTTTCCGGATTATAACGCTGTCAAAAGTTTCTTGCTTCGACAACTAGAGGTGCTACAGTAATTAAAAAAAAGCGGCCAAATACTGGCTGGAACAGACTTTATAAGAAACTGTTTAACAAAGCGTTGAACTATCACTGACATAAAAAAAACCTTAATTGGTTTGAAAATAGCCGAAAAATTAGCGGTGGGTAGATTAAGGCTTCAAACGGTCTTTATTTTATCTGAAAATTGTTAGTTTTATGGCACAAATCCATACTTGAAGCACAACATCCCATGAATTAAAAGCACAAGATCCTGAATTAATCATGACCTTAAGACCGGTACACCTTCATTACACAACCCAACAGAAACCACAGTTGCCATCGAAGCGCATCACTTTGCCCGAGTTTAGTAAAACTGAAATCTTAAATTCTACTGGTCCGTGAAAAATCTCCCGTCAATCTCGTTTCTCCCATTTTGGTTTCATTCCACCTTATGGGATACCTTTTTGGCGGTAACTTACCTCAGCAAATATGCTTTTCCGACAGCAACAGCTGCCAACTCACGGCGAAGCCCAGCCAAAAAGGCAACTTAATACAAGAGAGGGATAAATTTTCTAATCTGGCTGTTAACCTTTCCGAGAAAAAAAAAGGAAAGGGGTTTCACCTTGCCACGTTGCTTTTTTGTGTGCCAAAAACAATGATGTATATTTAAATTACCGCGCCAAGTTGGCATAAATCTTTCTCTCCTCGCGTAGTGTAATGCGGTGTGGCAGCAGACGGGCGCGATTCGGTACAATGTAAAATTCAACGAGTTCAACCTGAGACACGGACGGGTTATCGCAAGTGGGGTTGATGAAACTTTTATTGTGACGTGGAGCGCAGCAATTTTTACAAACACCCACGACAACGAGGGCGACGACGACGACAGCGGCGGTTCAAATGGTGTTCTGTGTACCAAAGGAACGGGAGAAAGTCTTGGAGAACTTTTCCCCTTTAGAAGGAATTTCCGATGGAAAACTTTACACCAAAGTAAACATCCATCTGATGCCTGCCTGATGCCAACGAGAGAGAGAGACAGACAGAGAGCTTCCAGGGATGTGATTTTCTCAGTTTTTAATGGATGTGTTAAACTTTGTGTATGGATGAAGGCGCAGTCTGTACCTTTGCGGTAGAATATTTTGATTAGGATTAATGTTAAACTCTTTGCCAACCCTTCTCAAGATCAACATTTCGCACACCGTGGCAAGCGCATGGAAAGTGGATTTGTTTTGATACGCACCGCTTAAAAGATTGGATTTTATTGCGATGTTGAATAATTTATTGCTGGTGTAATGCAATCACACTCATTGGTATCTGATGGTTTTGGAACATGGGTCTTGTTCATATAAAAAATGCAATAAATAAGTAATGAACATCCGAACCAAGCCCTGTGCCATCAATATAAAATTACTTTCTGGGACATGGAAATCCTCCAAAATATGTAGGTGATTTATCTATTCAATCGATTTATCGACTGCAATGTAAGAATGTTGAATGTGATAGGGTTTGGATCTCAGATTTTGGGTAAATTAACCAGCCTCTATTTTTCCAGCAGATTTTTTTTTTACAAAATGGAATGTTTTCAATGCAGATGCCTTCTAAATTTATTTACTTTCCGTACGTTCCTTTATACGATTTTATAAAGAGTAATAAATTGATAAGATGTTGTTAAAAATATAACGCTGCTTCTTGACCCCCAACTTTTTTTTATGTTTGAGAATGATCGGTTCAAACATTCACATCACGCTTTCCTATTGACTTCGTTCAGTAGCTTTTGAACAAAAATATCGTACCAAATGCATGATTGACTTGTTAACGCTGAAATCATGGATTTATTTGATATTTGTTTGCTCAATAGGTCCGAAATGGGCGATAAGGGCGAAGTAGATTTCTACCCTACCCACCAGTTTTGAAAATTTGAATAATGTAGGCATGACACCAAATCTCCGAAAACCTTATGAGGAAATGAAACGAATATAATGTGTTTTAATTTATATTTTTTTTATTTCGTTCTGTCAATGAACATGTGTTTACTGTGTTCTGTTTGGCAAGTAGGATACAGTGAAACAATTTTCATGGCCAGCATTTTTGTTTGAATTTAAAAATGGCTGTTGTTTGCGTACTCTACACCTTAACCCTTGGTCTGTACCTTGGGTTCAATTTAACCCCAGGTCACTTTTAAAGGCTGTATCTTTTTTTTTATTTTTCAATGGATTTTACTAATTTTTTCGTGACTAGTTGCGTTCACCGGAGCTCTGTAATTCTAGTTGATATCTGCCCCAAAAATATTGAAAAATATTGCAAACATTTGATTGAAATGCTTAAGGTGAAAGTTAATGCTTTTCCGTTGATACTGAATCCACACCCGTTCAAACCACACCCAAATTCTAAATGCACCAATACAAACGAGCATTTCAAATTAGAAAGATGGAAAGTATTTAAATTTTGAACATATTCTTAAGCACAATATTATTGTATAATTGTAATAATTCTACTACTGAAATGACAACTTCAATTCCAAGATTCCAAGTTCAGGGTAGTCCTACTAATGCTTAGGGAAGTCTTGTTGTAGTTCAAGGAAGGCCTGCCGAACTTCAGCGAAGTCCTGATGAAGTTCAGGGAAGCCCTGCCGAAAGTCTTGCCGAAGTTCAGGGAAGTCCAGCTGAAGTTTAGGAAAGATCCGCGGAAATTCAGAGAAGTTCTGTAGTAGTTCAGGGAAGTCCTATCAATGTTCAGGGTAGGCCTGCCGAACTTCCGGAAAGTCCTGCCAAAGTTCAGGGAAATCCTGCCGAAGTTCCGTACGTATGGAGATTTATTTTATATGGCTTTCTCAGTCTAGGGTAATCCAAACAGGAAAATGCAAAACTGACTGTTTGGATTACCCTAGATTGAGAAACCCATATAAAAGAAATCTCCGGCCGAATTTCAGAAAACTTCTGCCGATGTTCAGAGAAGTTTTACCGAAGTTCAGGGACCATACACTTAAAAAAAAGTCTATCCTTATTGTTCCAGCGGTGTAACATTAGACTGATGCAAATTTTGAAATTTTCGCTCCACAGTGCTCAAACGGTTCCAAATTGGGCCCTGATTAGCCTCCCAAAATTTGAACCTATTTAGTAAACTTTTTGAAGTTTATATGGGAATTACTATGGAGAAACCATAATTTCGGTTCATATCTATCTCAAAATTCACCAGTTCACTCTACTTTAGAAAATGATAGCTGAGCTTGTTGAAAATTTCTCAGCTACAACTTTGTTGAAGACTACTTTTCGATCAAATGTAAGGAACAAAAATATTAATGATTCAAGTCACTGATGTCTTATGATTATGCTCAATCAACAATTCAGCAGGCAACATTGGTGTTTATGGCGCGTAGAATAGATTACAAAAATCATGGCTACTATGTCACTTTGCATAATACAGTGTTGCCCACAATACAGTTGCTTAATCTTGCCATAAGATTATCAATCTCTTAAAAATTTCCATAAGAATAGCAATTGAATTTGTTAACAGTACAATATGTAAAAAGGCTAGAAGACAATGAACAAAAAGATTTGTTTTCCCATCGTAATTTCCATATAAACTTCAAATGGTTTGTGCCAAGTCAGTTTCTTATCAAATGAGTTTAAACTTTTGGAGGCTAGTCAGGACCCGATTTGAAACCGTGTGAAAACTGTGGAGCGAAAATTTCAAATTTTGCATCAGTCTAGTGTAGCATCCTCGGAAAGTGTAACGTCGTTTAATACCTGCCGGAATTCATTGGAACATTGAGACCTTCCAGAGACGATTTTTAGACGGCGCCGTCAACGCCAATCATCTTCGCGTTGACACTAGAATTCCACTGAAATATTTTAACACCTCCCACATCCAATCCATTCCCTGATCCATTCCCATCTATTTTTTCTATCCTTGCTCTATTTGATGAAACAGATGAAACCTGGCGGAAGATTGAGGAGCGTTGAGAAGCAAAAGCCGCAAAAGCCGTCAACGGTACTCGGCTCTAGAGAAGGAAGTCAAGCGCTCTTGCAGACGGGACAAGCGAGCGTGGGTGAACCGGCCGACGAAGGACAATTGCTTACCGACCCCACTAACCAGCTGAAACGCTGGTTTGAGCACTTCGAACAACTTCTTCAAGTTTCGACGGCCAACCAGCCATCATGAATCCGGCATGATCCGCCTAGGGTGCGGCGCATCACTCGCGTCAATTCCGAGGCCCCATCACTGCAGGAGATTGAAGCAGCTATCCGAAGCATGAAATCCAACAAGGCTCCAGGGGTCGATCGCATATCAGCAGAGATGCTCAAAGCTGACCCTATGCTATCCGCACAAATGTTGCATCAACTATTCTGTAATATCTGGGACACCGTGAATTTTCCGGCCGACTGGATGCAGGGCATCTTAGTGAAGGTCCCAAAGAAGGGGAATCTGACTGTGTGCGACAATTGGCGAGGCATCATGTTACTGTGTATTGTTCTCAAAGTTCTGTGCAAAGTTATCCTGAATCGGATACAGGAGAAGATCGACGCGACTCTCCGACGGCAGCAGGTAGGATTCCGTGCCGGAAGATCTTGTGTGGACCATATTGTCACGCTCCGCATCATCCTGGAGCAGGTCAATGAATTCCAAGAGTCCCTTTATTTGGTATTCATTGACTACGAAAAAGTTTTCGACCGTCTCAATCACGATAATCTGTGGGGCGCCCTGAGACGCAAGAGAGTCCCGGATAAAATCGTCAATCTCATCGAAGCGCAGTATGAGGCTTTCACGTGCTGAGTTCTGCATAACGGAGCCTTGTCCGACCCTATCGGGGTTGTTGCTGGTGTGAGACAAGGATGTTTACTATCACCGCTACTGTTTCTCATCGTAATCGACGAGATCATGGTAGGTGCAATTGACCTTGTACCGAACCGTGGGCTGCTTTGGCAGCCTATCACCATGGAGCATCTCAACGACTTCGGTTTGGCTGATCATGTTGCTCTACTAGCACAACGGCGCTCTGATATGCAGAGTAAGCTCAATGACCTAGCCGAACGCTCCTCTGCAGCGGGTCTCACTATCAACGTCAACAAGACCAAATCGTTGGATATCATTATGGGCAACCCTTTCAACTTTACGGTAGCGGGGCAAGCAGTGGAGAAGGTTGCAAGTTTCCAATATCTTGGCAGCCAAATAGCGTCGGACGGTGGGACCAAGAGCGACATAGGTGCACAAATCAAGAAGGCTATGGCTGCCTTTGCGAGTTTACGAAACGTATGGAGATCCAACCAGATAAGTCACGCACCAAAATCCGAAGTTTCAACTCGAACAGGTAAATCTGTATTGTTATACGCCAGCGAGACGTTATGTGTATCAGCGGAGAACACTCAAAAGCTGCAGGTCTTCATCAACCGATGCCTGCGGTATATAATTCGTGCCTGGTGGCCTCACGACTGGATCTCGAATGCCGAGCTCCATCGTCGATGTCATCAGAAGCCGATAGCAACAGAAATTCGAGAGTGAAAGTGGAGGTGGGTCGGCCACACACTTCGACGGGGCGGCAACGAAATCTGCAAGCAAGCGCTGGATTGGAATCCGGCAGGACATCACAGCAGAGGCAGATCCAGGGGCTTATGGCGGCGGAGCCTCAATAAGGAAATTAAGCAAGTCGATAGGAATCTGACCTGGGCCCAGGTCAAGGCAAAAGCGAGCTGCCGCCCAGGATGAAAGTCTTTCAGGTTGGCCCTTTGCACCGCTGGTGGTGCACAGGACCCTGCAGTAAGTAAGTTGCTCTATTTTCGTCGAGACACTCAAAAAATCCCATCAAGTTTTTTTCTTTGAAAATCCCAAGTAATTTTTAAACTGAAATAATGCATCCAAATGAGTGTCATTCTCCCTGATGAAAACCACATTTTATCCACAAATCCAATATAGCGGCCAAATCGCATATGGCGGCAAAATCCAATATGTCCGCCTCCCACTTTGGTTATATCAAATCAAAAACTTTACTTTCCTCTTTTCAATGATAAGCAACATTAAAGGTTTTCTCGAGGATTTCCGAAGAAACAGTGATTTAAATTAAAAACGTATTAAAGCTCATCTGAAATTTATCAAACCACTTTTTTATTTCCTTATATTTATATTCAAAGACCTGATTTATCCACCGTAATTCGAATTGTATCTTATAAGAAAAGTCTCAGCTATATAATTGTACAATAATTTAGCGTCTCCTAATTGCTTATTGGCATAGTTTACGGTTGGAACTAGGGCGGTTTCTAATCGCCGACGATCCTCTAACCTTCGTTCTTGATTAATGAAAGCATACATGGCAAATGCTTTCGCTTTAGTTAGTCTTACGACGGTTGATCTGGATTACAAACCAATGAATATTAAGACCAAGGTCATATTCCATTATTCCATGCAAGATTATTCTATTATTTGTTCAAGGTAATAGCAGCTGGGCTTGTGAAGAATATACTGCACCCGATGAAAGTCATCACACTACGCGCGGCCGCCGAAACGACCGGCGCACCCAATCTTATAGTCGCAACAATTCTACTGCCATCATTAGAAGAAGCACCAGTGTTGGACAAGAATAAACTTCGAACGTTTTAACCGCAACAATTTTAATATACGCTAGTGGAGCTGGAATTACCGCGGCTGCTGACACCAGACTTGCCCTCCACTGGATCCTTGTTGAAGGATTTATGCTCAACTAATTTCAATTATAAGACATCATAAAAGAGTCTTATATTGTCATTTCTCGTCACTACCTTCCTGTGCCGAGATTGGGTAATTTACGTGCCTGCTGCCTTCCTTGGATGTGGTAGCCATTTCTCAGGCTCCCTCTCCGGAGTCAAACCCTGATTTCCCGTTACCCGTTGCAACCATGGCAGTCCTCTATACTACCATCAATAGTTGATAGGGCAGATATTTGAAAGATCCATCTCTGATCCCGCCTTCCTTCGGAAGGGAAGTAAATCCGTTGGTCCCCTGTTCATGAGTTTATGGGTCAAGAGGTAGGTTCCAGGTGTGGGAGCTGCCTCCCTGGCGTCGGTAGCATTGGTGCTCAGCACGGAAAACAAGATCGACGGAAAACAAAATCAAGGAAAAAATAGTTGATAGGGCAGATATTTGAAAGATCCGTCGTCAGTGCGAGACCATACGATCAACAAAATTATCCAGATTTCAACTTCAGCGTCACGGAGGAAAATTGGTTTGACTAATAATTGCACAGGTTCCGCGAGGCTCCTGCATTTTGCATGTATTAGCTCTAGATTTTCCACAGTTATCCAAGTAACTAGGTAAATGATCTTGTATATTATAGCTGTTATACTGGGCTTTATGTGGTTTCACATTACATTTGTTTGTACTTAGACATGCATAGCTTAACCTTAGAGACAAGCGTATATTACTGGTGGGATCAACCAAAATTCTCGTCGTCGTATAGTGAGTGATACAGCAGAGTATTATCAACAATCAATACGAAACTAACGATTTTAAATTGGCTCACCACTTTAGTAGCCTATTGGTCCCAAGCAAACGATTAACGTACCCTATTCTAGTTGAAATTCTATTACTACACTATGTTTGTTTTGATTCGCTATGAAAGTTTGACAGATAACATCAGGGGTGTGTGGATTCATGCAGAACATGCAGGGGTGAGTGAAATAGCTTGGGACTGCTTGGGACCGTTGTTCTGGTACTGAGTGAGCCAAAAATAATAATGATTTTCTTCGGGACCCAGTGGTCTTAGAGTTACCTCTATGGTATTATCGGGGTGACCGCCACGCCGTGCATTCAGACCTCTTGGATAGTATTTTGCATCATCAGGCTCTCTAGGCCTACGAGCGAGCTAGTGTGTGCGTGAAGCATCCCTAGTTATCACGTGTATAATCATCCAGAAATCGATGGGAGGTAAGCTCATGAAAATCGCATTTTTAAGAAAAAATTAAATATTATGACTCAATTCAATATGGCCGCTAAATTTTTCAAACATGCCAAATGAAAGCCCTAACTTTCTCCTTTTTAATGTTTTATAAACATTAAGGGGTTTCTTGAGAATTTTTAAAGATAAAGTGATTTTAATGAACCAAGAGAACGCAAAAAATGACCAATCTCGAAAACTGATTGGTTACCGAGGGGTCCATCAATTTGACCTGAACTGATAGTTTTTTCTCGTTTCATAACTAGAACTTTTGAATGGGTGCAAAAAAAAAAGGTTTTTGAGAGCCTCGTACAAAAAGTGGGTCGGATTCAGCGAGAATTGCTCATTATCGTATACATATGTTGTTGTAAGCAATGACTTGTTGATTTACTCAAGCATTATGAAATGTTGAAGCGACTGTTAGTCTTGTAAATTTCTGTTTTCTAAACGATTCGGATGAATTTCAGAATAATTGCTTCAAAAACATTTTTTACTGATGGTTATTTTGTACATTCACCCTTGTAGCAAGAATAATGTATTTGGGGCTGTTCATTAACTACGTAGACAGTATTTGGAATCTTGACCCCCCCATGTGTAGACAATTGTCCATACAAAAATAAATAAATTGGTATGGGCCTTGGATGATTGCCAACCTCCCCTCCATAAGCAGTCTACGTAGTTTATGATCAGCCGCTTACCTGGTCTGAGGGTAAGGATAGCACGGAGTTGGATTTTCCAGTATGGTTTTTCTTGTATGAACTCTCCGGAATACCAATGCCTTTGTCTTTATGACATGGCCGGAATACACCGTTTGAAACATTCATGTTAATTACGCATAACTAACGCATGAGTTGGCGAAAATTTATACAATGCATGCTAATTTATTCAAGTGAAACATCTGAGAAATCAGCATTGATGTATAAAATGTTGAATTTTCTTTCACAAGTATAGCTCAAACCTACACAAGACATTAAAATTCTGGAATTTCAAGCAAAAACTAATAATTCAATAAACAGTTAGATTACAGCCAATGAATAATAATGACCCAATCATGTGAATCATTAACACCATTCAAACGATTGATCTCCTTTCCCAAGACTGCAAGTTCATGATCTCATTTGCGAAACAAATTGCTCCATATAGAAACTAATTTAGTATCCGCGTTAATCCATACCAATCAAGAGTAGAGAGAGGTCACCCAAGTTGCGCTCCAGTTCGCAGAGTGCCAAATTGAGTAAATTATAGCTCGTTAAAGTTACATACATTAGTCGGGTGCATTCGAACAACTGTTACATACACAGACATACTTCCCCTCCACTTGAACCAGCATCCACTTGAAGCGAAGAACTTTTCGGTTATAGCAGCATTTGATGGAATTAAGTCTGAAACTCAATTATCCCACTGTGATATATATAATAACAATTTTATGGGGCGATATAAAACTTAGTCTTGCTCCTGCACAAACACCGTGCTTTTTGCTGATTTCATCAGATTTTCTGGCTACCCGGGGTGGGGAAACTCGCCATGTGTGAGTACATTTTCGAAAAGCTACTTCAGAATACAAAGTTTCCACTCGAAGGATCCTTATCTACTATATGTCGATGTGATAATTACATATAAATTGGACTCAGCTGTTCCCAGTAGATAGCTGCGGTGATATGATTTGCAGAGATATTGAAAGAATATCCATTTCAAAAGTTATCTGATAAACGAACTTGTTACAATGTGTGCCCTCTTCACATCTTTCAGGCCAGATTATTTGCACGAGAAGACAGCTCAAAAACAGCTCCTATAATAATGTTCCTGTCAATCAATCATGCTTTCATTCCAACGACCACTTCTTCAGCTGAAACGTCCGGTTTGCATCAAAAGGAGATAGGGAAAATAATTTCCCAGCTCAAACAATCATTATTCTGAACACCCTTCACCCACCTCCTGCTGTCGGCGTGTGGTTTCAAAAGCATCTACACGGAACCCTCTCAACCGAAGAGGGAGGCAGAGTAAGAGAGAGAGAGAGAGAGAGAGCGAGATGTCGAGCTTGTCCCGATCGGCTGCTAATGACAGCAAGGATTACTTTCACTGTTCCGTTGTTGGCCGTCCCGACGAAGGGGTCGTCCTCAATTAATTACATTTTATTGAGAATAATTGTCAAACTGACCAACCACCCGACAACGAGATCAGGTCTGTTTGAAACAAAATGAAAAGAAAGGGTGTTATTATATTCACTTTTCGAATCCTTTTTCTCGCTGACATAATTGATATTGATTGGGGGACTCTCTGTTTGACAGGAACGCCCAACCGGACCGAGCTTATGCGTGATGATGACCAATGGGGTGGAAAATTAAGCCCCGCACTCTGAAGTGACATTGATCCGGCTTGGGCGGCGTCGTCGTGAAAAAGTTGGCTGACATGGAAAGGCTACCAAAGCTTGTATATTGAGGCTTTTGATGCTCTGTGAAGTTGATTTAAATTTTTCAGGGGCTTACAGATCATGTTTCACGACAGCACTTTATGCTTCTCCAAGCATTCGAGTTTTCAAGTGTGCCACAAAGGACAGGGGTCAAAATCCTTTGAATTGAATGTTTGTGGCATTCTACATTAACTAAGAATAATTATGAACCCAAATGATCAGTCAAACACTGATGCCACATCCAGGATCTTTTATTTGTTTAATGAAAAATTCAACTCACAATTATTGTCTACATGAATAAAACTTAAACTAAATAGTTACGAACAACGGTACGGAAAAGGCCAAGTAACCGATGACGAAACACGTCAGCTGATACATTGAAGTCGAACATATAAAAGAAGTTGTTGAATTGCCGGCTGATTGCTCGAATTGGCTCGTGTTGTGTATAATTTCGGTGCCGTGGTTCCAAAAACATAAAGTCGCGTTGACGAAGGCCTCTCAGGGGCATACATATTTAGTTGTGACAGCAGTGTTGGACAGTCAATGTTTCCCGTAAGCAGCTTTCCAGCAAACATAGCTTGAGTGACCGTCCGTCTCACCTTTAATGGTTCGATTCCCAGGAGACGGCAACGCTCCTCATACGGTGGCAAGTTTGTTGGGTCACGCCAGTTGAGGAAACGAAGAGCATATCTCACAAACTTGCGTTGAACGGATTCAATTCTAGTGATCCAGCTAGCATAGAAATGGCACCAAACAACTTAACTTGACTCCAATAAGGATTGCACAAGCGAGAAGTAGAGTGACCTGAAGCATAGCGGGTCAAGGAACTCGTTGGCAATTTTGAAAATAAAGCCCAATTGTCGATTAGCTCTGGAGATGATCTCATTGTAGTGGACTTTGAAAATGAGTCTGCAGTCCAAGGTTTTTTTTTTACATTAAATGATCTTTATTTCTTGTGTTTGTGTGGTTTACATGTATGAATTTTCAAGTGACACAGATGCGTCTTTTCAACATTAGTACATTTGAGATTTCAATTATTAATTACAGTTCCTAGTCCTATCAGGCCTGTTCTAGAGAATGACCACCTTGGTGGGATTGGTTTGTTTTAAATTGAAAAAGGAAACTACTTATAACTACTATTTACAACTACAACTAACCTACAACTACTATACACCTAATCTTCTATATACAAATTGCTTATCAAAGCATGTTCTCATAAAATACATTTTTGTGCAAATTTAGTGTTAATTTCGTGCCTGCATCTTCGTGTAAATTTGTTATTCTAGTGTCGAAAGGACGATCAAGTACTATCCTTGTGCCACCCATGATTACAGTACAAGATGAAGCCGGTTTTAGTTTGGGCGATTGTCGATGGAGGAACATGATTGTTTGTGTTTTGGAGGCATTGATTTTAATTTTCCACGTGGTGGCATAATCAGCAAAGGCGTTAAGGCATCGTTGAAGTTTGTTCGTTATTTCTCGAGGCATCCTTCCTTTGACGGCTATTGCGGTATCATCTGCGAACAGGAAAAACACGCAACCGTCTCCGAGGGGAGGAATGTCGGAAGTGTAGATGCTGTAAAGCAAGGGGCCCAACAGACTGCCTTGTGGGACTCCTGCTGGGATTGAAAACGTGTCTGAAAGACAACCATTCTACGATATCTTAAACGACCTTTGCTGGAGGTAATTACGGGTGATTTTAACCAGATGTAATGGGAAGTTGAAGTTACAAAGCTTGTACACAAGTCCGTCATGCCAAACATTGTCAAACGCCTTTTCAACGTCTAGCAAAGCTATGGCTGTAGATTTGGATATAGCTTTGTTACTTCGGATGTTATTCATCACCCGTACTAGGCGACAACGCTCTGACGAGACAACGAAACCTTACCCCCAAGCTCCTCCCCTGATCCTATCCTTCGACAATGTACCTCTTTAACCTCGAGTAAACCACGAGTATTCGGCCGAACTCCTACTAGACATAGAATTAAGTGAATTTTGTTACAAACAAAGAACAATGAACTATCGGCTCCGTAAAGCTAACGCGATTGAGCCTTCCAAATAAACATACTAGTTAAAAAAAAATCACCCGTACTAGCTGGTGATTGGTGGAGTGTCCCTTTCTGAACTCAAACTGTTGCGGAAGGGGAATGTTATTTTCCTTTACAAACTTGAGCAAACGATTGAGAATGAGTTTCTCGAACAATTTGCTCAGCGCTGATTGGTCTGTAGCTTGAAGACAATGTTGGATCCTTACCGGGTTTGTGGATTGGTGTGATTTTTGCTACCTTCCAGATGCTTGGAAAAACAGCGCCGGTGGTGTAGTGGTAAGCGTGATTACCTCTCACCTCAGCAGGCCTGGGTTCAATACCAGTCGGCGCCGCCGGGATGTTCTGAGGCATAACATCTCTGATCACGCCTTCCTTCGGATGGGAAGTAAAGCCGTTGGTCCCCGGTTCATGAGTTGATGGGTCGATAGGTAGGGTCCAGGTGTGGGAGCTGCCTTCCTGGCACGTCGGTAGCATTGGTGCTCAGCACGGAAAACAAGATCGACGGAAAAAACAAAACCGAAGGAAAAAAAAAAAGATGCTTGGAAAGTAGTGCAGTTCCAAGCATCTGTTGAAGATAGCGGTTAGAAGAGACTGCACTTTCATGCTGAGTCTCTTCAAGATCAAGTTGAATATACCGTCAAACCCGGGAGCTTTCATGTTCTTGATGCATTTCAGCGCTGAGAAATCTGTTGTACTGTAATCATATCCGCCGGAGGCAAGACACAAGGGGAGGCATCTAGGTTTTGAACGCATTGCGCAACCTGATCTTCGAGCGGACTTTGGATATTCGAACCAAGCAAATGCGATGAAGCGACATGCTCACCGATCACATTTTCTTTCTCCGATCGTCATCATTTTCGACTCTGAGAGGTGGTACTGGTTTGGGATGAGTTTTCATGACCTTGGCTACCTTCCAGAATGGTCTGGAGTGGTCGTCCAGATTCTGGAAAACACGCCCGAAACATTCATTTCGGAGTGAGTCCATTCTGGAAGCAATCTGCCTGCTCAGATCGGCCATTTCACGTTTTTTGCCCAGATCTCCAGTCCTCTGAAACTGGCGTCTACGAACATTTCTCAGGCGAATCAAGAGTTGGGTGTGGGAATCAATGGCAATAAACTTACCCCTCACAGGAACTCGTCAGACGCACGCCTCGTCAGCTACGTTTATGGCTTGGTGAGGTCCCTCCAACGCTCGGTCGATGTTCTCCACGGTGTTACGCGGCGGGTTTTCGATGATGTGTCTGTCTACCACGCGTCCAAACTGGGCCCAGTTTACGCGGTGGTAGTTCTTGTGCAGACTTGGGGCAAGGGCCACGTTGTAGCCCCCACCACACACGGTGATTGAATAAGCACTGTTCAGTGAAACCGGATGGAATTCGATTTTGAAATCTGTGTTAGGGAAAGCGCTGTTTGTAGGCAATCTGTGATAATTTTGATCACCATTGCAACATTGCAACAGTTGGACATTTGTGCAATTTTTTAATAGCGAACTATTGAAAATTAATAAAAAAATCAATTAAGTAGATTCGTAGCAAAATTTCTAATCGATTGGTTTGTTTAGAATTAAAATCCATCCGCTATTGACAGTGTTATATGTGGTCAAAACCTGACCACTTTTCGTAATGCGGTCAATTTTGGTTTCCTAGACAAATGGTAAGTTATAAATTCGCTGTTGTCGTCGTCGTAGGCGCTGCCGTATTCGCCGTCGTAATCACCGTCGTTGTCGCCGTAGGCAGTACCGTTAGTATATTTAAAATTATCCATCAGCCGCTGAATTTATATCAATTATCGCGTATTTCTTAAGTTCATTACATACCAAGTGAAAATTTAATCATATTTTGCAGTGGAGTGCTTGGTCTTGAGATGCTCGTTAATTCTAGAGGGATAGGTTTTGTTTAATGAGTAAAATATCATGGGTCCCAAGCTCCCCCACAACATGATAATCCGCCATCGTTGGGCTCCGAGCGCATGAAGCGCAGTTAATAATAAATAGTTGAATTGATTAAACCATGAGTTTCGGAAAGGGCGTATGCGTGATCTAGTTTGGAAGACATTGTTGGCTGGTTTCAGAGACGTCACTTCATTTAAATAGCTTTTTGTTAAGTCGGTCGTAGATTATGATAATGTAAGGGGCACGGTGGCTATAGAATAACCGTTTTTGCTTAATAAGGTCATGGGTTGAAACCCAAACCTCATTACATTATATACATCATCTAGGCCACTATTGTAGACGATTGTTAATAACAGAAATTAGAGGAACGATTCAGAAACATAATAAGTACATTTATTCCAATGTGACGTACGCCTGATTCGTTTCGGAAGACATTGTTAACTACTTTGGAGGATTTCATTTCATTGTAATAGCTTCTTGTAACCAATAATGAACTATCGGTCGCAGCTTGTTGTGATGTAAGGGGCACGGTGGCCTTAGAGCGACCGTTTTTGCTTACTGAGTAGAAGATCGTGGGTACGAACCCAAGCTCCTTTACATTACTGAATTGATATTATCCCGTCATTTGGTTAACAGGCTTTAAAAGATCGTATCACTTTCCATTGTGAATCCAGATCTAACTTACTCTTCCCACTAACAAAAACGTCTTTTCCGTGACAACCGTGGAAATGCAGAGGTATACTCGGTCTCTAGTAGCAACGGTTGTTGAAATAACAATTCTTTCCCTTCCGATGACCATGAGGACTGTGAAAGGATTGCTAGTCAACCAGATGCTTCAATTGCCACTTAATAGATCATCGATCTTCAAAGATTATACAACCGAGTTGCAGCTGTGTTTGACTTTCACATGTCACGTGAGTAACGGCGACGAAAATTTACCGCTCTATTTTCTTGGAGAACAAATCGTAACGAGTAGTTTTTAGATTTTACTATATATTTTATTATGTACATTACAGTCAGTAGTGTTAACTAACCATCATAGGGGCCACGAGCCTGTTGATGCAGAAATTAAATAAAATAATTGTATACTTATTAATTTATTGTTTTTTATTTATCATCTGACATCGTGGTCTTGGGGGCGACCCTGGCGTAGTGGTTAGCATCCATACCTCTCATGCCAAAGTCACAAGTTCAAATCTCACCCCCGGACAAGTCACGAATGACCCAAGCGCGTTAAAGTGACTATAATAAAAAAAAAATTTAACATCGTGGTCTTAATGAAACATTCGTAATCCTAGTTCAATTAAATATATGCAGGGATCGTAAAAGTGGTTTAAATGTAATTGAAGACATATTAAAATCAAAAACATGATACCCTTCTTGGAACTGTCATTGGTGCCATATAAGTATTCCTCGGGGTTGGTTGGATTAGTTGTGACCGCAACACTCGCTCTGGGGCATAAATCCTCATACGATCCAGTAAGGCTGAACTATCAATATCTGCGGGAAGTATCTTAGCTCCAAATACAGCTTGATCCATCTTACGACGATTTGCCAGTCGTTCGATATAATACAATGCACAACCATGTTCATAAGGCGGTAGGCTTACTGCACTTCGTAGTGCAGCCCGGACAAATTTACGTTGCACCGATTCGATCCTGGAGCACAGCTTCATACGGTGACCAAACAACCGATGCAAATTCTAGTATTGATCTAACTAGGCAGCAATAAAGAGCACGTAAGCAAATTGGATCATTGAAGTCTTTCGCGATTTTTAAAATAAATCCTAGCTTATGGTTGGCCTTGTCAACAACAGCTGAGTAATGCATCTTGAACGTGAGTTGGTGATGCAGCAATACTCCAAAATCCTTCACTTTATCTACGCACTCAAGTTCCTGTCCATCGATCGTGTAGTTGTACAGAATAGAGTTTATGCGCCGCCGATGATGATGCAACACTTAGATACATTAATTTTGAGGAAGGTGGAGTTGTACTAATGAGTGAATCGATCCAGTAACCCTTGAAGTTGCCTGCAATCGACTTCATTCCGTACTACGAGATAAATTTTCAAATCGTCCGCATAAATGAGCATTTGCTAAAAGGATCGTCACGTCATTGAAAATTAATGCAAATAACTATGGACCAAGGTTGCTACCTTGAGGCACACCAGTAAACGCACACCAAAAAATTCTGAATTTTACTGGCGATGTAAACATCCATGCATGCAAACATTGATACATGTAAACTTCCTTTTCACGTAAACTAGCAGCTTGCAAGAAATTTTGCAAACAAAAGTGGACAGTTGCATACAATATATAGAATATTGCATGACATGTCTCATAAATTTACACGATCTATAATCTAAACCTGTATGATATATGACGCTCCATTTATGTGCATCATAGTAACGGAAATTTACACTACTTTTTTTTAGCTGTGCGGAGCAGACACTGTTGATCCAATTAAAAAAAAATTGCTTGTTGCTCAAATACGAACGAAACGCCTAGTGGAAGTAGCTTGGCAAGAAGAATATCGTGGTTCACGGTGTCAAAAGCAGCTTTCATGGCGGTGTATACAGCATCAACCAGAGCTCCATCATCCATTGTGCCGATGCAAAAAGACGTAAATTTACACATATTGCTGTCCACGGATCATTTGGGGTAGAATCCGTGTTGATAGGTAGTTCCTGCAAGAGCTGAACAGCACTTCATTGACGATGATTTCGAGGTACTTAGGTCCAGCTGACAAGGAAGTTATCCCACGGTAGTTATAAATATATGACTTATCGCCTTGGGAGCACATGGGAGGTCTTCCAAGCAGAAGGAAACCATTGTTGCTGCAATGATTGCTTGTAGAAGGGCAACCAAAAGTGGAAAGCTGAGTCAATCGTCACAGTCTTGATGATTAAGATCCACCGCGTCTCTTGGTATAAAATCAACAGCTACAACTATCTCCTTCACAATTAGCATACAATTCTCAAACACGCTAGCCAATTGTTGACAGAAAAGCTCGCACTTTCCTAAACATCTCGCATCGAAGTCGGCAAACCGCTCTCCTTCTGTTTTGAATTTACAAAGCTCCAAACCCGTTTTTGGTTTCGCCGAAGATCATCTGGTCTCCGTCTACACAGAAAACAATTCTAAGTTTTAACTATCGCGTAAAATCTATCTTCGTTTAATTTTGAGCTATACTTGGCATAAACAATGGAATTGTTTACAAGCTTGCATGCAATATTGCTAATTTACGCGATATTGCGCTTAAATTTATACGAAATATCGATTAAAAATTTATGCCAAATCTAGCGTTAATTTTATGTGCGCTATATCTCGCAGAAATTAACATGAATTTTTCAAACGGTGTATTTAACGTATAGTTTGTAGTTAGTGTTTTGAATTTACAAAGCTCCAAACCCGTTTTTGGTTTCGCCGAAGATCATCTGGTCTCCGTCTACACAGAAAACAATTCTAAGTTTTAACTATCGCGTAAAATCTATCTTCGTTTAATTTTGAGCTATACTTGGCATAAACAATGGAATTGTTTACAAGCTTGCATGCAATATTGCTAATTTACGCGATATTGCGCTTAAATTTATACGAAATATCGATTAAAAATTTATGCCAAATCTAGCGTTAATTTTATGTGCGCTATATCTCGCAGAAATTAACATGAATTTTTCAAACGGTGTATTTAACGTATAGTTTGTACAAACACGATTGTATCAACGATAGATTCGACTAGCTTCGTCAAACTGGTGCTTTAGATACAAACATCGTTGATGATAATATCGCTGCAGTAACTTGACGCGCCGACGATGCAGAGTGCGAAGATGCGCATTGGTCAAGCAGCGGGCCTTTTTAGCGGTACAGTTTGAATTATGCAATTGTGCAGAATACGGTTGAAGGAGCTGACAAGGTTATCGACGTCATGGATTTGGTATACTTCAACATCAACAGCAGTTCATTCAAGTTATCATAATCCCTTCGACGAAAATCACGCTCAGAAAGGTCAACATCTTCATGAAATGATACAAGAGGCAAACAAACCACACACACCAAAAAATTCTGAATTTTACTGGCGATGTAAACATCCATGCATGCAAACATTCATCCATGTAAACTTCCTTTTCACGTAAATGAGCAACTTGCAAGAAATGTTGCAAACATAAGTGGACAGTTGCATACAATTTATGGGATACATTAATTATTATTATTATTATTATAATTACATTATAAATCGTGTAAATTTATGAGACATGTCATGCAATATTCCATATATTGTATGCAACTTTCCACCTTTGTTTGCAACATTTCTTGCAAGCTGCTAGTTTACGTGAGAAGGAAGTTTACATGCATAAATGTTTGCATGCATGGATGTTTACATCACCAGTTAAATTCAGATTATTTTAGTGTGTATGACGCTCCATTATGTGCATCATAGTAACGGAAATTTACACTACTTTTTTTTAGCTGTGCAGATAAAGAGAGAGCTGCATGATAGTGATCGGCAACTTCTTCAGCTGCTAATGTTACGGTACTGTTAGTCATATTCATACCAAATATTGAATACTACCCTATTCTGTCCGCAAATTTTAAAAGTAGCGGCACATGTGAATATAATTTGACCACTTCGTTGATCCTTATAAAAAAAATGAAATTTCTCTACAAATTTGGGAAAATTCTGGATATAAAATTTGAAACGATTTATCTCAAAACATGAAAATTTTACAATTTTAGGAATCAAGCTTGAATATTTTTTTATATATGATGAAAAAAGAACAACCTTAAAAGTAAAACGACATACAAAGACCGCTTTCACGAAAGAGCTCCCTTTCATTCAACCAGAAAATCCATTGCGGTCCTTGTTTTTTTGTTTTCTCTCTTGACCTTAGCTCACTTCTGCAGAAAATTCTAAATCCACTCTTGAGTCACCCGAGCGTCGCCGGGCGTTTCAATTGCTAATCTTGTTAATTTATCTTTCTCTTCCAGGAGTTGCTGTAAAGAAGTAGGTTTTTCTTTGCGTTTCACATTCGCTGAATAGAGTTGGATCTGATGAATTTTGTATTCAGTGGTTGTTTCTTTCTGACCAGGGCATGCTTCCAAGAATGGAAAAAGGAAACTTTTCGCGTGGGAAGGTTCGTTCAATTTCGTTCTTCTCGGTAACACTTTACCCCTATCTACCTGGAACGTGACCGTTGGATTGTTGGAACGGGACTGTTTGTTTTTAGAATGTCAATTAGTCTGTGGTTATTTTAATTGATACAGTGTAAAAGTAATGCTAATATCAGGGACTCGACAACTTGCCAATTTTGAAGGATTTTTACTGTAGAGCAAGCAAAAGCCACTTAAAGCTCCTGCAAACTTGATCAAAATGATGCCTCCCGTGGAACGGGTTGTGAAATATTGATAGCAAAGCAGCAAATAAATTCATCACAATGTTGAACTAGACACCACCATCAGCCAGCATCTGGTAGAGGCGCAGAGGATAGCTACCGTAACTTGACACTTACTTGCCACCATTCCGGGCCACCTCGCTGCTATATAGCCTCTGTTTCTAGACGGATTGTGTTTGCCGTTGGCAAGCAGCAGCATAATCCATCATTGTTGTCTCTCTTCTCATGGGAGAAGAGCGCAAACCTCACAGAGGGTTTTCGCGGCGCGTGTTAAAGGAACACTCTTCCTGAGCAAAGTTCCATCAGTTCAAACTGCGGTGATGGAAGGCTTACTTCTATTCAACATTGATGGCTCGTCAATACTATGACGGTGCAATTTCCATTGAGGATAGTAAGGCATGCTTCAAGGAAGATCACTTTGAGATGTTAAACCGCATTGAATTTATGCGTAACATCAAATGGTGGACAAAGTACAATGTATAGGAAGCCAGCATTTGCAAAGCAGCTTTTCGAATATAGTACCAAAGATTTAAGCGTCTGGTAGGGTGACCAAAATATCAAGATTTAATCTGCCGATTCAAGCTTTTAAATATCGTTATGAACTAGCTTACAGCTGGTCACCATGTTTGCAGGAAATCCAGCTGTATCGCCTCGCTGCACACACTCTATGCTGGCACACCGTACCGGATGTTGGCCTACCGAGTATGTTCCGGCGTTGTATGAAGAGGATTTTAATGTTTTTGATTTCGTTACACGTATTGTACTATCATCATCCTTTCCTCCCAGAGTCAGCGAACGAAGAGCCCACACGGTACAGGATCATCGGGCGAAGGAGGAAGGTTCCTGTATGATGTATGATGGATCCGTGTTTGCAAAATGTGCTCGTTTTGCTACCCACGCAATATGGGCGGCCAGTAGGGAATCTGCTGTCACAATCCTTGGCATTGATATAAATTCTCCGGTGGGAGCGAAAGAATATACCATTCCGTCCGCACATATTTCACAAATGGTGTATAATAAATTATGTAAAATTGCCCCTGGTAAATCCTTTGCACTGACTCACGGCGCTAAGAGACGATGCTAGTCTTCCAGAAACTTTATTCAATTCGGTACTTGGAAGACTCCTTTGTCCGCTTTAAGCTACTGTCAGTGAAGTCAGTCAAGATTGCTGCAGTAGAATACCTTTAAAACTAGCATAATAAATCCCTACATGTGAAAATTTTAGAACACAAGGGAAATGTTCCCAAGTGCCCTCCCCATGGACATGGAGATGAGTGATTTTCGGAGTTTTGAATTCGTTAGATGTTGTAATGGAGATTTGTGTTGTTGGATGCGGGAGGAGATTCGAGGGCAGGTGTTTGACGCATAGAGCCTGTCAATTTCGCTTTCCGAGTGTCGCAGTCAGCGGTTTTATAATCGTTGATTGTGACTGCAAGTGGATTTGGCGGGTTTTTGTTTGTCGGACGCCTACTGTTTGGCCTTTTCTTGTGTCTAACATGTGCAGAGTATCATTATAGCGTCTAATGGTTTTGAGATTCCTGGTTGCGTGAAATATATTTGTGAGAATTTTCTTTTTGAGATTTTAGTAGTCACGTTTTGTTTGTAGTTTATATTTTATTTCTTTCATGTAATTATCGTAAATAATATATTCGTACTTTGACGCGAAGCGCTGTGGATTATGAGATGCTCGATGACCCTGGAGGGACCGTTTTTGCTTACTGAGCAGAAAATCATGGGTTTAATCCCCAGCTCTCCGTCATGACTCTTAAAATTCATGATCACTAAACAAAATGAATATGTATGTTCTTTCGATAGCTGGCTATCGAGAGATTAAATAAACAACAATTAACAATACATACTTTTGGCTGCATCGCCAACTTGAGGTGAATCCTAACCGAATACCCTACCCAACTCTCCAACTCCGTAGCACTTATGAGGGTGTCGCTAAGTCGATGGCCTCTCGTTAAGTAAGTACTACATCAACATTTCCTTCCCTATCCCTAGTTATGGTAAAGATGGGCGTGGCCGGGAATAGCGACAGTCATGCTTATGTTACTCTTGTTTAGATTGGAACCAATGTTTACTCCCCAGCATTATTCCTGAATGTAGTCTAACTGAGAATTTCAGAAGAGACGTGAGTGTCGCTAGTATCCAATCTACGAAGTATATCATAACAACGCTAACGCTAACAAGGGAAATGTTCCCAAGTAGTCCATGAAATATGGGATGGGAAAAAACCTTTTTGAGATAGCACATTTGACTCAAAAAGGCGTATAAACCCCATATCTTTTCACAAAACAGTACACATTAACGTTTTCACAAGGCATTATATGGTATACAGATAATAAATAAAACATAAATAAGTTCTTAAAGTGAATCAATCAATAAAACAATTTTTAGTTGGCAACTGCAAACAGGTCACTCGTCAGATGACAGGAACCAATGTCGTATAGATGAAGTCAAATATGCTGGTGATTTCGTTAAACCGAAGTGTCATGAATCTGATTGGATCATGGTGTCCATAACGAGTGTGACGGTTAGCTAAATGCAAGAAATTGCGTCGTCTAAAAGGTCGTTCTGGAACATATATATTCAATTCAGCGAGAATATCTGGGGCGTCAATATCGTTGGTCAACACCTTAGCCACGAATACAGCTTGCATAGTCGATCTTCTTTGTTCCGGGGTATCAATTCCCAGCAGCATACAGCGATGTTCATATGGAGGAAGATTCAGTGCGTCGTGCCAGGGTAAGTGTCAGAGGGCTAAGCGCACAAACTTTTTCTGTACAGCCCCGAAGCGATCGATCCAGTTTATATTGTATGGACACCATACTACCACGGCCGATTCCAAAATAGAGAGTACTAGGGCACAGTAGAGAGACTTCAGGCTTCGCGAAATCCATCAGCAAGCTTGAAGATGAACCCGAGCTGCTTGTTAGTTTTTGCTAACAAATCTTCACAATGCGGTCGGAAAGTGAATTTACGGCCCGATATCACACCACGATCCCTCACCTGATCCATGCGTTCGAGAGTTTGTCCAGGTAGCTTGTAGTTGAAATATAACGGTTGACGATTTCTACTAAATAAGATCGTGTTGCATTTGCCTCCAGTCCTCAAACAAATCAAATAACCGTTGCAGCTCCAAGCAGTCTTCAATACAAGTGATTACCATAAATATCTTAACGTCATCTGCATAGAATATTCGCTGTCCGCGTGGCAGAACAAATGAAACATCATTTATGAATAACGAAAAGAGAAGAGGGCCTAGATTACGTCCTTGCGGTACGCCGGAAGGAATGAAAAATTCATCTTAATATGAAGAGCCGATCCTTACTTTCACAGGCCTTCCAGTCAAGTACGATCTAAACCAGTTTACTAGGTCGGAGGAAAGGGCAAGTTCCTCAAGTTTTCCAAGTAGGATATCATGGTTCACTCGGTCGAATGCAGCTTTGAAATCTGTGTACACGGCATCTCCTTGCGTTGTACCAGCGTCCATCGAGCGTATCCAGACTGAAGTAAAGTGTGTGAGATTTGTAGTGACGGATCGTTTCGGGAAGAATCCATGCTGAGAACAGGATATGTAGTTCTTGCTAGCCTCAAAGAGAATATATTTAACGATAATCTCAAAAAGTTTAGAGCAGGCACTCAACGAAATAATTCCCCGGTAGTTGGCAACATTAAATTTGTCCCCCTTTTTGTGAATCGGAGACAGGAATGAAGTTTTCCATCCAGCAGGAAATGTTTTCCTTTGAAACGAGAGGCTGAATAGTTTTACTAATGGTTTCAGCAAGCACTTGAACATTTTTTCGGTACGGTTGAAGGAATCCCATCAAAACCAGGTGATACGGAATTTTTTAACTTACGTAGAGCATTTTTGGACGTGCTCCTCGGTGATTTGAAAAATTCCAAGTTCAAAGCTGTGCGACGGAGTATTACTGGAGGGCAGCGTCGATCTGCGTTTGCGTGGGGTCAATGTATGCGAGAAGGCATTCTTGAAGTGATCGGCAAATAGCTCACATTTACTAGACGCTGAACTAGCAGAACGCTCATCAAAGTACATGGATGTAGGTAATCCATCTTCCTTACGTTTAGTACGAACAAACGACCAGAAATTTTTCGGATGCACACACAAGATCCTTTGCGTTCGATCAATGTACCGAGCATACTTGTAACTAGCAAGCACAAAGCGATGCTTCAACTGTTGAGACCTATTGCGACCAGTGTTGGCAAAATCAGAAATCAATTGATATTTTTCCGCTCTCATGCGCTCGCAATTTCACGCGTGATATTGGAACAAAATATCATACTTGATATTGATTTTACAAGCTCCTTTGATATTGCGAGACTATTCACAACGTGAAAAAATCAAGCTGAGAGTTGACTCGACACAAAAATGATTCCATTTCACATCGTTTTCTTAGAAAGAGAAAGTATAGTTTGCTATCTCTTTTTAATCTTCACCGATGGCAGATGCAAAAGGACTGCTGCAAGCCGTTATGGAAGTTTCGGTTGCATTCGGGTGTAAAGCAAAAATCATTAAACTAAATCTCACCATAGTTTGGTGAGATTTGCAGACGGTGAGTTTTGTTAGCTTGATATTCCGAGCTGCGATATCACAGCTTGCAAAATCAACCGCTGTTGTTTGCTTGTTGATTTTTGTCTACGAAAATCAAGTGTGATCTTAGGCGTTGGTGAGCTTTGATTTTTTGATATTTTCCCAACACTGATTGCGACTATACTTCCGAAGCGCAGATCGTCTACGGCGCTTCAATTGTCGAAGGCAAACTCCAGGCGGCTTCAATGGAGGACGTTGAAGAGGCACGTTAGCTTCGATGACGTGACGTATTTTCGTGTTGAAAACACCAACGATTTCATCCAGATCCAGCTCAGAATCCAGGAATTCCAAATCGATCGAGGACAGTGTATCGTTTAGCAGGTCGTAGTCTACCCGACGAAAATCGAACTGGTTCGAATTATGAAGTGGCTCGTGAATCACCGGCTACGATATAGAAACGGTGACATTAATAGCAGGATGTGCGGTGTCAGTATCAACGAGTGATTCGGCTGCGTCAGAAACACAACAGCTTTGTAAACCAGTATCATTAACGAGTACCAAATCGAGAATCCGTGAATTGGAATTCACAACGCCATTTACCTGTGTCAGGCTATGGAAGCAGAATGCATCGTACAACATACTGCTAGCTGTCGTCAGTAGAGACCTGCTGGAATTTACTTTGAGACCTCCATCTTCTGAAGGTATCCAATGCAATTGAGGGTGATTATAGTCACCGAGCTGGAAAGCGACATCATGAGGCTTCAAGCACGATAAAACGGAATCGATAGATGTAATAAAGGGTGATACGGTCAAAATTTGGTCAAGGGAAAACGCGTGTAAATCGGTGAAATCGTTTATTTAAAAAATCAAATTAAATTTCTTTTTCAAGTTTAATTAGTATAAAATTCAGGAAAAATATTCAGTTAGGCTTCCGCTTTTCCAAATCCGAATTGCCGGGCCTTACGCTTGACCCCTGCCATCAGATTTTGTACAGCCACCTTGTCCACCTTCTTCGCCGCAGAAAGCCAGTTTGCCTTGAACTGCTGCTCGCCCTTAGCAGTTTTTTTTTGGTCTTCTTTAGGTTCCGCTTGACAATAGCCCAGTATTTCTCAATTGGACGGAGCTCTGGCGTGTTGGGAGGGTTCTTGTCCTTGGGAACCACCTGCACGTTGTTGGCGGCGTACCACTCCATGGCCTTTTTACGGTAATGGCAAGATGCCAAATCCGGCCAAAACAGTACGGAACAACCGTGTTTCTTCAGGAAAGGCAGCAGACGTTTATTCAAACACTCTTTCACGTAAATTTCTTGGTTGACAGTCCCGGAAGCTATGAAAATGCTGCTTTTCAAGCCACAGGTACAGATGGCTTGCCAAACCAGATATTTCTTTGCGAACTTTGACAGTTTCATGTGCTTGAAAACATCTGCTACCTTTCCCCTTCCTTTTGCCGTATAAAACTCCTGTCCCGGAAGCTGCTTGTAGTCGGCTTTGACGTAGGTTTCGTCGTCCATTACCACGCAGTCAAACTTCGTCAGCATCGTCGTGTACAGCCTCCGGGATCGCGCTTTGGCCGTCGTATTTTGTTTATCATCGCGATTTGGAGTCACTACCTTCTTGTAAGTCGATAGTCCGGCTCGTTTTTTGGCTCGATGCACGGTTGTAGACGATACACCCAGCTTATTTGCGGCATCTCGGAGAGAGAGGTTAGGGTTTCGCTTGAAACTACCGGCAACTCTCTTTGTCGTCTCAGCGGCTTCCGGTTTTCGATTTCCCCCCGATCCAGACTTCCTGGCTGTCGACAAACGTTCCCCAAACACTTTAATTACATTTGTAACGGTTGATTTGGCAACTTTTAGCGATTTTGCCAACTTTGCGTGCGAGTAGCTCGGATTTTCGCGATGCGCGAGCAAAATTTTGATACGCTGCTCTTCTTGCTTGGACGGCATTTTGACAACTGAAGAGTGAATTCCAAAATCAAAATAAGAGCAACATTCTACACACACACACCTTCAAAATGAGGGGTGTTCAGGTTTTTTAAATGCAAAATTGAAAGAAATACGTCAAGTTGATATTGACCAAATTTTGACCGTATCACCCTTTATACTGCTGGATGAGAAACAGATCATCTCTACGATCTGGTGGCAGATAAAGCACTCCAACGCAGACGGCACACATGGGAAGCATGATTTTAACCCAAAGCTGCTCAAGAGCATTACTAATCGGAGCCGGATCAATACAACAGCACAAACTAGATGATACGTCTATCAGCACTCAGCCGCCCCGAGTTTTTCGACTATTCAATGGGCTTCGATCTGTGCCGTGCCGTGTAAATAATTGAGTAGATATAATGCAATCGTCGAGCCAAGTTTCAGTTAATACGATAACATCACAATCATCCGCAGCTAGAAAGAAGGAGTCGAGCTTCGTCCGCAGTCCTCGTACATTTTGTTAATAAATGCGCAAGTTCGAAGCGGTTCCAATAGCATTTAGTTCGTCACATGGCAAAGATGCATTTTTAATGATTGTGGGTGTTGAGCTGAAAGCCAGACAATCGTCAGGAGAAGAATTACCGAAACAGCACGCATACTCGCCTGAAGAGTCGATTCGGGAAACCCTCGCCCTATCTCTGACCACGGAGCCGGAACGACTTTGATGCCAGGATGCGATAGATGCTTGGTGAGAGTAGGAAGTTGATTCGACTGGATCAGAGAGAACGAGGGCTCCCATGATGCCTTGTTGCGAGCGTTCCGGGGTGATGCCATCTGTCAGTTGTTGTCTTATCGAAGAGCTGGGCGCTGAACTCGGCTCACTAATGAGTGGCGACAACTCATTTGTAGCCGCGATCTCCCGTAACGGGAAAATGGAGGTTAAACATATCAGGAAGAGAATTGCCCATAATGGATGAATACTTGCTTGAAGTAGAAGGTTGGAAGAACCGGTCACCATTATTAACCACAGGGCCAAAACGAATTCGACGGCAGGAACCAGCAAGCACGACTGGGTTGAGAGGTTCAGGGACTTTCTTGAGGTGGTCGGAAGTGCGTTCTGGTTTGGCAGATCCAATAAATGGTTGTAATATATGGTTTGATATGGCTAACATTGGGATTCCAAGCATTATATTTATCAGTATATTAGCTGTAAATTGTTAACTTGGGTGGAAATTGATCTCATCTCATCAGACGAAGAATTGATTCGACTCAGGGAAACCACAGCTGTAATGGACTAAGCTATACAGAACGAACACAAATTTAACCTAACCATGACAGTAATATTAGGTCAAGCTCGGAGAGAATCGGCTCTCTCAATAATGGAAATCTGCCGTATAGGAAACACAACATACATAGTAGATTTTAGACAGATGTTAATAACCCAATCTAGATAACCATACTCAGACTCGAGGCTTGGGATGAAAGCTATCTTAGTATAACTCACCATTTTTAAATTATCGTTGTCCTCAGTGGTGATCAAAATTGTAACCAAGCAGGTGTTTCCCTAAAACATCATTTAAAGGTAAATTGAAATTATATGCAATACACCAAATTGTACCACCTACAATTTGAAATCACCCATTTAGGAAACCAAAATGTATAAAATCGACCACAAGAACGACTAAATCGACAACGACAGGCAATTTAAGACAATCACACAACTACTTTATTAATTAACTATGTACAATACAGATTTTTCCTAGAAAAAGGCCACAATTCAAGCTAGTACATTATAAAAGTAAGCTCCTAATGGCAGCTTCATGCTTTCCTTCCCCTCTTTGTCAAGCATACCACAGGGAAGAAAATTATGAATTTTGTCGTAGCTTACATCAATGTGATGAATATAGGGATTAGATTGACGGCAGCAGACTACTCTTTCTAGCATTCATCACTGCGATGCAAGTGTGATTGCCGAAAACTGTCAAAATCATGTGAGCTACACGTATAAAAAAAGGAACCTAATATTGAGTTCAATTCACCCAGGTCGACAATTCCGTGCGCCATCTTAATTTTGGGTTAACACGCTTGGTGTTGTTTTCATTCACTCGCATGCAAACAGACTACTTACTTGTAACTTGTTTTCAGCCAACGCCAAGTTCAAAATACCCCATTTAACATCCCACCGAGTTCCTGCCTTTGAAAATACAAGGCTCGAATAGCCTTGCTAAGGTTAGTACCTGTCCAAGAGACTTATTCAGGTTGCATCCAGGTTTACCGGGTTCTTTTGTTTATCAGGCACGTTCCGATTTCCTATTGCTGTTTTCTTGCATCATCGACCATCGATCTACCCGACAAGATGCCCGCCGATGAAAACTCTAAGCGATTGGAGCAACTGGCCATCCGAATAACGACACTATTGGCGCAGCTAGATCGTGCAGTACAATTCGTTGCTCAATTCGACGCCGGATGGATGAGCTCGAGGTACCGCTCTGCCTGGAAAACCTGGGCGTGCTGTGAGCATCGCTCGAAGAGGTGCAAGCAACTCTTGAAGACCTGGCGACAACCAGTAAGGGTAAGATTTCCGTGCTTCGTTTGAACCAAAGCTTTTCGCAATAAAAGCAAATCTGAAAGCTAAACTGCCTCCGCCAATCCTTCCATAAACCAGTCACTCGCCAATCGCAAACCTTGGCCTTAACCCCAGCCGTAAGGTTCTGCACGACCTCAGAATCGACAGTTTTTTTTTTGCATAGGGTCAACTACCCCATTTTCAGCCTATTAAGCACAACCCGCATTTAGTCTTTCTTAATCTAGCGCAGTTTAGCACCAAACGAAATGTTATTATTACTCATGGCTTCCAAATTTATTTACCTTTCCGTACGTACCGTAAAATTTGATAAAAAGAAACCAATCGTTGAGATATTGTCAAAAGTCTAACACTGCTTCTTGACGCCAAACTCGGCATACGGATTCTAAACTTGGCCTAATGCATTGAAACGCCATTGAAACGCCATTGAAACGCCATTGAAACGCCAATGAATTCACTTCGGCCTATCGGATGAAGATAAAAATTGATTCGGTCGGAGCGCTTCTTTTGTTTTTGGGAATAATGGGTGCAAACCTTCATACCACGCGTTCTCATTGACTTCGTTCGGTAGCTTATTAACTAAAGTATCGTACCAAACGCATAATTGACTTGTTAACTCTGCAATCAAGGATTTATTTGAAGTTTTCTGCTCGATATGCCCAAAATGGGCGATTAGGCCGAAGTAGTTATCTACCCTATTAACCTATGCTTTCTTCATTGCTTCTACATTCTTCACCACTTTAGGTCGTTTTAGAAGGTGCTCCTTCATAATGGCCCAGTATATTTCTATTGGGCGCAGTTCTGGAGTGTTTGGGGGGTTCCGATATTTCGGCACGAAATCGAAATCATTCGCCCTTATACCACTTTAGCACGTTCTCCGATGATGCCAAATCCGTCGTAAGCCTTCAGGAGAGGGATCCGCTTGTGGAGACACTCTTCCAAATACACCTGTCCATCCATTGAGGTAACGAAAGGTGTACTCCGCTTTTCGCAAAAACGTGTAACGGTAAGTTTGCAATGGCATAATTTAGCCATTTCTTGATGAATTTCAAAAACTGTGGTATATCTAGAATTCCTAGGGTCTGTAGATTGTTTTGATTGTAAAAAGGTTAAAAATAGGGTCATATACTTTATTGAAAAGTGAAAAGAGTCGATACACTTTTTTTTAAAGATGTGTGTATGGGTCTTGCAAGTGGCCTAAGATTAATACATTTGATTAATGGGAACAAATGTTCATAATTAGCGAGAATACAGTCATGGTTTCTATATATGGATCCTGGAGGCAACGGAACGGTCTTCCGGAAGTTTCGGAACATTCTTAAAATTGATCAATCCATGAAACTGATTCTAGAGCTCCGTGGTTTTTTTTTTCGAAAACACTAGTAACTGTGATATAAGAAATAATTTAGGGTCGTTAAATAAACATGGTCCCGGATGGCCATGAGACCGTCCTCCGGATAATCCGAAAGATCCTTAAAAGTTTTTTTTTAGTTCTTTATTCATGAGATTTTTAGCCTATGGCTAGTTCATCTCTGAAATCTTTAAAAGTGGTCCATCCATGAAACTGACCCTAGAGCTCCGCGGTTTTTTCAAACACATTAAGAACTGTGATATAAGAAATGATTTGGGATCATGGCATAAACCTGGACTTGGATGGCCATAGGACCATCCTCCGGAAGATCCGAAACATCCATACAAGTGTTCCATCGATGAAACTGATCCTAGAGCTCCGAAAACACGTGGAACTGTAATATAATAAAGAATTTGGGTCGTGACATGAACATGGACCCAGATTGCTATGGAACCATCCTTCATAAGATCCACCAGATGCGCTCCCCCTTACAATTTTTTACCAGAATGTCCGCGGATTAAGAACTAAAACTAGCGATCTTCGTTTGGCATTATCATCTTGTGACTATGACGTCATTGCGCTGACCGAAACGTGGCTTGGCAGCGACATATTAAGCTCTGAACTCTCGTCCGGCTATGTGATTTATCGTCTCGATCGGAATCCAGCCACATCTCAACTGCTACATGGTGGCGGCGTACTGATCGGTGTCAAAAAGCATTTACGTTGTAAGTTGGTTCCACTAGTTAATGCCAACTGTTTAGAGCAAGTGGCCGTGTGTGTTTCGTTGCCAATTCAGTCGGTCTACATATGTTGCGTCTACTTGAGGCCTAACTCGGACTGCGGCAAGTACTCCAATCATACATCTTGTGTTCAAGAATTGTGTGAGCTTGCTGAAACTACCGATACAATCATAGTTTTGGGAGACTATAATCTGCCTAGACTATCATGGTAATTTGATGCCGACATGAATTCTTACATCACGACCAACGCTTCATCTGAACAAGAAATCGCTTTGACCCAGTCGATCCTTGCATGTGGATTACAGCAGGTTCAGGATGTACGTAACGTAAACGAGAGATTACTTGACCTGGCTTTCGTTAGTGATACTGACAGAATCGAACTTTTCGAATCGCCCTGTGGAATTTTAAAACTCGACGCTCATCACAAATCTTTTATCATCAAATTTGACTACCTTCGTAATACTGACGACGTTGGGCTGGACCACTGTTATTACGATTTCAACTTCTGCAATGAACCCCTTATCAACGCCCGGATAGTTTCGATAGACTGGACGACGCTTTTGACTGATTGTGACGTTGACGATGCTGTTTTCCGGTTTTATGGTGCCATTTTCGATATCATCCACGAATATACCCCTATTCGACGACATTGCCTCCGTGTTCACTACAATCAATCATGGTGGACCACGGAACTTAGGAACCTCCCAAACAGGTTACGGAAAGCAAGGAAACGTCTTTTCAAACAACGGACTGAGGAAAACAGGCGATTACTTCACGACATGGAGGAGCACTACACCAGCCGGTTGAACACAGTTTTCCATGAATATGTATTGCGCATTCAGTCGGAGGCAAAGCGGGATCCATAGTCTTTTTGGACCTACGTGAAGAAACTTAGGCGGAATGGCGGTATACCACTCGATGTGTCTTTAAAGGAGGAAGTTCGTGCTGACTCCGCGGAAGATGCTTCTGATCTCTTCGCACGATGGTTTTTCGACTACCCCTCCCGCTCATTCTCCGGATGATCGTCGTGACTGGATGAGCAGCATAGCTCATTACAACTTGCATTTGCCGCAGTTGGATGTATCTATTGAAGAGGTGATGAAATTTATTTCATCTGTAGATCCTTCTAATGGTCCTGGTCCAGACTGTTTGCCGCCATCGTTCATTAAGAAATTTTCTGCATCTCTCGCTTCACCTGTGTCGATTATCTTCAATCGTTCACTAGTTAGTGGTGTTTTCCCCACCTATTCACAAAGCTGGAGACATACACAACGATGAAAATTATCGTGGAATTTCGATTCTAAGCTGCTTCCCAAAACTCTGGAGAAGATCGTATATGAGGTCGTATATCAAGCGGTTAGGCCAATAATTACCGAACATCAGCACGGCTTCGTGAGGAAACGCTCTACAACAACCAACTTAATGGTGTTTGTCAACTCGCTGATCAACCCCATTGAAAAACGACGACAAGTTGATACGATCTACGTGGACTTCAGTAAGGCGTTCGATAGGGTTCCACATGTGCTTGCAGTGGACAAAATGAGGTGTATGGGATTACCTAATTGGGCCACGAAGTGGCTACAGTCTTACTTAACTGACCGCTCAGCCTATGTGAGCATTAACGGTGTTAATTCGCCTAGTTTCGAGATACCCTCTGGTGTTCCCCAAGGTAGCCATTTGGGGCCTTTAATTTTCATCCTGTTCGTGAACGATCTGTGTAGTCGACTGTGTTCCTCGAAACTTATGTTCGCCGATGACTTAAATATCTTTCGTACAATTAAGTCAAGACTTGACTGTTGCGCACTCCAGAAGGATATTGATTCCCTTTTGCGCTGGTGTACATTGAACGGTATGCAGGTTAATGTCACAAAATGCTGCGCAATATCTTTTAGCCAGTGTTCACTCGGCTGCCGACAAAAGCAGGCCACTCTCGATGTATGCTACGCGATCGTCTGTTTTCTCGGCAGCAACCATTGTGTGGTCCTCCTCATTGTTCTTCATCAGCAGTTCTTTCAGTCGATGCGTCGTCGACTTTGGAAAGCAACCGTTGCGTGATGAGTGTGTGAGTGCTGACCACGTTTTGCGTCCATTGCTGCAATGGACGCGCTCTGACCCTCGTTGGCGTACAACAATTTGCCATACAATGAAACTACTGCAAGCGGCTCCAGTTCTGATGGAGGAGGCTTTTTGGATACCGGAAGATAAAGTGTTTATTGTGTTGTACCTTTTGACTATAGTTTTAAGATGTATTGTATAGTGACCAAGAATCCTCGGCTCTGTAAAGTTAATTCGGTTGAGCCTTATCAAATAAATTAATAAACAAAAAAAAAAATATCTTTTAGCCGTTCACGCGAGCCCTTACGACATGACTATAGGATAGGACTCATTAGTTTGCTCTTCGTTTCTTCAGTTAAGGATTTGGGTGTTATCATCGACTCTGAAGTCAGATTCTCCATGATAATTGCTAAAGCATTCGCCACATTAGGTTTCTTGAAACGAAACACAAACGCATTCCAGGACATCTACGCGCTGAAATCACTATACTGTGCTCTCGTCCGCAGTCTTCTAGAGTATGCTGTTGGTGTGTGGGCACCCTTTCACGCTATTCAAGCTAACAGAATCGAAGCCATTCAGCGAAACTTTGTAAGATACGCTTTACGTGTTCTGCCCTGGAACGATTCGGTAAATGACCTGGACACGTTGGCAGCAAGGAGGAAACTACTTCAGCGACTCTTCGTGTTTGGATTGCTTAACGGTGACGTGGATTGCAACTCTCTTATGAGCCAAATCTAGTTACACGCTTCTGTGGCAACCTACCCATCGGACCAACTATGGATTCAACAAACCGTGGACTTTGTGCTGTCGTGTGTTTAATGAAACGTTTGATGTATATGATTTTAACATTAGTAAGTCTACTTACAGAATTCGAAACTTAATTCGACATCTAGCCTAGAAAATATCTGTACAACATTATGTTGAAGATTTAATTAAATAAATTCGGAGCATCGGTAAAATTGGTTCATCCATGAAACTGATTCTACAGCTCAGCAGTTTTTTTTTTTTCAATATTTTGGAACTGTGTAATAAAAAAAAAATTAGGTCGTGACGTTAACATGACCCTGGATGGGCAGAAAACCTTCCTCTGGAATATCTGGAATATACTTAAAAGTGGTAAATCCATGAAACTGATCCTAGAGCTCCGCAGTTTATTTCGAAAAATATTAAGAACTGTGTTTTAATAATGAATTTGGGGTCGTGGCATAAACATGAACCTGGATGGACCGTCATTCAGAAGATCCGGAACACCCGTATATGTATTTCATACATGAAACTGTGAAAAAACGTGATTTTTTTTGAAAACTTCACAGTTTGAAGTGTTTTTGAGAAAATCGCGAGGTTGTAGAATCAGTATCATCGATGCACCACTTTAACGGATCTTCTGGAATACGGTTTCTAGGCCATTTGGGTCCATGTTTATGTTACAACCCCAAATTATTTCTTATATCACAGTGCCACGTGTTTTCGAAAAAAAAACCGTGGAGCTCATGGATCAGTTTTATGGATTGACCATTTTACGGATGTTCCAGATATTCTAGAAAACGATCCCATGACCATGCATGTACATGTTTATGCCATTCCCCCAAATTATTTCTTATATCACAGTTCCTGATAATGATGAAAAAACTGCGGAGCTCTAGGATCAGTTTCATGAATTGACCACTTTTATGGTTGTTCTGGATCTTCCGCAGGACGGTTTGATGGCCATCCGGGTTAATGTTTATGTCATAAACCCAAATTCTTTCTTATATCACAGTTCCTAATATTTTCGAAAAACCTCGGAGTTCTAGGATCAGGTTTATGGATAGACCACTTTTTCGTATGTGCCGGATCATTCGAGGACCGTTCCGATATCTCTAGGTTCCATACAAAGGAACAGTCATGGTTTCCGGCTAATTATGAACATTTGTGCCCATTAATCTAAATTATGGATATTAAGCCACTTGCAAAACCCATAAAACACATGAAAAAACGTGAATCCTCTTTTCGCTTCTAAAAAAGTAGATGATCTTAATTTAATTTTTTCTGATATTAAAACAATCTGCAGAGCCTAGGAATTCTAGAAGTACAACAATTTTTGAAATTCATCAAGAAATGGCTAAGTTATGTCCCTGCAAACTTGCTGTTACACGTTTTTCGGAGGCTTCGTAGTCGGCGTATTTTACCCAGCGTATTCGGTGTATTAAGAACTTCTTGGCGTACTTCGACATCTTCTGTGTCCACAAGGTTCTCGGGAACATCACACTTATCCTTGGCAGTCACATACAGGTTTCCTGGAATCTGGTTGAAGTCCGCCTTCACATTTGTCTCGTCATCCAGTGGGGCTTCGTTAACTTCTGGTCGTACAACTTGTGGGCAAGGCTTTTTACGACCGTATTATGTTTCTCGGCACGGTTTGTGGACTTCTGGACCTTAAACGTACGTAGTTCAGCTCGAGTTTTGGTATTCTGCACGAGCAACTTTTTAGCCACATCTCGAACAGAGGCGCTCGGTTTCCGTGTAAAGGCCCTAACCACGCGTTTGTGATCGTTCTCGTTGACCTGACGGCTTTTTTTCGGATCTTTACTTCCGATCAATAGTCAGACGTTCTACGAACCGTTTTATGATACCAGACACCGTGGAACTTGCGATGCGACAGATCCTTATTCTCAAAGTACTCGTGCAAAACTTTTTCGCGCACGCACTGTGCTTTCGTCACCATTTTAAAAACTTTTACGCACCTGATGAAATCAACTCATAGATTGTAAACAATACTCATTAAACTATGTCCACGCAAAATTTCAATTAATTTTACCTAACGTATCAAAAGTTAGAACAATTTGAGTGTGTGTGGTTTTAAAACAGTACACCCTTTATGATGATGATATAGCCCTTTTCTCTATATTGACGAGTGCACGGATGGATTTTAGTTCACTCACTCGACAAAAAGTGACACAACAGCGGGGCCCTGTTTACTAAAAATGAACACATATGTGTTCATTTTTAGTAAACAGGGCCCCGCTGTTGTGTCACTTTTTGTCGAGTGAGTGAACTAAAATCCATCCGTGCACTCGTCAATGGCGCACTGGCGTCTGTATGTTATTGAACCCTGGTGGTGAAGTTGGCGAGAAATTTCCTCCCAACAGTTTCAATATGCAGTCACCAGATGGCACTGCGATCACATAAGGGTAGTGTAACCATTGCACAGTGGGGATTTTGGTAGCAAAAAGGCTTGACATTGTCTGCCGCTCAAACCACGCATTGTAACATATGACTTCCTTTGAAAAAAATGTCAAAAATTGTATTCTGCATATTTGAAATTGGCGCACGCGGTGATAAGTGCATGTGTGGAGCCTATTTTGTCCCAAAATCCCGTATTTTCTGTAGTTCTGTCCAATTATGATACTTCACTAATTCAAATAAACAGTACCTTTTATCAAAAATAGCCAATTTGTCTTTTAGTAGTCAGCTTGTGCCTTTTAAAAACTATTGATAACATTTATATGGGGTCAAATAAGCCAGATTTTGTAATAAAATATAAAAGTTTTCCGAATTTAAACTCAATAATAAAAAATAAAAAAAGATGTGCTCAGAAAGTGGATTACAATAGTCTAAAGGACAAAATTGATTCAAATGCATGTTTTGAGCGTATTTTGCCTCGGTATCTCATATCAAAACAATTAACTTTTTTTGAAAGATTTCTGATGACTGAACAGTTTCTGCCGCTGAAATGCTAACACGAGATTTAGGTTTTCTTGCGGTAAAAAGGAATCCAAGCATCAAATGTGCTTGTTTTCATACTGTGTACGGAAAAATAAACACATGTTTAGCGCCTGATTTACCCCAAAATCCTCTATCAATTGAAAGCATTTAAACTGGTTTATTGCCTTAGATACACAATTTATTTCTTTGGAAATTTCCAAATATACCATTTAGAAGCCAATAAGTGAGCTTTGATTTATTTATTTATTTAATTGATTCCATCAACAGGCTTCAATAAGCCCCAATGATGTTAAGTAATACAAAAAACAACATGATTGTCTGTGCTTAAAACTTAAACATTACACTGCTATTCACGGTTACCTGTGCCCGAAAATATCGAGGTGAAACTACGGCGAAGCGTCTGACGTGGTACGTGAAAATCGAACACTGAGGCAACTCTGTTGAAAACTCGCTGCAGTCCGTTTATTGCTCCATTCATTCCGTAGTTCGTGCGACGAAAGGGAAGTCTCAGCATAAGACTGTTTCTTAGTGCACGTGGTCGTACATTCAAATCGATTTTTTCGAGGATAGTAGGACAATCGATTCTCCCTTGCAATGTATCGGCAACAAGTAAAGCCCTTGCAGCGTCTCTTCGGGTCGAAAGAGTTTCCAAACCAATCAGCTGACATCGGCTTTCATAGCTAGGCAAACGGAAAGGATCTCTCCAAGGCAATCGCCGAAGGGCGAAGCGTAAGAATCGGTGCTGGACTGATTCGACTCTTTCAACACCATTGTTGTAGCTTGGATTCCAAACTGCTGAGCAATATTCAAGGACTGATCGGACCAGTGAGGAGTACAATGACTTCAGGCAATAAATATCAGTAATGTTTTTGGTTATTCTAAAGATAAAGCCTAGTGTTCTGGAAGCTTTATCAACGACATACGAAATATGCTGCTTATATGTGAGTTGCGAATCCAAATTGACTCCCAAATCCTTCACGTGGCTCACTCGTTCAATTGCTGAACCCAATAGGTTGTAGTTGAAGATGATTGGTTCTTTTATCCGAGAAAAGGAGATTACTGAGCATTTCGCCAGGTTAACTTCCATTCGGTTCAAGGTGCACCAGTCAGCAAAAGCATGAAGCTGGCGTTGAAGAAAGTGACAGTCGGCAATGGAACGAATCCGAAGGTAGATTTTTAGATCGTCAGCATACGATAGTCGAGGTCCGTCAAGCACATAATTCACATCGTTGAAGTAGAGCAGGAAGATCAAAGGTCCTAGGTGGCTACCCTGGGGTATCCCCGATGTAGCAGGATAAGTATCAGATCGGTAATCGCCTATGGCAACCATCAGTTGGCGACCGGTTACATACGATCGAAACCATTGTAATAGGTTACCATTGATCCCAAGTCTGTCTAGTTTAGCAATGCCAATAGCATGGTTTAGCTTATCGAACGCTGCTGACAGATCGGTATAAATCACATCCGTTTGAGCTCGGTCAACCATGCTATCAGTTACATAAGATGTGAGGCATAGCAGATTGGTGGTGGTGGAACGACCTGACATGAAGCCATGCTGATCATCACTCAAAACATGCTTGCAGTGAGAAAGTAGCGGTTCCATTATGACTAGTTCAAAAAGCTTCGATACGGTGCTCAGTGAGGTAATTCCACGATAGTTGTTGACAGGAAACATGTGAGCAAACTTCCAGCAAGAAGGAAAAATACCACAGCGAAGCGATAATTGGAACACGTGACAGAGCGGAGTCAATAGACTATCGATATTCTTCTTGAGAAAAACGGACGGGATTCCATCGGGTCCAGGGTTGCAAGAAGATTTCAGCTTGGAAGCAGCTCTTAAAATAGTCATATCGTTGATGTCGATGCCATTTAATGTATCGCCGTGCATTGGAACGTTGCTTGCTGCGAGGTTAACATATTCGTCAGATAGGCTCTCGTCAGTGAAAACATCGGCAAATTTGAGAGAGAAGAGTCGGCAAATCTCCTGATTTGTGGATCCCACTTCGCCATTGAACACCATGGACGATGGAAGACCGGATTCCTTTCGCTGCTCGTTTACATAGTTCCAAAAGGATTTCGGATGTGATCTCATCCTGCGCTGAATTCCCTGCTGATATCACGAATAGCTTTGGCGACTGATCCGTTTGAATTGATGGTTCAGTCGAACATAATAGCATTTTAATTGGAACGTACGGTACTTGGTGTATTTGCGTAGTGCAGCTCTTTTAGTAGATTTCAGTCTACGGAGCTCCTTAGTCTGCCATGGATGATGAGCTGTTTTCTGGTGACTTATCTTCGGGACATGTCTGTCGATAGTATACGCCAAAATGTGTGAAAACGTTCTTGCGGCTACCTCAACATCGTGATGATCGAGGATGTTTTCCCAGTCCAAGCTGGAGAGCAAGTCTGATATGCTGCGGTAATCTGCTTTTCGAAAATCGTAGGAAACAGCAACGGGCATTTCGTCGAAATCGTGAAGTAACTTGCTCTCCACAGTCACAATCAAAGGAAGGTGATGTGGAGTTGGTTTCACTAGTGGAGCGGGTGCACAGGAGATGAATGGAGCGACATCCTGAGAAAATTTTTTGGGCAAAATAGGCTCCATACATGCATTGATCACCGCGTGCGCCAATTGAAAATATGCAGAATAAAATTTTTGACATTTTTCTCAAAGGAAGTCATATGTGGTTTGAGCGGCAGACAATTTCAAGCCTTTTTGCTACCAAAATCCCCACTGTGCATTGGTTTGAAAATGTGATTTTTTTTTTGAAGATTTTGAAAATTTATTTGTCGTCAATTAGTGTAGACCGTTTTACAATAGTGCTGTTGCCTTACATGGTATTTTAAAACATACGGTTTAAAAATATATCTAGGTATATATCTTGCTAATTAGATGTCTTTGCTCTGTCGATTACCGTTCCACAAAATCACACCCGAAAAACTAATACCTCACTCGAGAACGAAATGCAGCGAAAAGCTAATTTAATTAACTATCACGCATTAGAAAATATCAGATAAATAGTTGTATTTTTCCCTGAAGATGAATGACTAAACGCTACAATCGTCAACATTTGACAGAAACAGTCGTTTTAAAACTTTTAAATAGAGCTTTTTTTTAATTTTCTCACAAATCGAGTTTAAAATGAAACTGAAAGTTAAATTTGATCAATGATTTCAATATTCGTTAGGATTCATAAATCGGCTGTTCGGAATTATACTAAAAGGTATCTAGCCAAATTTATTGCAAACAAACCCATTCAATTAGGTGTTATAGGAATCCTTTGGCTAAACTACATCAGAATTCCGAGAAACCAACATCCACAAACAAGGCTTTGCCAGATGGCCCCACTTATTATCATTATTAGCGGTGCTGACGCCAAAATGTGTCGATTTGGGATGCAAATAGGATAATTATTGCGTTGATTAATGTGATAATGAGGTTGAAATTGACGTGTGCATTAGCATAAATGTTCACAAAGTGCCGATTGTTTGCACAGCGACAGCGTGGCGATTTGCAATGCATTATGAATGTTTTAAGGGTGATGTTCCGTTCGTTCAAGCGTAAATGGCTACGAAATTTGTTCATTTTATCAAATTGCTACAAAGTCCATAATTTTCCCATGGAAGGCAATTTAATATTCTCCGAACAAACTATACCCGGAATATATGTAGGTATCGTGTGCCAGGAGCATCCTACGACTTTTTCGTTACCAACACTGGCTTCATCCAGCAATGGCATAGTTTTCACCAACATACCGCAGTAAATTGTACGAAATATACATGACACTTGACAAACTTTTCGCACCCTGATCTCGACAATGATGCTGACGGGAACGACGACGACGTCGACGACGATGTCAGACACTGCCACGACGAGATAGAGATTGCACGCCCGTCGAAAGTAACTCAGAGACTGAGTCAAGTTGACTCTCGATTTTACTCAGTTTCGTAAAACGTGGAGTTACTCAGTGCTATGAGTAAAATTTGTATGGACAAAAAGAGAATAAGTCAACTTCACTCAGTCTCTGAGTTACTTTCAACAGCCGTGTGTAAACAGTGGGAAATTATGTAGGGTTCAGTCCAGCTGCAAACTTTGGATAAAGCTAGGAAAATTTGCTGGTGCACATGAACATGCATCGGCACTAGGTTTGGGCCCAGATGCCACATTATTCTCAATCTTTTTGCAGTCATTTACGCTGCCACCACCGTCTTGGCATGCAATAGCAAACTAACCACCCAAGTAGCAAGCAAGCAAGCAAGGTTCATAAAGTAATGACAAAATGGCTGTACTTTGCACTTTGTTGCAACGGAACGTAGTTGTGCTTTAGATTGGTGTGGTTGAAATCTTGGCAGAGAGTTTTCCGCAACCTCGCACCGGTTGTTGGCAGTCGACCAAAATGAGGAAGACGTAATGAAGTGGCTTGTAGTATAGTCAAATGTTTGCACTGTTGGTAAGCGAATTACATTGCGGATAGAATGCATTGTTGGCCCAATCGAAAAAGTGTTGTGTGCATTTGCGGGAGTTTCATGAAAGCTGGAAGTTTTATGCAGCTTTAAACCATGAATGGTATTTAGAATGTATTAATTAATTAATTAAGTCATATTAATAACACTAGTTTACATGAAGAGTTAAGAGGTTCGACAAATGTTAAAGATTGACTAGTTTACAGTTTATTTGAACTTTGTACGCTTAAGGTCATTTCCCATGTAAAATCGTGTGCTGAATCCAAAAATGTAGTCAGAAAAATCTCAGTAGGATAGTTTTCAAGATAAAGTTAAAAAAAATAATTTCACCTAAAAAAGTGTTTATTTTTTTCATTGATTTGTTTTCAGTCAATCTTGTTTTCCGTGCTGAGCACCAATTGGGCGATCTTGAGGTAAGAATCGATCTTAGTGAATAGATTATCTTTTTTGAAAATAAACGATTCACCGATTAAATCAATCATTTTGAATCGATCTTTCATTTTTCAAAATGGCACAAAAATGTTTCAAATATAACGGATCATAGGAAAGTTGGAGAAGATTAACGCCAAGTTCAGTCTAAGCTATATTATATAGATATTACGTTACATAAGCTGTCTTGATATGACATTTCATTTATAATAGTCATTTAGTGTGAAGATTGATATAATTTATATATTAATTGTATAGTACGTATGCAGTAAACGTTGTGAGTGTAACATACATACATAATGAGAATACAATAAATTCGACAGTGAGCATGCATAAGGGCCTATACGCGATGATCGATTCTCTTCGTCGATTTTCTCTTTTGTTAATAACTCGCTAGATTTAACGTTTCTCGGTGCGTTTGCTGTTGCTTTTGATAGCCAATACAACATGTTACTACTCTGCATTGAACAAATTCTAGAAAATTGTTTCGCTTAGCTGTAGCAATGCAAAGAGAAAATCGATGAAGAGAATCGATCATCGCGTATTCGCCCTTATGCATGCTCACTGTCGAATTACTATTTTGATTCCATTTGACATGAAGCAGTTTTGTCTCAGGATACTTGATTAGGTGAGTGATTTAACAGGTTATAATATTCGTTTTATTGGGACTAAATGAATGATTTAAAAAACGATAGATTAACATATGAAACAAAACGATTCGATGGTCGGAGTGTAAAAGCAGGTAAGTACGGAAAGTACTTAACTCAGATATCCCAAAACTCATCCGAGAGGGAACCCAAGAAAGCTAATTGAGCCATGCGTTTTGCATTGAACCGATATCGATTCCATGTGGTTTCACCAGTTTTAGAGAATAGCTTCTCTGACGGAACACTTGTTACCATTCTTGATAAATAGTCTCGAACAATGGGGTATAGGGAAGAGCGCTACTTCGTCGTAATCGCCCATTTCCGTTCTATCGAGCAGAAATCATCATTAATATCAATGATTTCTCAGTGCACAAATCAATAATACGTTTGATCCGATCCGTTAGTTCGTAAGCCACAACATGAAGCCTAGTACAGCGCATTGTATGAATATTAACACTCATTGTTCTCAAAACAAAAGAAGCGCTCCTAGCGAATCCACTTTTTCTACCATCCTCCGTAGGACGAAGAAAATCTAATAGCGTTTCAATGCGTTAGGACGGAATTGAAACTCGTAGGACGAATTTAGAATCAAGAAACAGTGTTAGATTTTTAATAATATCTCAACATTGTTTGACTCTTTATCAAATCTAACGGTACGTATGGAAAGGTGAATAAATTTAAAAGTTATATTTGGTGAAAATATTCCATGTTTTGTTCACACCCTTTCAAAAAAGAGAGGTAAAGTGCGGGATGTGCTTAGTAGGACGGAAATTAGATCAAAAACCCTACATGGGGATATTCACTACGGATCTTGTCCCATGCTTGAAAAGGATCGACAGAACATGAGAAAACAGGCTAATGCAAGAAGTTTTGCAATTCTGCCGATATGCCCCCATGGCGATCCAGTTCTGACATTGCAGAGGACTGATGAACCTGAAATATGTCATAAGAAGTGATTTTTTCTACTGAACTGTCACATTGGTTGTTTGCAGAATCCATGTTCAAGGCAATTGATGTGCAAAGGTGAAGACAAAAAAACAATATTAAATTGCAAATTTGAGAAAAAAAAATGTTGGATCGAAACAAACATCGAATGAAAAGGATCGATTCAGTCGATTTTTGTCGTATTTGAGATCGATTCAAAAAATCGATTAATCGAGCCAAAATAATCGATCCTTTGTTTTTCGATCCAAGATCGCCCATTGCTAGCACCACTGATACCGACGCCAGGGAGGTAGCTCCCACACCTGAACCCTACCTATCGACCCATCAGCTCATGAACCGGGGACCAACGGCTTTACTTCCCTTCCGAAGAAAGGTGTGATCAGAGATGTTATGCCTCAGGGATTGAACCCAGGTCTGCTGGGGTAAGAGATGATCACGCTTACCACTACACCACAACTACTTAAAAAACTATATCAATTATTTTAATGCCAAATTATTTTTTAATTAAAAGTGAGAAAATTTGCTTTCGATCAATGCCATACTATTTTTCAGTGACTTTGTGGTATTTTTGGCAAAATCACTACCAAAATTTGTATTTACCTTCCTTTAAAACTTTGCTGAAATCAATTATTTCTTGGAAATATGCAAAACTTTAGAAACAAACAAACCATCCATTAATATCAGTACAACTAATCTCAAAGACAAATGATGTTCAGCTGATCGAAATAAAATTTTATTATCTTTCATTTGGAGTTCAAGTAATTGATATAGCCAGAGATATTTGTGTTTTAGTAAACAAACTTTTAGGATTCAGCGCATGATTGTACATAAGAATCATAGGGCAAACATTTAAGTTATTTTTTTTTTACTTTTATTTGTAAACTAGTGTACTTATCCAAAGCCGATTGAAAGAAAGAAAAAGTTGAGGATTGTGTCCAAAGCAGGACCGCATTGTTGAAGTAGAACTGCTGTTCCATTCAAAATATATAAATGATAAAATAAATGGTTTAGAAATTTAATTGAAAATTTGAAACTCTTGATATTTTTCACGGATGTCCCTTGGAACTTTCATTCGAATTCACTTGAAATTATCTCTCTAATTCCTTCAGAATTAAATACTCTTAGAATTTCTTTGAAGTTCTCATAAGAGTTCTCTTTACATTCTTCTCGGAATTCATTTAGAATATTCATGCGAAAATAACCTGTAATCCTCTTTACAATCATCAAGTTATTTCACACAGAACTTACCAATAATTATACTTTGAACTTAAACAACTGACTTGGCGTTGCAGTCAAAACTCTAAAAAAATACTTCCAAAAACTCCTTTGGAATTTGTATCTTACATATTGGAATTTTCATCAAAATTATCGAATAAGTTCTTCAAAGGATTGTATTCGGAAAATCTAGTAGTTGTGAAGATTATTATTTTTCAAAGAAAGGAAAAAGTATATTTTTTCCCGGTTCATCATCGAAATTCACGGACTTCTCCCGGTGATTTAGAAATTCCGGTTTTTTTCCGAATTCCCGCTTCACTGGTCACCCTGTGTCCAGTATACAATATGTCTTATCCATCTGAATAACATTACTAGAGATAGCAATCTTTTTTCTAGTCGAAAGACAGAAAACGAAACTAACTCAGAGAGTGGGTAACTTTTGCTCATTCGTAAGGATACATTTATAAAAGCGTTGGTCACTCAGCGCATGAGTAACCTACGTAAAAGTGACTCATTTTCTGAATAAGATTCGTTTTCAGTGAATGTAGAGGCCAATCATGCTATAGGTATTGTCCATCTGAATAACTACATTGAATACAGAAACCTGTTTTCTGGCCGTGCTGTCAAGTTAAAACATGAAATTTGATGCAACTGCACACTGAGCTGTACTATCCAATATCCAATCCATGCTCATGCGTTGACTAACCTACGCTTTAAGAAAAAAAATCATACGGAACCTACCTAACTAATTAAAACCAAAGATTTAAGTAAGCTAAAGGAGAAAAATCTATTCAACTCTCTAATAAGGAAAATCCCAAAGGCTTGGTAGCCATCATAATGAAGTAATGAAATTGGGTTGTTAGCGGAATGCTTTAATAAAATAGCAAAAAAAGGTTATCTTCCATTTAATTCCACTTAATTAATGGGAATGACACTGATGAAGACTGCACATTGTAGTCGAAATACGTATCTGTCATGGATACCAAAATTAATTAAGTGGAATTAAATGGAAGATAACCTTTTTTTGCTGTTTTATTAAAGCATTCCGCTAACAACCCAATTTCATTACTTCATTATGATGGCTACCAAGCCTTTGGGATTTTCCTTATTAGAGAGTTGAATAGATTTTTCTCCTTTAGCTTACTTAAATCTTTGGTTTTAATTAGTTAGGTAGGTTCCGATTCAACACATTGTAGTTTCATTTATATACCTGTGATCTTGACTTTTATACCTAGGGGATGAGTACTTAAGGGGGTTAGATTTTGATAAGTTCTTTAGTGGGAATGACACTGATGAAGACTGCACTGTAGTCGAAATACGTATCTGTCATGGATACCAAAATTAATTAAGTGGAATTAAATGGAAGATAACCTTTTTTTGCTGTTTTATTTTATACACTTAACCTACTATGTACAAATTGCTTATTAAAGCATGTTCAGAAAGATTGCATTTTTGAATAAATTTAGTTGTCATATCATCAATTTTGGAATCTACTTTGGGAATTTCTGCCTCTTGATGGAGGTCTGCTATTCTTGTGTCGAATGGACGATCTAGGATCATCCTCAACACTCTATTCTGTGCAACCTGGATTTTGTTCCTGTGGGTCTGAGCGCACGATTCCCACACCGGGGCGGCATAGAAGATCGCGGGGGCTATGATCTGTTTGTAAACAGCCAGTTTGTTTTGCCTTGAGAGGCGGGATCTGCGGCAAATGAGCGGATACAAACACCTAACCAAGGCGGAGCACTTAACTAGGGTTTTCTCTATGTGCGAGCGGAACAGGAGCTTCTCATCGAACAACATCCCGAGATAAGTAACATCAGTGGACCACTCGACCCTTGTACCATCCATTATTACGGTACAGGAGGGAGACGGTTTAAGTTTTAATGATTGTCTGTGAAGGAACATGATCGCTTGGGTTTTCGAGGCGTTGATTTTGATTTTCCACGTGGTGGCATAATCAGTAAAGGTGTCAAGGCATCGTTGGAGCTTGTTCGTAATTTCACGAGGCATCCTACCCTTGACGGCTATCGCGGTGTCATCTGCAAACAGAAAGAACACGCAACCGTCTCCTAGAGGAGGGATGTCCGACGTGTAGATGCTGTAAAGCAGTGGTCCCAGCAGACTCCCTTGCGGAACACCTGCTGGGATCGGAAATTGTCCCGAAAGGGAACTATTCAACGACACCCTGAACGACCTTTGCTGGAGATAGTTACGGGTGATTTTCACAAGGTATGGTGGAAAGTTGGAGTTACAAAGCTTGTATATAAGTCCGTCGTGCCAGACATTGTCAAACGCCTTTTCGACGTCTAACAAGGCCATGGCTGTGGACTTGGATACAGCTTTGTTACTCCGGATGTTATTCATCACCCGCACTAGCTGATGATTGGTGGAATGCCCCTTACGGAACCCGAACTGTTCCGGAAGAAGAATGTCATGTTCCTCCACAAACTTGTTTAGTCGGCTGAGGATCAATTTTTCGAACAGCTTGCTCAGCGCTGAGAGCAGGCTAATCGGTCTGTAGCTTGACGGTAGTGAAGGGTCTTTCCCAGGTTTGCGGATCGGGATGATTTTTGCCACCTTCCAGATGCTTGGAAAGTAGTGCAGCTCCAAGCATCTGTTGAAGGTGGCAGCTAGCAGCGAGTGCACCCTCGGGCTGAGATTTTTCAACGCTAGGTTGAATATTCCGTCAAACCCGGGAGCCTTCATGTTCTTACTGTATTTCAGCGCTGAGCAAATTTGTTCCTCTGTAATCCGTTCTTCTGGAGGGACGGCACAAGGGGAGGCATCTAACGTCAGGACGCACTGCGCAACCTGGTTCTCGAGTGGACTTGGGATTTTAGAGCCAAGCAAATGCGACTGGGCAATGTGCTCCCCAATCGCATTGGCCTTCTCTTCGTTGGTGATAAGCCGTTCGTCATTGACTCTAAGTGGTGGAATGGGCTTGGGGTGAGACTTCAGCACCTTGGCAACCTTCCAGAATGGTCTGGAACGGTCGTCCAGGTTCTGAACGAGCCGCCCGAAACTCTCGTTCCGGATTGAGACCATTCTGGAAGCGATCTGCCGATTCAGATCGACCATTTCGTATTTACGCTGCAGATCCCCAGTCCGCTGAAACTGGCGTCTACGAACATTTCTGAGCCGAATCAAGAGTTTGGTGTGGGAATCAATTGCTTGAAACTTACCCCTCACAGGAACTCGTCGAACGCACTCTTCGTCAGCCACGGATATGGCTTGATGGAGACCCTCCAGGGCCCGGTCGATGTCATCCACTGTGTCGAGCGGTGGGTTGTCGTCGATGTGGCGGTCGACCACGCGTCGAAACTGGACCCAGTTGACTCGATGGTAGTCCTTCCGCTGGCACGGTGCAGGGGCCACGTTGTAGCCCAGCTCGGTCAGCACCGGTTGGTGGTCCGAACTCAGGTCGTTGACGGCAACCGGCTTGGCTAATCTGGTGTTTGCCAAGAACAGGTCCAGCGTCGATGGGTTGCCCGTCGGTGATGTGAAGGTTGGTTCGTCCGGAAACCAGACGGAATAGAGACCATGCTGGGAATGGTCGAATAGCAGGCGGCCGTTCTGGTTCTGCTGGTAGTTCCGCCAGGCCTCGTGCCGGGCGTTCAGGTCCTCTCCGATTACAAAGCGGGCATTGGTGTGGGTTATGATGGCAAGGTCGTTCTTGAACTGCTGTGCTGTACCATTGCTAACGGTACATTGCCGGGGGCAGTAGACGGCGATGAACCGGACGTTTCCGGTCGATGTTTCCACCTCAACGCCGACGGCCTCGATGATGGAAGTGCGGTAGTGGGGTAGGGTGCAGTACTTGATGCCTTTCTTGATGATGACCGCGACACCGCCCCCCCTGGAGCTGGTGCGATCAAGCCGGACAATGCTGTGGTCGGGCAGCCAGAAGCTGTCACCGGTCTTGAGGTGAGTCTCGGTGAGAAGGCCCACGTCGATGTCGTGCTTGCGGAGGAAGTCTGCAAGCTCAATGTTTTTCGCCCCTACGGAGCGAGCGTTCCAGTTGGCGATCTTTATGGGTTCACGGTCCATAATTAGCGACAAAGGAGATGATAGCTTGGAGCTGTTGTGTTCTTGTTGCGCAGGTGCGCTTGATGATGATGGCCTGGGCCAACAGTGTGACGATCTCATCCGTTGACAGCGGAGAATCGTCTGTAGCTTCACCGGTTGTACCGGCCAATCCCGGAGCAGGGGGATCCGTCGATGGCCCGGAGGCTTGACCGGGAACTGCAGCGGCAGCCAACTGTTGGTTGAGCGGGAGCGGCGGCAACACTGGAATTGGCCGTGATTGGACCGGTGATAACGGAGGAAAGTTCTGCGCGTTGTTTTCTGGAACCTTCTTGCGACCGGGCTGGCTGTTGGACGAGGCCTTCTTCCGGATCTCGGCGTATTCGGCCCGCTTCGGACAGGCCTTACTTGTGGCCTTGTGGGCGGCACCGCAGTTGGCGCATGTGGGAGTGGCTTCCTCGATGCTGTCGCAGTTGTCGATCTTGTGGTTTTTGCCGCATTTGATGCAGCGGCTGGCCATGCGGCAATTCCTGGTGCCGTGCCCGAACAATAGGCAGTTCGAGCACTGAGTGACGCCACGGTGGGTGGGTTTATACCGCTCCCACTTCACTACGATGTGGAACAGTGTGCGTGTCGTCTGGAGATCCTTCACGGTTGTGGAGTTCTTCTCCAGATGGACCAGGTAGAGCTGGTCACGATACTTGATGGCCTTGCTGCGGGTCATCTTGTGGACTTCGACCGGCTTGAGGCCGTTCGCCTTAATCTCGTCCATTAAGGTGGTGGTGTCCATGTCGTGGAGCCCGCGCAGCACCACTTTCAGCGGCTTGGTGGCCTCGATGTCGTGGGAGAAGTACTCCAGCTTCATCCTGTCCAAGAGGGCCTGGACTGCGTTGTAGTGATTTTCGGCCGAGACCATCAGTTTGTAGCCTTCCGTGCACCGTTGAATGGTGCAGCGAAGGCCCTGCTTAATGTAGAAATCCAGCTGCTCCCATAGCCCGGGAGGGAAGCCCTTCACATAGAAGGGTGGCAACTTAACTTTTTTCGGCACCGTCTCAGGGTCCGACTGCGGCTGGGCTCCGTTCTGCAGGGCGGAGAACGGATTGTTGCTCAGCAGCTTTTTTGCTGCTGATACGGTGGCGCTGCTGTCTTCAGGTCTGGGTCGTTTAGTTCCGGGAGGCCCCGGCTGCGGGTCCGCAACGCCTGTCGGGATGGGCAATGGGGTTTTCTTCTGCTTCTTCTGGGCTGGCTCGGTGGTCGCGCCGTCTCCTGGGAGAGTCTGTTTTCCCGGTAAACCGGCACTCGCGTTACCGCGCGATTTCTTACCCATGGTTGGGTCAGCGAGAGCGTCACTACACAACGCGGAGCTAATTCGACTTGCGAACGAACGAACGAAACTAGAGAGAATTCAAATCGACTGAACTGCTCAACAGTCTGGCAGCGAATGATGATGGAGCTGTGCAGTCAAACTTCCTACGTTTCGCTTACTTAAGCATTTGGATTATCATTCTATGCCCATCCTTTTTTATGTATTTAGCTCATGTAGGTGAATGAATACAGAAAAAAGAAAATGCTACGATGTCCACGCTGCAGCGAACAAGTTCGAGGTCGACTCGTACAACGTGCAACACTGAATGATTATGCGGCTTCGGCTTGTGTTGTTAGGGACCAACTTTCTGATGGCTGTGTTAGGGGTAAGCACCTTGCGGTCGAAGAAAATGTATGAGAAATTTTAATGTCTTCAAATTTCTTAATTTTTAACTATTTAAATATTCAACATTTATAATGTGTGACATCCCACACTGCCTACAAATCATCAAAATCGATTGATTATTGGCCAAGTTATTAGCGTTTAAAGTCTGACCAATTTTCGTTGCATTTCCCTGGATTGGCACCCGAAAGACGTAGTCCTACGTCAAAAAAAAATACGATTATCTAAAATGATGGATCCTAATTCAAGACGTTCTCCACACGGCGAATATTATTCATTTGAAATCATGAGAAATAGTTGAGATTCGTCGCTAGAACTATTCCACAGCGGCAGACAGTATATGAGTAAGTCAAGCCCGCACCCTTACAATACAACATACGTGCACGTGCACGATCACTGCGTTTTGAGAATAGTCAACTATAGTTAGATAGTATAGGTAGTCAAGATTTATGTTAGTACCACTGGTGCCATTATCAGCGGTCACTAGAGAATCAAAATAAAGGACCTCGACGACCACTACGGTTCGTCGTCGTTAACGCGAACTGGGAGGCTAACATTCTCTTCTCGTGAGCTTCTTTCTCTCGTTCTTTTTTCGATGCGTTAAGAACAAGTTCAATCCATATTGGCTTCATCCTTTCCGCCGTGTCGTCTTAAGCTTTTGTGTAATAATTTCGATGTCATCCGATGGAGTTCGTAAAGATCATCCAACTCGTGCCTATCTCCGATCTTCTAATAACACCTTCCAAAGCAATGTTAAACAGCAGACACGGAAGCCCACCACTTAGCCGTAGCACTCTTCGAGATTAGATGTGACTCGAGCAATTCCCCGATACTCGGAAAACGCACACAATTCAGTCCATCTTTGCCGTGACCAATAACATCAGTACTTCCGGAAATCCCCATTCATGCATAATCCGCCAAAACTGGTACCGATTGATTGTGTCATATGATGATTTGAAATCGTTAAACAAATGATGTAGGATCGTTGTATTTGCGGTATTTCTGCAAAAACCATCGAACCGCTAAAATATGGTTCATGATACATGGTGCTGCGGAATAGTATTAGGGAGAGAACCTTGTGATCGCGTCACAACCCGGCCCAATTAATTTTCCGTTATGATGACAGAAAGAAAGTAAATGCTCAATACGTACTAGTGTACGATCTTCCAACAGAGGGAAGTACGGAAAGGTTAAACGCGCATTCGGCAGAAACATCTTGCTAAGCTATCGACATGTACACAGGTGTGCGTGTTGTTTATTATGACGGGGAGAAAGGAAATTCCTTTTTCAATCGGAAAGGGAACATATTCTACGATGGGGCCAAGAACAAATGTTTCTTGTGTAAGATTGAGCGGACCCGAATGAATTGCGGCCCTCAGTGGAAGGCTTAGAAGCAGCCGGAAAAGCCAAAACAAACAAAAGACAAAGAGCACAGCGGTGGAAATACATACGCTGGTGTAATGGCAGGAGGTATATCGTTGGACAACAGCGATTAGGTAATGGAGGAAGATGTGAAGGTGCTCGGGGTAGAGTAGAGGAAATGTAGGTACATGGCAACTTCGGAGGCCAGGCATGACTGTTAAGTGCGATCCTCAGCAACAGGATTCACCTAAATTCAAAGACCCGAAATACTCGTGCGAGATTGGTTCGTAAGTGGTATGGACGGAAAATATAGGTGAACAACGATTAGACAAATGGAAGAAGTTATGAGTGCAGTATAAAGCTCACAGTCATCATTCAGAAGAACTCATCAGGCCCCCCCCCCCCTACACAGCAAAAAAAAAAATTTATTGCTATATCCAAGAGGATGCACTTCAATAATGTCGAAAATCTCATGTAATTTTTATGGCCTCAAAAATAAACAAATGCAGTAAAAAGCAGCGTAATGTCAGTTCATGCACTGTATCAACACAATTTTGATCTTTTTGGCAAGTAATATTACACTATATTTTTGACACGATTGAAGTGCATCCACTTTGATGTGATGTTACAATTATTTTTTTGCTGTGTATCAATGTTCCGCCATATCGTATCTTCAAGTGATCTTCGCAAGCGCCACATCAGGCTTTTTGGAACTACATGTGATGTATAAAACATAAGTTAAATATTCCAGAAATTATTTATGATAAAATATTTAAAAATGAGTTAATTGTTAGTGAAAAAATGTAATGTTACAATGAAATACTTGAAATTGTGTAAAATTTAAATGTTCTCTCATTTCACATCCGTTGAACCATTTTGAACGGCCATCCCGTTGTTGTTATATCACATCATTGCTAATAATGTATATATCTATATCTTTTCCAATACCATGGAATCAACAAAGTAAAAGTGAAATAAGAGCTGCAAAATCGAGCACATGCGATACGACAATGGAGTGATGCTCGTTAATAAAATACCCAGAGACGCTATCCATGTTTCGCATTAGTGTTACGGTTTTATAAGACGCAACTAGAAACTCAAGACAACGTCATCATACAAAGATAATGGACGTCGAAATATCGTAGAACATATCAGAAATAACATGGGAGACAAGTAGCGACTAGCAATGCTGCAGAGAAGAACAACGAGTTCACAAATAGGCAGGAAAATTGGACAGAAGGGTGCAGAACCAGCGAAAGTTGGTAAAATCGTTAAAAATTTAATTTTTTTTTATCATTGCTCATATATACAAAACAATGCTGGGATTGGAAGGGACCATCAGGGTACGCGATTGAAGCGATTTGGATTGGGAGAGTGAAATTGTCAACTCCCTGTTGTTAAAATCTCGTGGAAAAAGGGCGGCCTCTTCTCCACACTCATTAGAGTATCCTTCCGTCGGACGGCTCGTTTTTTGACCAATTGTATGATCATGTGGCTGGAAGGAGATTCTCTACCATCCGGTGGACATGCTGAGGACAATCAGAGGTTATTAAGCTTGATCAAATCAAACAGTGAGGAGCGCCCACTGCTATCGGTCTTAGTTTCCGTGCAACAATGAGTGGTGGACAATTGAGGGGGTTAGAATGAAAGTGGTGTAAGTGACTTTGATCGATACTCTTTATCGATTTTCTCTTTTGATAGCCATAGCTTTATAAACAGATTTTACGTTATTTCTGTCACATAGTTTGATAAAGGAGGTTCTCATATAGCATCCAGAATGGCACACGAATCACGGAATGTGTTTGCAGCTGAATTATTAACGAAAGAGAATCGATCATAGTCACAAACACCCCTTTTCCTCTAACCCCCTAAATTATCATACATCATCATACAATTGTTTATATATGCATCGGCACCGTAAAGTTTTATGGAGAAAGTTTAGCCTTATCAAATAAACGAATTAAACAATATTCTTATAAAATTACTTGAAGTGTCATTGTACGCATAAGTGCCCCAAGGTCCATGACGGCCTCCAGGGCAGAGTTGGTAACGGTCATTTTAGTCAGTGACGTTACAACAATAAATAGTCACGGTACAAAAATCTTCATTTCCATGCATCCTTCGTTAGTGTTCAAGTTACAATTGAAAAAAAAAAAAACGTCTCGTGTGTTTTCCCGTCACTTCTTTTTGTTTCTCTCATGCGTGGACGAAAATAAAAGCAAAAACTGTCGAACGTATAATGAAGAAAATGAATCTATTCGAAAAATCTGGATGGTATTCTCCCTCATTTTGCTTAGAAGCACACCGACCGAGTTTGATGTTTTTGTTGTCGTATCATGCCATTCATAACAGTGTTTTGTTTGCGCCGCGTCGTGTCTCAAATAATAAGTGCAATGGTTGAACAAGTGAAATGCATGCGGTTCAGCGGTAATGCACATTGGTGCATTGTAGAACCTTGGTGTGTTTATCGTCAGGACCGATTGGAAATCGTCAATTTTCTAGGGCATTTCCGAACGAAGCACCCAGAAACTTCTAGTCACCTGCAGCTCATTGGACAAACCCCCGCGTAGTTGCGAAAATGTTGGTCGCCATCGACAAGGCAATATTATCACAGGGCTGCATTAAATTGGTCAAACAGCATCATCAAACCCTCTTTTGCTTCGAATGAGAAGGATTTCGTTTGATATTCGATCATCTCAAGGAAGCACTAAAGTTCGGAATTAATCGGAACAGTATCAGAAATAACGTCAGTGCCAGAGTTAAAAAGATTCAAGAGCCATTTTCAGTGGAAATGCATGGAAAGTTGGTATCAATTATGATTGCGAAACATAACCAACACATCGACTACATTCAGACACAGTATGAGAGGGGAGGAGAGGTCGTTGTTCGAACGCTCGGTAGGTACTAAGGTGGTGTTCATACATATTTCGTACAGTTTCTTCCATAGATTTTTGTATCTTCCACCCAAAAAGTATGCGATCCTTAGCAACGGTACAAATAAATAGTAGGATAATGTTTTTGGTTCGTTTTTACCTATTTCTGAAGTCAAGGAAGGATAGACAGCTAAATTTCTTAAAGGAAAAATACTTGAAGTACTGTAGATGTACGACTCGGATATCGGGCAAATTTATTCTGCTACGTCAGATAAAGGCGAACATATAATTGATGCCATGACAAAGTTGCAGGAAATGTTGTTGAACAACCACTGCGATGCCGAAGGTGAAGCAGTCAGCCGTGAATTTGATTCGCACCTCAATCTAGCTCGGTATGCAGCCCACACCGCAAAGTTAGCTGTTGGCGACGTTATTAAAAAAAAAATGACGCAGATGTGAAGAGAATTACGGAATTTGATAAAGACGCCCGAAAAGTAAATTACACTTTGTTCTTTGAACACATGTAAGCGAAAAGAGAAGTGGGAAGCCTACCCGTTGGAGCGAGAAGTACAAAATGTCCAAATCTATCCTGAAGCAAGAGGATTTTTACAGAAATCTGGGACAACAGTATAATGAGCTGCGTGAGTATGCAAAGTTCTCGATAAAAGAATGAGAGGATGTATTCAAGACACGACCGTAGATTTGACATTGCATCACAAGCTCGGTATCAATATTCGGCAGCTGTGTTAGGGAAGCCACTTTTTCCCATCACGGAAACGCCTCGTTTTTAGATGACAAAATAATGCTTTTTCGTGCACATAAAGCACGGAATATTTGGTTTGTTCAATAGATTGATTGAAGGAATTTCTTGCTCAAATTTTCCAATCGCGAGATATTTGTGTCAACCATATAAATTTGTCATTGTTTTGATTTTTTCTAGCGTCCTGGAGAAAACATTACTTAAATAAGAAGTGTTTCTGGCTATTGACAAGGTTATGTGGTATTCGGTCATTGCGTGAATTTGTATGTACAACTTCAATACTGTTACGCATTTTACCACAAATATTTGGTTGCTGGGTATATTATCAAAGAGCTTTGGGGCTGATGTGGCTGGCAGCAAGATAAGGGAACGTTGAATGAAAATTAACTCTTAAACAACAATCCTGAAAAGAACCGTTTTGTCGTGATGGTTGAATAATGCTGTGCTATTAGGGTGTTCAACACGGATGAGGCTGGCGAGCTTTTTTGGAACGACGGAGACGCGCTTGGCATAGATTCCCCACAGCGACTCACAAAGAGCTACTAAATCCGATCACATTGTCGACATCGAGTCATATCAACCATGAATCGACACCTTGGTGCTTTGAGGAACTTTTGATGCCTTGGGATGTTAAGTTAATGGACTTAGAAAAGAACTCCTGATTCTGTGACATGATTTTTTTCTCGATGTTTAGACAAATTCTAAAGCAACTACCAGGTTTCTTCAAAATTTGAGCCATTAAAAAAAAGGGCTTGAAAAAAATTTCAGATCATTTTTCGACATCTTATACTTATGATTAAGATCACGAAGCCTGACCAGAATTTTTTACAATTCATCAGAATATTTGTGATAAGTCTATAACAATTTCAATATTACAGGCAAGGGAAAGACATTTAAATATTAAAATCTGGACAAATTTTGAAGATAACGAACTTTAATGTCTCGATCATAGAGTTGAAAAAAATAATCAAAATTTCAGTGATTCCGTCAATTAGACCAGTGCCGTATTAATGATAGAGCGATTATGGCCTAAAGCCAGTGCCTCCAATTTTGAGGGAGACCCGGCTCTTGATGTTTCTGATAATATATGTTAATATATTGGATTGTGACTATTTAGAGTTGGATCAACCAGTAGGAAGGAGACCTACCGAATGAATTAAAATAAGATATTGGTAATCTTACAGCTGCTCTTGAAACACCCACGCTGGTGAAGTTTGAGATCTGCATTTAAATTAACCCTGTAATGTTGACGTACGGTTAAGTTTCGTACTAAGTATTTCCAATGCACTGACACAAGAAAATCATCTCATGCTCTAACTAACAGATTGCAAAATTGAAAGAAAAAATCTTTTAAATTTAGGTGCTCTGAGAGTGACATATACGAGCGTCAATTTTGACATAAATTTTAGTCATAACAGACGCGAAATATAGCTCAATCATACGTACTTTTCGTCATGCAACAAACTTTTCAGCCTCGGAGCACTTAATTTTACATTAAATGTTTGTTTACGTCTCATCTTTTATGTCAAAGACGGATTCCGTCACGTGTAAAATTAGTTATTTCTTTGTGTGCAATTAAAAAGCAACTGGATGTCAAAATCTCATGTCAAATTGGATTTGACAATCGAACATAAATCAATTCACGGGGGGTGTCCTATGCGTTTTGGACAGCGCATTACGTGTAATAATTGTACACATTTGGAATTTGCTCGAATATTTTTAGTTTTATTTTGAATTCTAAAATGAAACATGAACTAAAATGGCACACATCATATGTTTTGTCAGTTTCAAGCAACTTGTTTCAATCTGCTGTGATTGAATCTGCTTTTAGTGAAATCTTCTCAACCACAACAAAGCATGCGTACACCCCCAATAAATTTTAGCCTTCTGTCAGTTGACCTAACTAACGAATCGAATTCGTTAGTTGGGCCGAGGTGGTGGCCCAACCAGCGAATTTTGACTGTACTACACAATGTTTGCTTTGATTCGCTATGAAAGTTTGACAGATAAAATGAGGGGTTCGTGGATTTTCCTATTTTTCGAGGGGTGCATCGATTAGCTTGGGACCGAAGATAGTACCAGAGCTGAGCCAAAAAGTTGAGCACGTTTCTTAGGCATATTCTCAAAGGAAAAACTCTGCTGAATCGATTGGTGTTGGTATCATTGGCTGGATATTTTTGCGTACCGAGATAGAGGGCCGGGATCAACCCGAGTTCCTGGTAAAGTAGGAAATGCCGCTATCTATCGACATAATTGTACACTTAACCTAACGTTTATTACTGGAAACTAATAGTACTAAGTATATATGGTTTAAAGACACCATATATGCGCTCAGGGAAACTCTACTGGCTTAAAGAAGGATCCGGAACGTGACCACTTTATAAAAAATTTCCTTGAACCTTGTGATTTTTTTTATGTTGTTCAGAATCAAGAGATCAAAGCGTATTTAATATGTAAACTATATTTTGGGGTACAGTGGCCATATTCTGGTTCCTCGGATAATCTGGATTGACCGATAAAGTGGCCTCATTATAAAATTGTTCCTAGAACCTTGCGATTTTTTTTATGTTTGTTCAGAATCATGAGATCAAAGCGAATTTAATGAAGAATTTAAATTTTGGGGCAAAGTGGCCATATCCTGGTTCTCTGGATAATTTTGATTAATTGATAAAGTAACCACATTATAAAAATGGTCCTAGATCCTTTGCGGTTTATCCATATTGTTCAGAATCACGATATTAAAGCGTATTTAACTAGGAATACATAGTTTGGAGTATAGTGGCCATATCCTGGTTCACTGGATATCTGGATTGACCGATTAAGTGGCCAAAATTTAAATTCTTTATTGAATTCGCTTTGATGTCATGATTCTGAACAAACATAGAAAAAAAGTTCTAGTATATTTTTTATAATGTGGCCGCTTTATCGGTCGTTCCGGATCCTCCTTTAGGCCAGTAGAGTTTTTCTGAGGGCGTATATGGTGTCTTTACACCATATATACTTTGTACTATCAATTTACAGTAATATAAGTTAAGTAAAGTGTAAAATTATGTCGATAGATAGTGGCATTTCTTACTTTACTGGGAACTCTGGTTGATCCCGGCCCTCTATCTCGGTACGCAAAAGTCTTCGGCCAATGAGATCACCACTAAATGATTCAACAGAGTTTTTCCTTTGATAATATGTTTAACATGTTGACTAAAACCGTTTGGCAGCCGAGATATTCAATTTAGCCGTGGTTTTGTCAATTTTTTGCCCAGTGTGCAGTGGGTGGGTAACTGTAAAAGTTCATTTATGAATTAAAAAAATCAGTTTATCAGAAAAGTATCGTGAAAAGGTGTTTTTCCCTAAAACCTACGAACAAAATCATATTTCAGTTAATTAGCTACACATTGCATCACTTCCTACAGTGCATTTTTGCAATTATTAATTAGCTTGTAACAATTCAGGATCCACTGCAATGAATGTTTGCTTCAAATAGTTAGCCATGTTCATTATTGTGTCGCACTCCGGAGAAAACATTCGATCAGTAAACAATCGTGTTAGCTATAAACTGTAACCGTTTGGTCACAATTTCATAGGTTTTGTCATTTATATTATATATTCAGAACCTTCACGTTTCTTGTGCAAGAACAGCAGTATACCACAAAAGTGATAGGGTTCTGTACCGCTGTGAAAATGTTGTGCCTTTACGTTATGTCCACCATAGAGCTACAAACAACTGTACAAAACAAGGATGACGGGATGAAGGAAAATTGGGAGAAAAGAACGGCCATTGCCCAAAATCGGCCTCTTTTAATATCAGGCGTCCGTTAGGCGTTAATTAGCTAAGTGCAGTGGTTGCTGTTTTTGAACGTGAACCAGGTCCTCCCTAGCAACAGCTAGTGTGCGCTAGGGAAATTTAACGTTCAGAATCTCTTTTATGTTGGACCTTAAAAAGGTCATCCGTCAGCACACGGCCGGCTCGTGAAATTGGAAACAGTTTCCGAGCCTAATTGTCAAGGACCGAAACACTATTATCTGGCCAAACGTAGGCTATAATCGCAAAGGAGTTTTCCCTTCTCGGCTTGGCCAAGGTGGCCTTGCCACGGTCGACCGATCGTAACAACGAAGGACGACGCCTGCCATCCCACCGTCCCGCAACGCCCGCTGGCCCGTCATCCGCTCGCTTCGCCAATCTGGCGAGAGTTCCGGCCGCACAGTAAGACAGGAGTAACTGTGTCGGCCATTCCGATTCACCATCAACGGCAGCAGCGGTATGTACCGGTACAGCGAACAACGCGATTAGGCTACACGACACATATTACACGCAGTGATGCAAAATATCATGACACTCACGTGACACTCGTCTTCGCATAAACCGACTATTGCTGACAGATCGTTTTGTCACGCAGTGAGAGTTAGAGCCATGGCAAACAACAATCACCAGTAATGGTCGCTGCTCACAAGCAAAACGTTACACTCGCTGCTGATGATGAAAAGCACAACGAAAACAGTAAAGACTTCTGCAGTACGATCATGAGAAAAAGCGAAACGACAGAAGAAAATGAAAACAATACCTACGCATTCCAAGTTTGTCTCGGCAGGCGCGACTGTGTGAGTTACAAACAAAGAAGGCAATATTAAATGGAAGCTGTTGGGCTCACTCACCAACACACTCACATAAGCAAGCAAAGCAGCAACTGCTTCAAAACGACCACATATGAGTGTCGTGATTGTCGGGAATGACCAGATCGGTGATGGATCACATCCGAAGACGACATTCACCAGTTGCTTTTTACTTCTTTCGTCAACTTGATGGATGGTCATGGAGAGAGCTTCGACGAGCACAATGATAGGAATGTACTACAAAGCGTTACTACCGTCAGCTGTGTGGCGATCGTGATTGTGATAGGTCGCAACTCTGATTACACGAAATTATGAACACAGAACAACACGCACATAATACAGAAGGTGGCGAATAAATGCGTTTAAAGAAAAGTGAAAGTTCTTCGTTTTTGTATCCCGAAACCCTCTGATTACCCGGTAGCTATCCGACCCTGGGTGTTCCGGTGCCGCCTGAGTCAACCGAGTGCTGTATGTTTGATCTCCGAGTAGGTTGGTGAGTGCTAAGTTCTTACATCAGTTATAAAACAGCAGAGTTTATTATTTACTGGCTGTTCTGCATTTCTTAACATGAGACGCATTTCTAAATACCTACTAATATAAAATAACTCAACTGTTGGGTAACCTTGTTTTTTTTCATGTACGGATACACACCCTTTTAGAAAACTAGTTCGCGGGCGTACATGGAATTTTCACGCAAAGATTGACGCTTGGCTACGGGATTTTTCGGTACAGCGTTGTTGTTTCACGCATCCAGTGACGTTTGGACGACGGATTTCCCCATAAGAGTAAAGAGCTACAGCTACAGCTACATTTTGCCTTGGGGACTTTTCAGTGGTGTGAAAAGGTAAAGAAACCATCCGCTATGTTTCTCGAAACTGACATTTGATTATGGGATTTTTCTATAGGAGTAAAGAGTTGTAGACTAGTCTTCTAAGCAAATGCTTTCACCAATACCAATATAAAGTCATCGTAGTATCATAGACCCATAGTTTTCAAAGCGTAAATTGCGTTAAAACTTCTGAATAAACATTACAAGTGAAAACTGTGATATTTTGTTTTATTAGGCTACCATGTTACAAAAAGGTAAGTCCTTTCATTTCATTAAATTATCAGGTTTTTTGATGACCACCGCAGTGTAGATTTTCGTTAGTGCAATAATACGGCAAGATCATGGCGCCTAGAAATCGGAAACTATGAAAATTTCACACAACTTTTTCTTTAAAAAAGACCAATAGGGAAAATTGATGTGATGTCGGTCTAAATGTTCCTAATTTGTGTCCATACATAAATTCTGCAATCGACTAAATTTTCAATAGCGACCCAAAATATCCATTAGTACCGTATCAATGACACGTTCATCTAGATACAATTGATAAATAGCTGATTTTTAGCGATGGGCCCAATCTTATATCCATAGGCCAACATTAGAGCCATTTCCCCTAAATGTCGGACTAAATCTGTGTCAGAAATAGGCAATTCATTAACGGATTACAATTTCACAGCAGAAGTGATATTAATTTTTCATTAATATACTGCATTATGTCTGAATAAACAAGTTATTTACTTGATAGGCCGAAGTGACGCTGATATTACATCCCGTAACCCAACGTCCCAGTTTAAAGTAAAGAAAATAACTGTACTTACCATGCGTGACGAGCGACCCCAGGTAGATCATGAAGAGCACATTCCGGTGGTTGAACCGATTTGGCAGAATGTTTAAGGTTATTAAAATTAATTTGATTGTGTGTATTATCAGCATTATTGTAACGTTTCACTCCGGTGAGGGTCCAGCTTCCAAGGGTCCGGGTTTAATCAGCAGTTCAGTTTCGGGTTTCGCCTCGTAAGCCACCGCACAATACACACCACTTTTTGCGCTTATTGTTATAATTACTGCACCCTAACTATGCACCAATTTCCGGGCTGTTGAACACCAATCGAGCAGCACTTCTGCGCTGGGCGGAAGGTGGTGCACCGTCATTAAATAATGATTTAATATTATTGAATTTCAACTTGAATTGGCACTGGCTGGTTGGCTGTGGTTGAAGGGAATTTGCTGCCAAGTGGCAAAGCCCTAGGATGGTAGTGCAATTGCACTGCTGCTGAGGCTGTTTCGGTCAGTGGTCGCAGGTCGAAGTCGTAATAAACGCACACGCCAACACTTCACTTCGCTTCAACACGCCTCCAATGGTGGTCATGTTGGAGAGTTTTCCATGATTGTGGAAAGTATATGGTCGGGCTCTGTGGGGTGCACGGCAATGGTGAGGTGAAAGGAAAATTAATTATTTCGGAAACAATCACCGATAGCACGATATTTGCCGAACCAAACTAGGAATTTCTCCGGCGTGGCAATGGTTGGATTGTTTCTGTAATTATAACCGATGGTTGGTTTTTCCTACCAGTGCGGTGAACCGGGTGCTGTCAATAACTATTGAATGTTGATAAATGTACTTTTCACGCTCAGATCCGTTTGTTGGACTGCGTTCTGAAAATAAAAATGGGAAACATACGCGTCAATGCATTGCACGAAATTATTGCAGGAAAAAATAATCATCTATTGACTTCAACCCAACTGTATATGTATATGGAATCAAGATTCGAAAAATGCTAAACTTTAATATCGCAGAAACCACCCTTAATAAAGACTCGCATTTAGGAGAAAATCAATACTCTTCGATTCCGATTGTGGCTCCCAAAAGCCCAAACCACTTATGTCGCAATATTCATTTTCTTCTCATTTCGGCCATAAATTGCTGGGAAATCCGTTGCGTCGTTTGCATAATTTCACCTCTGGCTTGATTCGGCCCCGAAATTTCGATATCGCAATCTACCTGCGCTTGGTTATCGGTCGAGCTCTGCATGCCAGGCATCTTCGCTGCTCTCAAGACGGTTAGGAGAAAAGGGGGCTATTGAGTGTGTAATTTAATTTAGAGTTTTTTTTTTAATTTTGCGGTCAGTTTAATTATTAAGTTCCATTCCAAAAGGTATTACGTTTTTAAATTATATCTCCCAGCTATTCATCAATTGGCACGGTAAACTAAAGGACGCCATGGCACTGTCAATCATGGATCACCTCCCCCTGTGTGATAAACTTCTACCACCAAAACAGGCGATCCTTAGTGCTAATCTTAATAGGTCTTGACGACCTACATAGCTTATGCAGGCTGTTCGTATGTAGAAGATAATAACCACTGCTTTTAAGAAATTATGTTCCCGATTTTTCAAGGTTCTTTCGCGATTTTTCCCGGGTGTTCTACAAATTTTCCCGGTTTTAAATTGTTAAATCCGGTAATGTTACCAGAATAATTGATTTCAGAAATTTATGTCTCTGGATAAAAAAAACAAACTGCATTTTATTTTAAATGCAGACAACTGGAGAAAACTCCCGTTCCTTGAATATTAAAAGAAAATCAGAAATTTCAGAAAATTTTCAAATTAGGGGAGCTGGATGTAATGTCGGCTTAAATGCCCCTAATTTGGGCCCATACATAAATTCAGCAATCGACTAAATTTTCAATAGCGACCAAAAATATCCATAAGTACCGTCCAAATGACGCGTTCATCTAGATAAAATTAATAAATAGCAGATTTTCAGCGATGGGCCCATAGGCGTAGCCAGATAGGGGCGAGGAAATGGCGTTCGGTGAAATGGCATTCGGCCAAATTTTCCATGGTAATTTTTTTTTCGCCCCTCCCTAGCTCGAAACCTGGCTACGCCCTTGGATGGGCCCAATATTAGATACATAGGCCAACAATTAGATAAATCCACGTATGACGCCATTTTAAAATAAGATATGGCGGCTTCCGGTTACAGAAAAATACTATCGAATACCTAACAATATAAGTATTTTTGGAGATCGGTAAATGCTGGGTAATGCGCAATACAGATCTCATTGAGATCACTTGCCTCTTCCCAGCAACTCCTATCCCTACCTTCCCGTGGTACCGGCCGGGAACTGTGAGCAACCTCAGGGAAGATCGAGTAACCAACCCCGGTGGGAACTTTGGTCATAGGCTGACAGGGAAGGAGGGGGGGGTTTGCTTCGGTAAACGTGAGCGTCTGTTCTCCAGGAGGAGCGGCTCACAACAGCGTTTGTTCCCCATGTTAGGGGCGGCTGATCTACGTCCGAGTGCCAGTGAAGGACTCTAAGCACAACTGTGCACCCTGGTCCTCCGGAATGTTAGGGGATTGGTGTCAGGCCCTGCGAGCCAGCCGTAAAAAAAGCATTGCAACGGAAAATCAGCAACAGAGGAATACGAACCAAGACCAGCGGCAACTACCCCAGCGACGAAATAGGACTTTCGATTGGAAACTCGGCACGTGGAACTGTCGATCTCTCAATTTCATCGGGAGCACCCGAATACTCGCCAATCTACTGAAGGACCGTGGATTCGGCATCGTAGCGCTGCAGGAGATGTGTTGTACAGGATCCATGGTGCGAACGTTTAGAGGTAATCATACCATCTACCAGAGTTGCGGCAACACACGCGAGCTGGGCACAACTTTCATCGTGATGGGCGAAATGCAGAAGCGCGTGATCGGTTGGTGGCCGATCGACGAAAGAATGTGCAGGTTGAGGATCAAGGGCCGATTCTTCAACACTGATGATGACAAGGACACATTTTACGCGCAGCTCGACCGCGAGTACGACCGCTGCCCAAGCCACGACGTCAAGATCATCATAGGAGACCTACACGCTCAGGTAGGCCAGGATGAGGAATTCAGACCGAGATTGGAATGTTCAGCGCCCACCAGCTGACGAACGGGAACGGCCTACGACTCATTGATTTCGCCGCCTCCAAGAACATGGCCATACGTAGCACCTTTTTTTCAACACAGCCTCCCTTATCGTTACACCGGTAGATCACCACAGCAGACGGAATCGCAAATCGACCACGTTCTGATTGATGGACGGCACTTCTCCTACATTATCGACGTCAGGACCTATCGTGGCGCTAACATCGACTCTAACCACTACCTGGTGATGGTCAAACTGCGCCCAAAACGTTCCGTCATACGCGCAGAATCTCGAGGCAGCGTTGCCAGAGGAGGGCGAGCTCGATGTGCCCCCTCTAGAGAACTGCTGGAGTACAGTAAAAGTAGCCATCACCGACGCAGCCGATAGCACCATCGGGTACGTGGAAAGAAGTCGACGGAATGAATGGTTCGACGAGGAGTGCAGAGCGATTTTGGAGGAGAAGAACGCAGTGCAGGCGGTAATGCCGTAGCATGGAACCCGACAGAACGTAGAATGGTATAAACAGAAGCAGAAACAGCAGACCCGCATCTTTCAGGAGAAAAAAACGCCGCCTGGAAGAAGCGGAGTGCGAGGAAATGGAACTACTGTGCCGTTCCCAAGACACGGAAGTTCTACCAGAAGCTCAACGCATCCCGCAACTGCTTCGTGTCGCGAGCCGAAATGTGCAAGGATAAGGACGGGAGCCTCCTGACGGACGGACGTGAGGTGATTGAAAGGTGGAAGCAGCACTTCGATGCACACCTGAATGGCGAGGAGAACGTAGACACGGGAGACCAGCGCCATGGATGAAACGACTACGTCAGTACAGCAGAGGACGGAACTGACCCAACTCCCACGCTGAGGGAAGTTAAAGATGTCATTCAGCAGCTCAAAAACAACAAAGCAGCTGGTAAGGATGGTATCGCAGCCGAACTCATCAAGATGGGCCCAGAAAAGTTGGCCACCTGCCTGCACCGGATGAAAGTTAGGATCTGGGAAACAGAACAGCTACCGGATGAGTGGAAGGAAGGGGTAATCTGCCCCATTCACAAGAAAGGCGACCATTTCGAATGTGAGAACTTCAGAGCGATCACCATTTTGAATGCCACCTACAAAGTGCTATCCCAGATCATCTTCCGTCGCCTATCATCTAAAATAACCTAGTTCGTGGGAAGTTATAAAGCCGGCTTCATCGACGGCCGATCGACAACGGACCAGATCTTCATCGTACGGCAAATCCTCCATGATAACCAAGTCCCAACACATAATTTGTTCATCGACTTTAAGGAGGCATACGACAGTGTCGACCGCACAGAGCTATGGAAAATCATGGACGAGAAACTGGGAAGCTGATCAAAGCAACGATGGACGGTGTGCAAAACTGCGTAAGGGTTTCGGGTGAACTATTCATTCGAATCTCGCCGGGGACTGCGACAAGGTGACGGACTCTCATGCCTACTCTTCAACATCGCTCTAGAAGGTGTAATGCGACGAGCCGGGCTCAACAGCCGGGGTATGATGTTCACGAGATCCGGTCAATTTTGTGCTTTGCGGACGACATGGAAATTATCGCAAGAACATTTGAAACGGTGGCAGAACTATACACCCGCCTGAAACACGAAGCAGCAAAGGTCGGACTGGTGGTGAGTGCGTCAAAAACAAAGTACATGCTAGTAGGCGGAACCGAACATGACAGGATTCGTCTAGGAAGTAATGTCACGATAGACGGGGATACTTTCGAGGTAGTGGAGGAATTCGTTTACCTTGGATCCTTACTGACGGCTGACAACAATGTGAGTCGTGAAATACGAAGGCGTATCATCAGTGGAAGTCGTGCCTACTATGGGCTCCAGAAGAAACTACGGTCAAAAAAGATTCACCCCCGCACCAAATGTACCATGTATAGAACGCTAATAAGACCGGTGGTCCTCTATGGACACGAGACATGGACTATGCTCGAGGAGGACCTGTAAGCGCTCGGAGTTTTCGAGCGACGTGTGCTAAGGAGGATCTTCGGTGAGTGGTGGCGATGAGAACGGTGAGTGGTGGCGAAGAATGAACCACGAGCTCGCTGCACTCTACGGCGAACCCAGCATCCAGAAGGTGGCCCAAGCCGGAAGGATGCGGTGGGCAGGGTATGTTGCAAGAAAGCCGAACAACAACCCTGCAAAGTTGGTGTGCGCTACTGATCCGGTTAGCACAAGAAGGCGTTGAGCACAGAGAGCACGATGGGCGGACCAGGTAGAGCGTGATCTAGCGAGCATTGGGCATGACTGAGGATGGAGAGCGGCAGCCGCAAACCGAGTATTGTGGCGTACTATTGTTCTTTGACTATATTTTTTTTAGTATTACTTCTACGTGAAGTCAACGATTTACATAGTTGAAGATGCTAATTTCAAATAACAGACTGTAGTGGTAATTTTTAAACGATAGATGGAGTAGATGAAAGCATAGAGTTGATAGTTCCGTTAGAGTACGGCAGTGTGAAGATTGTATATAGATATTAGAATAGAGAGCTAGGACAACTTTTAAGGAAGGTACAAATCGGTTTTTTCATCTCTCTTTACCAAACTCCCCCTTTGGAGAGGGATGGTGAGGCGACACCCACTCCATCTATCGTATAAAAAATTACCACTACAGTCTGTTATTTGAAATTAGCATCTTCAACTATGTACTATTGTTGATTTTGTCTTATCTTAAATGTGATGTTGTACAAATAAATGTATGCATGTATGGGTATTTTTGGAATCAGGATGACGAGACAGAACTGGAAATCGAGGTCTACCGCCATTTTGAAATGCAATATGGCAGCATCTGATTGCAAAAAAAAAAAACTGGGAAACACTGTCAAATACACTACAATATGGATATTTTTGGAATCGGGGTGACTAGGGCTTCCATCCCAGGATGTCACGGGATTAAAAATTTCGGGATTTATACATTCTCCGGGATTCCTTAACCCTTCGAAATAATTTTATAAATCCAGGGATCGCGTGTATCTCTGGATTTTTAATTTGAGACACTTTTACTCCTTTAAATCTGTCTTGGAATATATGTAGCAGGGTTTGAATCCAGAACTTTTACATTTTATTTAATTTATCTCTTCCCATCGTCTACCGTTAAGGTGATACGATACGTTATACTTTTTTTCTTTTCTTTTTTTCTCTCCTTTCTATGTGTCAGTGAAATGATTATCATTGATGCTGTAGTGGTGTGAGTGTACATCATGTAGATGGTAAGAAAAAAAGTACCGTAAAGTAAGTTATTTTCACACATCTGGGCACAGAAGCATAAAGTAGGTAAACGAGTGAAAGTTGTTTTCATTTACTTGTGTTCAATTCGTATGAAATTGAAAATTCTCTTTCTACCGAAAAGTAGGTGAATATGATGATACTTAATGTAAAAAGTAGAAAAATGTTAAATGGCCGCTGGGTAGCTTTTTTCTTATCGTGTATTTTTATTTTTTTGCATCATACTTTTGCCGCCTTTTTCATATCATCTGATGACCGGTGCAACCACAGCGATACAGATGTTTTCTATAAAGACCTTCAAATGCAATAAAATCATTGTTTTTACAAAATTTATTTCAATTAAATCTACAACACTGGACACGATGATAGATGCTTCGTACACACACCTTCGTTGCGTAGAAAATAGGTATACAAAACAGTATCTGTTTATAAAATTATTCGCGGCAAAATTAACGATGCAAATAATATTATTTAAGTATATATCGTCTTTAAAGTGAATTAACATGAAAGTACTTGGAGAAGCACGTGCCGTTATTGATTTTAGTGTGGTTCTAAGAAGTGGAAGCTAGTGAAAATCAGCATTGCAATTTCATGCTCTGAGCAGAACAAAATCGACTGATCGTACTTTTAAATCTAAATATTACGAATGCGTGAATGATTTGACAATATTTTGGTGGAATGGTGTTAAAATTTTTATCTCGATGGCCCAACCTTAGATGCGTACGAAGATGTATTTCGTACGTATACCAAAACACATTTATTTAATGATAGTGGGGACAGCGTATCTAGATGGTACATAGACGAAAATCAGTTTGAGCGTCGTGAGATGTCCATCATTCATAGTTGATCGAAAAAAAATCTCGTCTGATGAAAAGACTCAGTATTTGCAGTGTTTGGAGTTCGATTCTAAAGCTAGCGGAATCTTGTAAAATGCTTACTCCTTCCGGAAGAACTTCTATATGTCACCGATTTCTATTTTGGCGTCCATACACACTAATCCAGGCCTCCATCGTTCGGTAAATTTTGAACTACAGAACTGTTCGGTAAAAGTTTAAAAATCAGTGAAAAATCCAATTATTTGAAAATTTATTCTGCACTTGTACAGAATTTGTTCTATTATTATATTCATTTATTGATGAAAAATAAAATTTACAAATTTTCTTGATTTCTCACGTGCAACGGTTATTTGAAAATTTTACCGACTTGTTCTGCTGTTCAAAAACCCGGTAAATTCTTACCGACTTCGGTGATCTGAATTAAGTGTGTAGCTCTCCTTCACTGATATTTTCTAACCATTTCTTACGTTCACAGGTATGCGTTACCTTTACCCGACTAATACATTAGAAATCATCCACCATAATCATCATGATTTGCATGGACTATTGAGAAATTTGGCTGACAAACATTGCGTCACATCAGGGAAATTCTAAGAAGTCAAGAGCTATTCATTTGATTTCAGAGAACTTCATAGAAGTTCGTGGAACTTCGTAAAAGTTCAGGATACTTTGTTGAATTTTAGTCAACTTCGTGGAAGTTTAGGGAACTACGTTGAAATTATGCAAGATTTTTTTTAGAAGTGCACCAAATAGGAGTTCAGTTAACCCTGAGATTGCTCAGCGAACTTTGTACAACTCCAGTGAACTTCGTAGAAGTGAGGAGAAGTTTGTTGAACTTCAGCAACAAATTCAGAACTTGTTGTTGTTCAGGACTCGTTTCTTCAATTCCATCGCACTTCCTAAAATTTCAGCTATTTTGTCGATGTTCACACAGCAAAAAATTAATTTTAATATCACATCAAAGTGGATGCACTTCAATCGGATCGACACATTCATTCAATGTGTCGAAAATATGGTGTATTATTACTTTACAAAATGGACACAATTATCATTAATACAGTGCATAAACTGACATTAAGCTGCTTTTACTACATTTGTTTATTTTTGTGGCCATACAAATTACATGAGATTTTTGACATGATTGAACTGCATTCTCTTGGATGTAATATTAAAATTTATTTTTGGTTGTGCATGGGACAGCGTAGCCATTCAGGAAATTTAAGAAAAAAATGGAGAATTCACAAAGCTTTAGAGAATTTCGTATGAATTCAGAGAGCTTTCCTAAAATTAGGGAAAACTTCACAGAAGCGGAAACTTCTGTTTGGGGAACTTTTTAGAAGTCTAGAGAACCTGGTTATATTTCAAGAATCTTCATAAAAGTGTTTCAGGACCTACTGTTAATTACAGAGCACATCGTTAATTGTTTTTGTAGGTAAATGGAATACCGTAGTAGTTCAGGAAACTTTGAAGAACTTCACGAAATCGAAAATCTTTAAAGTTCAAAAACTTTATAAAAGTGCAGTGAACTTTGTAGAAGTTTACTAAAAGGAATTTTGGAAAAGATTAGGAATCTTCGAAAAATTTCGACAAACTTTCTAGAAGTTCGGCAAAGTTTGTTGATGTTCAGGAAATTTCGTAGAAGCTCAGGAAATGTTGTATCAGTTTAGGATACCGTGTGACTTTAGGAGCTTTGTTTCGCCAATATGTTCAAGTAAATTCCTAGAAAAGGTTCAGGTTCTTTCCGGAAGTCGGGTGATATAAAAACAATTATGAATCTTATAAGTTCAGAGAACTTTGTAGAAGCTCCGTTTTTTAAAGTTAAGGGAAATTTGTAGATGGTTACGGAACATCGTATGAATTATTTGAAATTCGAAGAAGTTTAGCAAGCTGGGAAGAAATTCAGTTGTACGTATCGAAAAATTTAAAAAAAAGCTCTGGAAGACTCTACTGGGTACTTCTAAGAAGTTGACGGAAAACCCCAAGAGTTCGTTGAACATTCTACATATGCAGGGAGCTTCATAGAAGCTTTGAGTTCATGGAACTGAGTTTAAGTTCACCCGTAACGTGGGTAGATCACCTTGTCGTGGTACGTTACGGGATGCCACGGAATCCTAGTCCTGACTGCTTCAAACTAGGGGAACAGGATGTTTCAGTAATCAAAGAAACTGATAGTGACAATACTCGGCTTTGTCCACCGAGGATAATCTTGAAACAAGGAAAAAATGAGTTAGTTAGATCATCTATGTGATCCCTAATCTTTTAATCGTTGTTCCCTAGTTTGAAGCGGTTAAGACTAGGATTCTGGTGCATGGTCATTATCGGTGTCATTATTTTTGTTGTGAAGGAATCCAATTTTGACTTATAAAGGGAGCGCGTCTTTGGAAGGTGCTCTCACTCTTCAAAGGGTATAAATAGCGGAACCTTTCAAATTAGAATCGATTCCTTGCGATGATGGCAAGAATGACAACTGTATTAAAACCGAATACTTCATCATTTCTCAATAGTGATCTAGTAAATACGACGTAAGCGCAATGGTGACGTAGGACTACGTGGTCTTATATAATAAATGTCATTTGTTAACTGCAGCAGGAGCTTGTGTTTCATGTAGGAATAGGAGTTTGAGCGGGGTTATCTCTGTTTATTCTCTTTATGACTATGATTGCCCTGAAAAGAACCTTTTGATATGAATTTTAGTTGGGACATGTTCAGAAATTAAAATTCTTCTGGAAAATCTTGGTGGCCCTGAAAAGGGCCGATGGTACTACATGTTTAAAGGGGTTGACCTGGTGTCTGCGACAGGTTTGAAATCCGCAGAATACCAGTGTCCACCCAGCTAAAGCTCCTCCCCTTTTTAGTTTTACTCGTTAAACTCCTTCTCTCAACAAGTTGGTGAATCTTAGCCTTTAGCAGAAAGACGTTTATCATTTTTTTCGGCGAATTTATGATCCTGTTTCACTCTATGCCTGTTCAGATAAATTAGAACTTTTATTTATTTTCTCTATTGCGCTAAATCAAATGAGTAGAAATAAGAAGGGATATCGGTTACGCGCTCGAATAATTGAAATTTCAATAAATATTCAATCTAATATCTGAAATCCTTACGATTAATCTTTAATCGAAAAATTGGTCGTTTAGGCATCCCTAGTAAATAGAGTAATTTCATGCTTTTTGGTGGTCCTTCGAAAATTTCGAACAGCAGAATTGCAACCAGCAAGTGTAACCCAAGAACCAAAAGCGGTGCGATGCTAGTTTGCAAAGCTATGACGACGACTGAACTAAGGGGCTTCAAAGCAGAGGGGTGAAAGTCAATTCTCTTCATCGAATTCCTCTTTTGATGACCATGGCTTCACTAACCTATTTCACACTATTTCTGCTATGCTCTTCTATCATTCAGAACAACAAACGTTTCAATGAATATGTTTACCGTCGAGTTATTAACGAAACAGAAAGTCGATGAAGGGAATCGAGAAACTCTGGAGAGCATTTTGTGTGGTCGTGTGGGGCGTGTGGTTCTGAATATGGCGATGAGTGTGCAAAATGCAAACGTTCAAAATTTTTCATAATTTCGTTACATGTTCTATTTCCGGTTTCCACAAAGTGTACCCCCCTAAAGAAATTACAGACGTAGTCAAACGTCAAAAAAATCAATATAATGTAGCAGCGCCGGTGGTGTAGTGGTAACAAAGGGCCTGAGTTCAATCCCATTCGGCACCGCCGAGATTTTCTGAGGCTTTAAATCTCTGATCACGCCTGCCTTCGTAAGGTAAGTAAAGCCATAAATCACTGATCCATAAGCTGATGGGTCGATAGGTAGGGTCCAGGTGTGGGAGGTGCCTCCTTGGTGTCGGTATCATTGGTGCTCAGAACGGAAAACAAGATCGACGGAAAAAAAACAAACCAAAGGGAAAAAAAGTAAGAGGTTGTATCCAAGGCTCGACCGTAGATGTGACGTAGGATTACGTGCTCGGTAGCAATATTTGGCGACTATGTTAGGAAAACCACTTTTTGCATGCAATTGATGATAATTTTGATAACCATTTCAACAGTTGGACATTTGTGTAATTTTCAATAGTGACCTATTGAAAATTGATGAAGTATTCAATTTAGCAGCTTTGAAGATTGGTTTGTTTAGTATTGGCTTGTTTAGTATTAAAATCCATCCGCTATTGACAGAGTTATAAGTGGTCAAAACCTGACCACTTTTGGACACATGGTTGATTTTGTTTTTTTTTTTTATTGAATCCCCAATATGTTGCCGAGAGACAAAATGTAAACTTTGCGGGAGACGATGTCATAACACTCGAAAGCAATTTTGTGAAGTGAAACAAATCCTAGTTCTGCATGATGATTTTGTTTGATTGTATTTATTTGTAAAGTCGCCGGGAAATACCAGCTGGCGAATTGTTTTTTTATGATAACTCCTTACTTGAAAACAGGCAAAAACTCACAAACAGGCTGCTTTTCTTATGGTATATAGAGTGCTAATTCAATGATCAATTAATTACCTCAACATTATGCCCCTAATTTTGGCTCATACATAAATTCAGCAATCAACTAAATTTTCAAAAGCAACCAAAAACATCCATTAGTACCGCCCCACTGACGCGTTCATCTGGATAAAATTGATAAATAGCATCCTGATGAATGTGGGCGTCTTAGTGGAATACCTGTATAATGAGAGAGAGAAGGATTAGTATTTTCCATTTAATTCCACTACTTTATTTGCTTATCCTTGACAGATACGCGTATTTCGTCTACAATGTGCAGACTTCTTCAGTGTCTTGTACTAATACTCGACTGAAGAAAAAACATCGCATTTACCGAATATATATTAATACAGGTACATTTTCACTTAGAAACTAGGTAAACTTAAATTTAATTTTCTATAGGAACAGGTACTCCGCTGCTTACTCGTTGATTAGTCCTAGGTAGTAACTTGAAAAGCCATGTGTGTCCGTTTCCTTGATCCCTGTTGAGTAAAGTTGAATTACGTTGTTTGTTGATCTCGAGGCTTTCTGCAACATCCAATTTCCATGGTGTAAATACGGTTCGTAAGATCGTGATGTCCTCCGTCGATAGTTGGTGGTCCTCTGTGAAGATGTGTTCTGCAACCTTTGATTTGAAATCATATGTTAGGAAAAAGGCCTATGCGATGTTTTTTCTTCAGTCGAGTATTAGTACAAGACACTGAAGAAGTCTGCACATTGTAGACGAAATACGCGTATCTGTCAAGGATAAGCAAATAAAGTAGTGGAATTAAATGGAAAATACTAATCCTTCTCTCTCTCATTATATGATAAATAGCAGATTTTAAGCGATGGGCCCAATCTTAGATCCATAGGCCAACATTAGAGCCAATTCCCCTACAAAAAATTCGCGTGATCAGAGATGTTATGCCTCAGAACATCCCGGCGGCGCCGACTGGGATTGAACCCAGGCCTGCTGGGATGAGAGGTAATCACGCTTACCACTACACCACCGGAGCCGTTACTACACATAATTTGTTTTCCAATAACTGTTCACAGAGGACAGTGCAGTGCAAAACATGTCTGGTACCTCTATATATGCATTTAGATTAACAACTGAAGTCCCTCCTTCTTTACACATTCTGCACTCAAAATAGCTCACCCCTCTCAGGATTTCCTTCCGAATTGTATGAATGGGGTGGGGCAGAAAGTAGCGTTTGAACAGAATATGTAAAAAAGGAGGGACTTAGAATGTTAATCTAAATGCGGTACCAGACATGTTTTGTACTGTCAGATAGAGTTAACTACCCCATTTTCGGCTTATTAAACACAATCCGCACTTAGTCTTTCTTAATCTAGCGCAGTTTAGCACCAAACGGAATTTTATTATTACTGATGACTTCCAAATTTATTTACCTTTATGTACGTACCGTAAAATTTGATATAGAGAAACAAATTGTTTAGATATTGTTATAAGTTTAACACTGCTTCTTGACGCCAAACTCGGCCTACGGATTCTAAACTTGGCCTTACGCATTGAAACGCCAATGAATTCACTTCGGCTTATCTGATAAAGAAAAAAAATGATTCGGTCGGAGAACTTTTTTGTTTGTGGGAATTATGGGTGCATACCTTCATATCACGCGTTTTCATTGACTTTATTCGGTAGCTTATTAACTAAATTATCGTACCAAACGCCTAATTGACTTGTTAACTTTGAAATCATGGATTTATTTGAAGTTTTCTGCTCGATAGGCCCAAAATCGGCGATTAGACCGAATTAGTTCTCTACCCTACTTTATTTTGTAATCTATGAAAGGAAATCACAAATTGGGTGTCATAAAAAACATGGCATTTGAGAGATTGAGCTCGTGAGAGCTAATTTTCTCACAAATTTGAATATTTTTTGGCTTTCTGGGGAAAGGTAGTAAAGCAAGTAAAACTGTATGAAGAAAAATTATTTATATTAAACAGTATTTTTCGGGAAAGCAAATGATTGTCCCTGACCAATAAATGTAACTTGTCTTCACTTTTTTACCTGAATATGCACCTAAAGCGAATTATTCCCACTTCTTTCAAATTCTATATGTGGATTTTTATCACTTCCTACCAGCAGAACAGCTCCGTCTCTGGAACATGGCCGGACGATATGATTAATCTCACCAATACAATCAGGCCTACAATTCCACACCTTCAATAGACAGGTTGGGCCTTGATAGCTGGCTGGTTGCGGGAACTGATGACCTTGACAAATGTCCAAATAATACTCTTTAACAAATTTGTAGTGGTCCTGAAAAGGACCGTTTAGTCGTGATGGTTGAGTAATGCTGAGCTATTAGGGTGTTCAAAACGGATGAGTCTGGCGATCTGTTAATTGTTTGGAGCAAGGTTGACGCGCTAGGCATTGATGACCCACAACAACTCACGAGGAAACTAATTTTGATCGCGGTGCGGCTTCTTCTTCCTTCTATGGATGCTCGCTGCTTTCAGGATTCCGTTCGTGGTGTACTGGATAACGATGTTCAACGCCACACGCCGAAAGCACTGCTGCTACTGATGCTGCTGCTGCGGACACCGTCGACCGGACACCATCACACACGGTGATTAAATGAGCACCGTTTAGTGAGGCAGGATAGAATTCGATTTTTAAATCTGTGTTAGGGAATGCGCTGTTTGCAGGTAATCGGTGATAATTTTGATCACCATTGCAACAGTTGGACATTTGTGTATTTTTCAATAGTGACCTATTGAAAATTAATAAAGTATTCAATTTAGCAGATTGGTAGATAAATTACCAATTCTTTGGCTTGTTTAGAATTAAAATTCATCTGCTATTGACAGAGGTATATGTGGTCAAAACCTGACCTATTTTCGTCCCGCGGTCGATTTTGGTTTTTTTGAAATTGCTCCCCCAATATGTTGCCGAAAGACGTAATCCTACGTCAAAAAATAAACCAAGTCTATATTTTACTGAATCTTGTTGTATTTTTTTACGAAAAGTATTTTTTTTACGAGAAGTATAAGTTTATTAAACATCAGACTTTCTCATGCATATTGTCTACACGATATTCGTTTGAACAATGGTTCTGCATATATCGGTTAAGATGTTTTTGCCTTACACCGTACGTCACTAATTATGATCCATATGTCGGTCTTACCCCCACCTCTCCTAACCGATCTCTTCCCAGCAACCAACCCGTGGCAACCAAGATGAAACGCAGGAACCTTTCGATTCCAGAACATGCCTCGCTGCGCACCACCTCAGAATGAATTGTTTAGTGGAAATGAAATCAAATTTCTCTTTAAGTTTTTCCCATCACAACAAACAGATGATTTTCTTCTCATTCGTTGCCAGCAGAAGCGAAGAGCTGCCGCATACAAATTTACTCCCGAAGCAACAGCGTGGTTTTTGCCGGGACTGGCGGCGGCGGCTGCTGTCTCTGAGTGAATCTTTTGGATTGTGTTTGTTCACTACCACGTGCATGTATGTAGGTTAACGATTGCAGTCCCCAAAAGCATATATTTGTGCTCTCAAAGTTCATGAATATTTCATAAATTTACGTTTCGATATCCTTCGCTTTGGCAGATCCCTCGCTGGCTGTGGACGAGTAGGGCGTGGGCTCTGTTTGCAGGATAAGATATACCTGCTTCTTTTCCTCATATGATCTGGTGGGTCAAGGGGATGGAGGAGGGTTCAATATATACATACAGTCTTACGAGTATCGCAATCACTTGCGGAAGCTGTCGATCGATGCCGAAGGAAATGCCACACCTCTTGAATTTCTCGGCAAAGGCGTCCTGAATGCGTTAGGAACTGTGAAAAGACAGCTGCTGGATTATCTCCGTTTGTTTATGCAGTTACTTTTCTGTTTAGTGATGCGAAAAAGAACTGTTCAACCATCAATCAATATATTATAAATTGGGTACTGAATACACCATAGGTCTTGGGGTATGTTGAATATTTAAGTAAACTGTGCTGGTAATTTTGTATGATTTTTCGAAAAATTATCCCATCGTATGAGCACAGAAGTAAACAGTTTTTAAGCTTGTTTTAGTGAATTTTGAAATGCTTTCGATTACTTTTAATTACCATGTCAACTTTTATCATCACCACAACTGGAGGTAAAATGCGCTGTTGGATTAGGCTAAATGGATCTTTATATTTAAAGCTTGATAATGTTCAAGCGATCAGAGACTTGAGCAATGCTAGTTAGAATAAGTTACTAAGTAAAGCATGGATTCTTATGTGATTCGTATTTTGTTTACTACTTGCAAACTTCTTCACTTATTAAGTCCATGACTAGACACTGAAGAAGTTTGCATGTAGAAAACGAAATACGTGTAATAAACAGCAAAGATTACTGGGACTAAACTGAGAAGCTAACACTCAGGTGGCTTGAAATAGACTGATCAGAATTTATTGTAGAGGTATATAAAAGCATATCAAATTTATATTTTGATTTGGTCTTAGTGCTATAAAGCACATCGGTTTCAAACCATTTCGTATAAGTGTTGTTACATACGTATACTGATATAATTTCTGGCGTAATCAAATGAACACATATTAGTCCTTGTTACTTTTTCCGGATGCACCGGAACATTTTCGGGGGCACCGGAACACGACCGGGAGGGCTGGTGTAACGATTGACTGTCAATAAGCCCATTACCGGCAAAGTTTTGTAAAATCATCAAGTTTAATATGTCGCACGGCGGGTTTGGTTATTGTTGAGAATTGGATACTTCCCCCGGAAGCACCAGCACTTTTTCGGGAGGCCCAATGTGATCATGGTTCATCGGTATAGCCGTAAAGGATTCAATTACATAAATGTGTATAACTAGTACAAAGCAGTAAAGCCGAAATGCCGAATGTCGACCCAGAGTGACCCCAACGGAAACCGGAATTCCTCTGGAACCCTTTATTGATCAAAACTTTTTTTTTAACAGAATCAAAAACATGAATATATTCCCGACTAGATGCAACATGTTCGTCAGAAAAAGATTCAGAAATTATGTTTTTGTAGAGCTAATTGAATTTTGAAATCTTGTTACCGGAAAATACCAGCAGGTTAATTACAGAGCATGGGGACATTTGTCCAAAAGTATGGTTACGCAAACTAGGGGAAATGAATGTAATATTGGCCCAAGGGGTTGGTCACTCTACACAGTGTGCCAAAATCAAACTTGGGCACACCCGGGCGTCGTCATTGACGCTGTTTGGCATCCATGGTTACAATTTTCATGGTCTTTAAAGTTACTGGCAACACTGAACTTTTTCTGCGCTTACGCAGTGTGCATGTGTCAAAATTTGGTATTGATTCTCAAAATCGTTACACCCAGGCAGTCGCGTCCACATTTCCTCCCAGACGAATAATAGTTGACAGCGATATCTTGACCTGACCGAGGTTTCCGGCCATGGTTACACGAACTAGCGATGCAGCTCCCACGGCTGCGGCTGCTTTCAATGCTACTGCTGGTCCGTTTTTTTTACGAATTTTAGAGGAGACGGACCAGCAGAAGGAACAGCAGCAGCAGCAACTAAAGCAGCAGCAGCATTGGAATCAGCCGCAGCCGTGAGAGCTGCATCGCTAATTCGTGTAGCCGTGGCCGACGCCGGAAATCACGACAAGCGGTGCTTGAGTTTTAATCGGAAAGTCAACAACTATACCGTCCGATAATTCGAACTGCTCGAATACATCCATGGCGGTGGCTTGGCAAAATCTCAAATAGTTCAACAAATTATTTGTACTCTCCAGCCTTTTTGCACTTCCTACTAACACAATAAGAAATTATAAGTACGAATCATAACATTAACTACACAGAAAAAGGAAAATCCTTTCTTTTCTCAGAAAAAGAAGCTTCTGCTCTTTCAAAGCTAACGTGTTTTCGGTGTTCTCGTTGCTCCACGCACCGTTCATCTTCTTGGAGGAGGAGAAGCGCACCTTCATAATGAACGGGAATTTTGCGCATTTGTGATCGATCGCGCTGTGGTTGCACATCATGATGGCGTTCACCGCCAGGGCTACGTTCGGGAACTCGACCAATCCGGAGGAGGAACATTCGCACTTGCTGTGGCAGTCCTTGGTGGTGAATGCAGTCAGCAGCAGATCCTCGGACGGCATACGGGTGGAGTATTGAAGAAGTGAAGAATGCGATTTTTGCTGGCTTGGGAAGTGATTGTTCTTGGAGGCGCTGTAGACCTTGAAGCTGATCGAATTGACCGGCAGGGTGTACGTTCGATTGGTTTGACTGTGATGGCGTCTCCCATCTGTACCATGGTGGTACCCTCTTTGGTCTTCAGGAACATTATCGTGGCAACATTTCCATACAGGCAGAACAGATTGAACAGCTTATCGGTGTTGGCTGTGTTGTTATCGAGTCCGTAGACCATTATCACTGCGCCCTGTTGCTGTGCCGGTTGAAAGAAGATGACTGGTCCGTTTCGGATCAGAAGTTGACTGGTGTGTTCCGGCCGGTGTTGGTTTCCAGTTTTCCGACGGATGATCCTCGGGCGGTGACAAATTCGGTGCAAATCCGTTTCCTCCGCCGGATCCCAGAAGGGCTGGTTGACTAATGATTGACGTTCGTTGTGCGGGGTCAGCCTTCCGCCGAAGATGGAAGGATCGTGTAGCAATGGAGCTCGTCCGTTGCAGGCATCCTTGGAGACGGATACATCCAATGTGTAGTCCCAACTGGAGTCCGTGTCGTTTTTGAAAACATTGAAAATCAAAACAAAAACAAGAGCTGTTAAAATACCGGGTTGCCAAACAAGGCATTATTCACAAGCAAACAAAAGTCATTTCAATGATTTCTTGGCACTGACGATACAGCTGCGGCACACTGAGTTACACTGAGAAAAATGTTGGCGCAAAATAAGTGTGTAGAGTGACCACCCCCTGTGTTGGCCTAAATGCTCCTAATTTGGGCCCATACATAAATTCAGCAATCGACTAAATTTTCAATAGTGACCAACAATATTCATTAGTACCGTCCCAATAACGCGTTCATCTAGATAAAATTGATAAATAGCAAATTTTTAGCGATGGGCCCAATCTTAGATTCATAGGCCAACATTAGAGCCATTTCCCCTACAACACAAATCACTTTCCTTAGCAGGAGCATTTCATCTTCACTTAAGTCCCTTATGAACGGAGAGACTACCAACCAAGTTGTCTTCCGACCAAAACTCGAATCGATTCAAAGTGGAGCTAAATTTTGAAAGTGGACTCTTAAGATCGAGGCCTGAATACCCCTTTCGGGCACGGAAATCGAATATAGCAAGGAAAGTCTGTGTAAGATACCTTTGGTAGTGCATCTAGGCAATAAGGTCCACTATCGAGTTTCATTCAGCATTCTTAATTTTATTAGCCCACTCGAGGGCCCTCTGGCGACGAACGGAGCGTTACCGATTCCATATCGGTGCCATTGGATGAGCTTTCTCAACAGTTGGTGAACGGATGGTGGTTTACTGGTCCTCGATCGGCTGGATTGGCTGGATCCTTACTCCGGTCTGGGACCAGGTTCTTCCGGAGCACGAAATCTTCGGGCTGTCTGACGAGGGCAATAGACGTCGTGAACGCCTGCACGGCCTTCGGCTAGATTTCGAGGTGGCAATTCTGTGGCAGGGACCAGCCGTATTGCCAAATCCCAAAAGGGCGAATGGAAAATAGCAGCCGAGCGTCACGAGGGACGTCCGTTCTCGCTTGGACCGAATACTCCAATATGGCGCACGCAGTATGTCCAACAATCAATACGAAACTAACGATTTTAAGGTTCAATTTTCTTTGATGCTTTTTCGAAAAATTCAAGAGCAGTTTTTTTCGACGCATTAGTCCAGATTGCGAAATGCTCGCACTATTCGATTCCTTTTGCTATTCTACACAAAATGACGCGAGCTTTTAGCAATCTGAAAGAATGCGTCGAAAAAAACTGCTTTTGAATTTTTCGAAAATGCATCAACGTAAATTGAACCTTAAATTGGCTCACTACATACTTGACTAGCCTATTGGTCCCAAGCAAATCGGTTAACGTACCCCATTCTAGTCGAAATTCTAGTACTACACAATGTTTGTTTTGATTCTCTATGAAAGTTTGACAGATAAAATGAGGAGTTATTGGATTTTCCTATGTTTCGAGGGGTGAATCGATTAGCTTGGGACCGAAGAGAGTACCAGAGCTGAGCCAAAAAGTTGAGCACGTTTCTTCGGGACCTTCTAGTCTTAGAGTTACCTCTATGGTATATCGACGGGGTCCACCGGACTCTGGAATCGCTACAGCTGTAACGATAGGATTCTCCGGGATTTTACACCGGAGATCAAAGAAGAAAAGTCCCAGACTCGGACCTGTTCCGGCAAATTATTACAGCTGGTCGCTAAATGTTTGTCTCTATTTACCAAAGAACTTAGAACAAGGAGCTTTTACCTGATGGGTTTTGTTCGTCGGTGTATCTGACAGCTATTGTACTTGGTGTACTTAGTTCTTAGGGGACAACTGGATAAACACAATCACTTTTAGTATCTAACAATCTTTTCATCGACCGTACTATTTTTACTACTAACCATACTACACTTTTATCTAATAACCGTACATACTGATTTCTTCGAAATTTATGATATAATTTGGCACGGTGACGAAATCGAGGTGGTTAATGAGATCGTGTATTTGGGCTCACTGGTGACCGCCGAAAATGATACCATCAGATAAATTCAAAGACGCATTATGGCAGGGAATCGAGCCTACTTTGGGCTCCGGAGGACGCTCCGGTCGAATAAAATTCGCCGCCGCACGAAGTTGACTGTCTACAAGACGCTGATTAGACCGGTGGTCCTCTATGGCCAAGAGACCTGGACTATGCTCGTGGAGGACCAACGCTTTTGGTGTTTTCGAACGAAAGGTGTTGCTTACCATCTACGGTGGAGTGCAGATGGTTGACGGAACGGGGAGGAGGCGAATGAACCACGAATTGCACCAGCTGCTGGGAGAACCATCCATCGTCCACATTGCAAAAAATAGGCGTCTACGGTGGGCTGGGCACGTCGTAAGAATGCCGCACGATGACCCAGTGAAAATGGTTCTAGAAAGCGACCCAACAGTAACAAGAAGAAGAGGCGCGCAGCGGGCAAGGTGGATCGACCAAGTAGAAAGCGATCTGTGGACCCTTCGCAGACTACGAAGCTGGCGAAGTGTGGCCATGGATCGAGTAGAGTGAAGACGACTTCTTCGGACAGCAGAGGACAACATGATTGGTAAGGTAAGGTACGGTGCGCACTTGCGAATATCTTTAGAGTCGCATGCAGAATGATAGAGCAAGCTCACAACCCATAGTTACAAGTCCTTTAATCGGTAGTAGATAGACTTCGGTAAAAGCCGAAGTTTGACAACAGTTAATTTTGTATAGTTGGCAACCTTTCCGGATAAGACACCGACAGCCGATTACTTTGAGAACTGGTTGTTGTCCTCGTTCAAACCGCTGGCAATAATGTAAAAGTGAGATTTACGCAACTTGGCTTCTACGTATCAAAGATAACTGGGATCGGCTGTCTAGTATATTATGAGGGTTTTTTTTTATATTGGTTTTAGGTGCTGACTGGCAGGAGCGTGAGGATGCTTGTGGAGGAGCCTACAACAAAAAAATTGGAACCGCACGCGAAGGCTAATTTCGTTCATTGTGCAATTTTTTTTCTAGAATCTGGTTAAGCGTGAATAAGCAACAACGAACTGTACGGCCTTCAATGCTCATGCTCATGCTCAATTATATAAACCCTTAGATTATTGAATACATTTGCAAAATCGTTTCATGACTTGACATCAGTCCGACGGTCAGGCAATGACCGCCTTGAAGAAAAGTTTCAAGGCGTGACTCCGCCTACAGCTACCTGAGTATGCTCTGCTAATGACAGTAATCGCTTCCAGATATGGTAGATTCTTAGAGTGAAAAGCCAATAGCTGCATTGAGAAAATGTTTTTTTTTTTAATTTTTAGGGAATCTAAATAGGAAAATTGGATTTTCTCGATTCGATGCTATTTCACACGCCCACACATACAATGCACACTCACTCCAGCATGCGACAATGTCTATTTTCATTTCCCCTAATAACTGGATAAATATTAACACGAAAGCAGTGCACAACAGTAACGAAGTGCAAACATTTCACACCAGTTGTGGGTAGTCCACCTACCTTTATAGTTTCGAACAATTAGGAACGGGACAGAAATAAAAATGTAATCTCACTTTTGATTAAATAAAAGGTTCCCCAGGGAGAGAGCGCCTAGCCACCGGATCACTATTTGCTAATTGGAGAGATTGGACAGGAAAATTCCCTGGTTGGAGAGAGGAAAAAAAAACTTGCTTATCCCTCACGGTTGTTCTGCCACTAGGAATTAAAGATAGGGGAAGTGGGCCAGTTACGGCATTTGTGCTCCCCTAATTGGCCAATTGGTCTAAATCAAGTTCAAATTGAGTTTTTCCGAATTTTTTAACGTAGACATGCAGAACAGCATTGAGACCAACATCCAGTGAAATAAATTTTGAGTCCAATGAGATTTTTGAGGCGTTAGGCCGAGGTTTAAGAGGACCACTAGTGCCATAACTGGTACACTTCCCCTAGTCCTTGGAAATTTTCCCGGTTTGCGTGTTGGCAGAAGTTCGTGGCTTGAGGGAAGAGAATACACGCTATAGACTGAGACTCCATCATACCAACCACCGACTTGTCTAGAACGACGACGACGACAAGTGGAAGGCGTGTGGCACTGCGCTGGTGATGAGCAAATAAACAGAATAAACAAAACTGTTCAGCAGCATTGAGGGAGTACTTAAGTGGGGAATATTGAAACATAAACATAAATGTATGTTGGCGAGGGTGGGATCGTGACTGGCGAACGATTGTGTGGGAGGGGTGGATAAATAAAGTGATAAAACAATAAATGTAGAAACCCGAAGGCTGACGTTTATGGTGTTGTTTGGTTTCAATACAAATCACGTCGAAAACTGTTGACAATTTGATTTGGAAATTGTGCCTGAAGTGGATAGACATTTACGACTAACAAATGTCAGTTGGGCTAGCTCTTGTACTAGGCGTAAGGCGGATAAATAATTAAGGTGGAGAATCTCATTTTCAATAAGGAAAGAAGTACGTCCCTCAATCTTAATCTGGCCTAATTGCATCGGTTGGATTCATTTAAAATTAATTGTAACTTTGGTTGAGTAAACCATAACACCTTGATGGAAAGTTCTGCTCAAACAAACCGCTCAGTGATGGATGGACGGAAAATACACAATTCGCTTTTGGTCCGCAAGGGTGCGGTGGGTTGAAATTCACCCGACCCAAAAGCCGCTTGCAGCCACGGTCCTTCTGGTTTTTTTTTCGCTTCACCGGTTTCCGTTTGCCAACAAGAGGACAAAGTTTGTTCTGGAGCCTCAAGAAGCGAAAGCTGTTCCCTGCGCGGTCTTCTGACAGCCACTTAAACACTGAAACAAATTCACCCTTCGGGCAACACTTTGTTTTCAGTTCTGCCTGTTCCGTTCCCCTACTTGGCGGTTGACTGGTGGTGACGATGTTGTCACTCTTGTAAGATTATCGAGGCGGATCAAACGGGGCATGGGTTCTTTGGTGAAGAAACTGCAATAAGCTTTCCATGTTATACTATTTTGATTAAGGGATACCAAATATATGATTTAAGCAGTATGGTGCACTCTTTCTTTTTCTCGAGGACTTGATTTTCAGACAACAAGAGCATCTCAGGAAAGGTAGCCAATGAATTCTAAACATTACGACCTTTGTTTGTTGACCTTTTGTTCTACAACCGGGACAAAAGGTCGAAATGGACATGAGGCCGAATGGAAAAAAGTATATAGAGATGAATTGTCGAATGGACAACAGTCGAAGTATTCTTTGAGAGCGTGCTTTAAACGCTTGGACTTAAGTTCTGACGTGATGAGTAGGCTTATGTCCAACCACTACTCGCTAGATGCACATCTCTATAGAATAAACCTCGTGGACAGCAACATATGTCGGTGTGGAAACGGTTACGGTGACATCGATCACGTAGTTTGGCAATGTACGGATAATGACACCGCCAGAGAGCAACTTTTGAATACCCTTGAGGCCCAAGGAAGACAATCATAAATCCCTATCAGAAACGTGAAACCCGCGATATTTACTATAGGTAAAAAGGTAAATTAATCATTAAACAATAACGATGTTCCTTAATAAGTAAAAAAAATCTCCTTAAAATAGATCGGGTTGCTCCTTAAATGATTGATCAAAATACGTTAAAAATCTTAAAATTCTCAGTAAATATTTAAAGTATGCTCCCTAAAATAGAGAAAACTGTATATTAAGCATTTGAAAATGCTCCTTAGCAGGGCGTCACAATATCTGCTTCAATCGACCAAATCGATGCGACGAAGAGACTGTTGGCTTTCTTTTTTCTGTTAAAGTCGAACAGCTTCGCAGCATTCTAGAACCTCAGTCGGCGTGCAGAAACAAATGTACAATCGCTTGTCTCTCTTTCTCCCGTCGCTCCATTGGTCTTCCTTTCAAGCTTCGGTGAAACGGATGAGCGAAAGAGCGCTCGACTTTGATAGTTTTCTCTTTCACGAAACACATCAACAGAGGTTTCATGACGTATATAACGGAAAATGAAATAACACATTTAAAGCATTTCTCACGTGAAAACACTTGAAGATTACACGTAATATGTTTAATTTATTTTCAATCCACATATTTATCTAAAAAACATTATCGAAAACGGGACATAACGCATTTTTTAAAAAATGAAAGAGCGGTGATAGAGTGTTCGTGAAAGGGGATTGAATGCCATAATGAGGTTTCGTTTAACTAGAAAATCGAAGTTAGTTACATTGAAAGCGTAGTGCAAAGCAACGACGAGAAGATCCTCAGCCAGCGTTTCCTTCTAAGCGTGCTTCTTTTTCATTATCATTTCTTGCTGATAGTCTAGCTAGGCGTTATAGAAATGAAGCGTTGAACACGTTTGTATGAGAGAAACAAAACTCGAGTTCATTTTAGAGCTTCGAAAATGCAGAGCTCTGCTCCTTAGTATGCACCGCTTTGCACCATTTCGAAGTGTAATTGTACCATAAATCATCGGAAAAGCTGCTGTAGAAAGGTTAATAATAATCATGAAATCAGCTGAAATGTTCAGTAAATCATCAATCAGTTTTCTCTATTTTAGGGAGCGTACTTTAAATATTTACTGAGCATTTTAAGATTTTTTTACGTATTTTTATCAATCATTTAAGGAGCAACCCGATCTATTTTAAGGAGATTTTTTTTACTTATTAAGGATAATTTCATCTGTTTTATTGAGCAAAAGTAGGGCTGCCATTTGCTATATGCAGTCGATTTATGTGTTTCTGCAAATGTCGATTGGCCATCTTGCGATTTGGCCATCTTGAAAGAACTATATTCACCTCCTCTAGGTGGTTTGTTTAAAGAGACGTTAATAAATGGAAGCATGGAAGCCTCTAACCTCGGGTAAGCCGCGAGTATTCGGCCCAACTCCTACTAAAGGGTGATACGGTCAAAATTTGGTCAATATCAACTTGACGTATTCCTTTAAATTTTGCATTTAAAAAACCTGAACACTCCTCATTTTGAAGGTGTGTGTGTGTAGAATGTTGCTCCTATTTTGATTTTGGAATTCACTCTTCAGTTGTCAAAATGCCGTCCAAGCAAGAAGAGCAGCGTATCAAAATTTTGCTCGCGCATCGCAAAAATCCGAGCTACTCGCACGCAAAGCTGGCAAAATCGCTAAAAGTTGCCAAATCAACCGTTACAAATGTAATTAAAGTGTTTGGGGAACGTTTGTCGACAGCCAGGAAGTCTGGATCGGGGGGAAATCGAAAACCGGAAGCCGCTGGGACGACAAAGAGAGTTGCCGGTAGTTTCAAGCGAAACCCTAACCTCTCTCTCCGAGATGCCGCAAATAAGCTGGGTGTATCGTCTACAACCGTGCATCGAGCCAAAAAACGAGCCGGACTATCGACTTACAAGAAGGTAGTGACTCCAAATCGCGATGATAAACAAAATACGACGGCCAAAGCGCGATCCCGGAGGCTGTACACGACGATGCTAACGAAGTTTGACTGCGTGGTAATGGACGACGAAACCTACGTCAAAGCCGACTACAAGCAGCTTCCGGGACAGGAGTTTTATACGGCAAAAGGAAGGGGAAAGGTAGCAGATGTTTTCAAGCACATGAAACTGTCAAAGTTCGCAAAGAAATATCTGGTTTGGCAAGCCATCTGTACCTGTGGCTTGAAAAGCAGCATTTTCATAGCTTCCGGGACAGTCAACCAAGAAATTTACGTGAAAGAGTGTTTGAATAAACGTCTGCTGCCTTTCCTGAAGAAACACGGTTGTTCCGTACAGTTTTGGCCGGATTTGGCATCTTGCCATTACGGTAAAAAGGCCATGGAGTGGTACGCCGCCAACAACGTGCAGGTGGTTCCCAAGGACAAGAACCCTCCCAACACGCCAGAGCTCCGCCCAATTGAGAAATACTGGGCTATTGTCAAGCGGAACCTAAAGAAGACCAAAAAAACTGCTAAGGGCGAGCAGCAGTTCAAGGCAAACTGGCTTTCTGCGGCGAAGAAGGTGGACAAGGTGGCTGTACAAAATCTGATGGCAGGGGTCAAGCGTAAGGCCCGGCAATTCGGATTTGGAAAAGCGGAAGCCTAACTGAATATTTTTCCTGAATTTTATACTAATTGAACTTGAAAAAGAAATTTAATTTGATTTTTTAAATTAACGATTTCACCGATTTACACGCGTTTTCCCTTGACCAAATTTTGACCGTATCACTCTTTAGACATAGAATTAAGTGAATTTTGCTACAAAAAATGAACAATTAATAATCGGTTCCGTAAAGCCTACGTGATTGAGCAATTGAGCATTCCAAATAAACGAACTAGATAAAAAAAAAAACAGTCGAAGTATATTTATAGGTAAAAAATTTCGATTTTGCATTGCAACTATACCCGAGCAGGAAAAAATAACTTATTAATACCAAATCCAGGTATGAAAATAGCATAACTGGCAACCTAAATATGGTATTAGTGAGGCTGCCATGAGAGGTAAAATACCAAAAATAATACCTCAGAAATGTTCCACGAATAACGAACTAAACAATAATTTAGTTATTACAATAACAGACGAATAACACACGCTTTTTTTAGATACCCGAATACCATACCCGAGCAAAGAATGAAAACAAAATCAAAACTAAATTTGATATTTTGATATAAGCGTTAGTAATAACATATTTTGCCTAGCGTGTGTTTGAGTTAACAGTAATCATAACAAAAATGAGATCTAAATAATATATAAAGGATATTAAAAAAAATAACAAACCATGTCTTCTTGATAACAAATCCATGTACGCGGTTTAATATTGGTAATTTCGTTAAAAATAAACATAATAAGTAATCAATATGTTTTAATAACTATGATAGGAAAAAAAAAACTAAATTTCTTATTATTTTGATACAATGATATCAAATTTAGTAATCTGAATGTTTTGATCTCTATTGGTTTATATCAAGATTTAAAATCAAAGAGTGTTATAAATATGTTTTCATCTATTTAAAATAAAAATAAATCTATATATCAATCAGTTCTATCGATATCGATCAGTTACATCGATTTAAAAATTCAATTCGCAGGTAGATTAATATCAATAAATGTTGTAAAATATAATTGAAAAAAATCATAATTATCTTTGTGACGTTCGTAAAGAAAACAGTCAGGATGCTTGATTGACTCGTAAAATAAACTAAAAAATGTAGATTTCAGTAAAAAATGTGGCTGCATTTTTTACAAAATATCAAATTATGTTATTAATTATATTTTTTTAGAAATATCAAATAACGAATTCTTTTTTTTCCTTGATTTGTTTTCCGTCGAACTTGTTTTCCGTGCTGAGCACCAATGCTACCGACGCCAGAGAGGCAGCTCCCACACCTGGACCCTACCTATCGACCCATCAACTCATGAACCGGGGACCAACGGCTTTACTTCCCTTCCGAAGGAAGGCGTGATCAGAGATGTTATTCCTTCAGAACATCTCGGCGGCGCCGACTGGGATTGAACCCAGGCCTGCTGGGGTGAGAGATAATCACGCTTACCACTACACCACCGGCGCCGCTTAAAAATATGAATTCAACCGAAATTAAAAAATGGCATATCAAAATATGTTATCAACAATATTTCAAAAGCATGATTTGATATAATTTTGATAGTATTTTGATATCCGACTTTGCTCGGGTAGTTTGTTATTTTGAAGGTCTTCTAAAACCAATTCAATAACTCTTTTAGGTGTTATTGTCTAAAAACTGAGAGATCACCATTTGTTATTTTGGTATTCATTTGATATTTAACAAAATATTTCGATTCCTGAATAATATCAAAACAAGGTTTTATACCACAAGCATACAGAAATCTGGTATCATACCACATTAAGATATTCATTAGTTATCGATTAGCTATCGGTTCCTGCTCGGGTATCGGTGCCTGCTCGGGTATGCGGTCAATGAACCACCGTATTTGAGTTATTTCGTTTCCATTTTCCTCCCTCCGTGGGAAGCCTACGCTGATGTGCAAAGCAGAACGAACGGTTTTTTGTTGCAGACAAAAACAGACGGGTAGGGCCACCAACCTTCAAAAATGCAGACCTTGCGAAGATGCATAATTTTGAGTATTGACCACCAGCCGTCTCACAAAACATGACAATTAGGATAAGCAACAATTTGTAATACCTTTCCTTCTTCTTCTTCTTCTTCGCATTTAAAGCTTATTGCGTATCACATATTTAACTTATTGCGTGCTCTCAAATGTTCTAGATGCACTCCCGAGCAGGAACGAATATCTCGATACCTTAAATTGGTATGGATGAATCTGATATAAGAGGTAAAACACCAAAAAATAATACCAAAAAAAATGTTCCCACAATACCATTCCAATACCAAATTTTGATAATGCAATAGCAAAACAATACCACACAGGTATTCTTTTGGTATCCAAATACCAATTTTTGATATTTACAAAGCATTCAGAATTCATTTGTTATTTTCTCCTGCTCGGGCTTCCACAGTTATTAATTGAGGGCTTTCGGTGCCTGTACCATTTTTGCATAAGTCACACTTAGATTTTTTGCCGAGATTGGCACCACCGAGCAGGCTCGAGCTCGGCATTCATTTTTACTGAGATCTCAGCAAAATTTATGTTTGTTAGCCGATATCTCGGTAAAACTCTCGTTTGTTAACTGAATTTTGGCAAATTTTTCACTGAGATCCAGCAAACTAGATTGCCTAGCTGCTCGGTGGTGCCCATCCGGCAAAAATCTAAGTGTTTAATTGTGTGGCAAGCACAATCATAACTCTATGCCCAGGGAAGTCGAGAAATTTTACAACCCGAAAAATTCCAAAGCATGGTTTTGCTTTGTAGCTGCGCCTTTACTGACTGAGCTGAGGGAGGCCCTCATTTTTTGTAAAACCTATATAAAACGAGTAAGTTACAAAATATGTCGTTGAAGATGCTAATTTCAAATAACAGACTTAAGTGGTAATTTTTATACGATAGATGATGAGATGAAAGTATAGAATTGATAGTTCCGTTAGAGTAAGGCAGTGTGAAAATTGCATATAGAGAGTAGAAAGCGAGCAAGGACAACTTAAGGAAGGTACAAATCGGTTTTATCATCTCTCTTTACCAAACTCCCCTGTTTGGTAAAGACACTGGCCAGTGGTGGCGGGGGGAATACCCCTCACCATCCCTCTCCAACGGGGGAGTTTGGTAAAAAGAGATGATCAAACCGATTTGTACCTTCCTAAAGTTGTCCTTGCTCGCTTTCTACTCTCTATATGCAATTTTCACACTGCCGTACTCTAACGGAACTATCAATTCAACTATGTCACTCGTTGACTTCACGCAGAAGTAATACTAAACATATAGTCAAAGTGCAAAATATAGTCAATCAGTTTCGATCAGCAGTCAAGCATTCTTACTGTGGTCCTTTCTGGAACCAACTTTCGTAGACTACAACATCTTGGATACCGCATAGTAAAAGAAAGACTTCTCCACTTGAGACTGCCCGTTTGTCACCTGATATTGACACCATGAATGTTTAACCTGCTACAAATGGTCGATTTAAATTTATTGGAACAAAAGGTCGAATCAAATTTTAAGGGACCCAAGGATGAATACACAAAAACTCGAATGAACAAAAGGTTAAAATGGAAAAAGGCCGAAAGAAAATCAAATCAAAGAACTATTCATGTTAAAAAAGAAGACAACTCTAAGAATAATAAATAATTTTTGAGTATGATAAACAGGCTGACGAAATGCACGGAAAGTGAGCACGGATTATCGGATAGGTAGTTCTGATTCTGGAAAGGGAGATCAACTGTCGATGCAATTCGGACAATTGGCGAGAGAGTCGATAAGGCTTCCACACAGAAGTGGAGAGGAGATCGATATTGTGCCGTGATAACGATCGACGTCAAAAATGCGTTCAACACCACTAGCTGGGAGGCAATTGCCGAAGCGCTGCATAGAATGAGGGTCCGTGACTACCAGTGCAGGATCTTGAGGAGTTATTTCCAGAATCGGGCTACGAGACAGGCATGGGACAGAGAACGACTGGGGTCACAGCGGGAGCTCCGCAAGGCTCCATCCTTGGTCCAATGCTTTGAAATGGGATGAACAACGGCGTGCTGATCCTGAAGCTGCCCAACGGAGTTGAGGTCGTTTGCTTTGCGGACGAAGTCTTCTTGACGGTAACAGGTGAGACTCTGGAAGAGGTGGAAATAATGGCGACCGAGGCGGTCGCAATGATTGGTAACTGGTTTGCAAGGAGTGAAGGCGCAGATTGCTCACCTCAAATCGGAAGTGCTATTGGTCAGTAACTGTAAAGCGGTGCAGTGGAAAGAAAGTACCGTCGGGGAGTAGGTCATAGACTCATAGCGTGTGTTGCAATACCTGGGAGTGATGATTGATGATCGGCTAAACTACAACAGCCACGTCAAATTTACCTGTGAGAAGGCTTCGAAGACTATCAAGGTGATAGCTAGAATCATGCCAAACAACTCTGGTCCCAGCAGTAGCAAGAGGCGTCTTCTGGCCTGTGCGTCGTCGTCGATAATGTGGTATGGAGGTCCAGCCTGGGAGAGTGTCGAGAGGAGATCACTTGGAATGCCATCACCAGGGCAGTCGCTTAAATACTGTCGGAGCTGCAGCGTAACTGGAGAGAAGAGCGGAGATTTAGCAACACCAGCTAGTGCTAAGAGTATGATAAGTGTATGAGCACAGCCACATCCCGTAGTCTTTTTTTAAATCTTTATTTAAGAGATCTCTTACTTCCCGTAGTCGCTTCACTGTGGTCGCGGAGGATCCAGCCAGAGGAGAGAGTAAGGAATGGGTTTTAGTGAAGCTGCACTAGGCAACTGGTTGTTGTTGTTGTTGTTCTTTATTATTGGCATTTTACATCCTGCGGATGCATTCATGTCAGTTGAATTGGTTTTTGTGTAAACAGTGTGTGGGTGTGTTCAGAGTGATGTGAGGGTGAGTGTTAGTGTTTACGATGCAGTTCAAAATTCACTTAGCTTTCTTATCGTTTGCTCGTTTCCTGGTTCATCGTCTGCATGCTCATCTCATGGTTTACACTTCTTCTCCATAAATTTCTTCTTTACTTCTTCTATATATATATTCACCATCTTCATTCTTCATGATCTTCCATATATCTTTTCCACATTATTTTTCGATTTATTTGTTCCTTCCTTGCGCTTCATTTTTATCTTCATTCTTCTGCATCTTCATACTCATTCATGTCTTCTGTAGTACTTTCGTTTTCTGCTTCATCTTCATCCTTTTTCAATCCATCTTCTTCGATTTCCTTTCAGCATCTTCTTCATGAACTCATTTGCTTCCAACATTCATCGGTAACATTCTTCCGCTGCATCTTCTTCCATTTCCTGTCCGACATCTTCTTCCATTCAGACTTCGTTTTTCTTCTGCATCGCTTGTTTTTTCTTCATCCTCCGCTCCGTTTTTTGCTACATCCTGCACTTTCCTTTCCATTCTATCTTCGCCCTTCAAAGTTTCCTATAAAGTTTGGTTTCATGCAGAAACTTCAGCAACCGCTTCTCAGAATCATCGTCGTTGCGTAACGCCGTAAAAAGGCTTGTGGAATCGATTCCGTATTTCGTCCTGGTCGCTTCAAATTTCCTGCAGTGCAGAATAATGTGACGAACGTCAACAACGGTCCCACAGCATTCACATGCTGGCGGAGCTATTTTCTTCAGCAGAAATTCATGCGTAACCCTAGTATGACCAATGCGCAGACGAGTGAGTATGCGTTGATCGGCAGAGCTGTACTGATCGATCCACTTCTTCGTTTCCCTTTTGACCTCCTTCAGCTTCACATCTGTCAATTGTGCCCTACGTGCTTCCCATAGCTGACGAAAGACTTGGTTCATGTTCTTGATGAAATCAATCCTTGGTACGGCGACGTTGATTGGTGGACTGTTTCGTGCTTCACTGGCTAGACGGTCTGCTTCTTCGTTACCGTGAATTCCGGCATGACCAGGGATCCAACAAAGGTGGATCGGCCGTTCACGTAGTAAGCACTCGATTTCCTGGATCCACGGATGCTGCGATCTACCACTATCTATGGCCGAAAGACAGCTGGCCGAATCAGACAGAATAATAACAACAATCAATACGAAACTAACGATTTTAAATTGGCTCACCACTTTAGTAGCCTATTTGTCCCAAGCAAACGATTAACGTACCCTATTCTAGTTGAAATTCTATTACTACACTATGTTTGTTTTGATTCGCTATGAAAGTTTGACAGATAACATCAGGGGTGTGTGGATTCATGCAGAACATGCAGGGGTGAGTAAAATAGCTTGGGACTGCTTGGGACCGTTGTTCGGGTACTGAGTGAGCCAAAAATAATAATGATTTTCTTCGGGACCCAGTGGTCTTAGAGTTACCTCTATGATAATAACACATTCGGTTGATGCTCTTGCAGCGATGACGGCCGACTTGATTGCAAAGGCCTCCGCCGAAAACACGCTACATTGTAACGGAATACCTATTGCTTGCTGAATGCTGCTACTAAATACACCTGCTCCAACTATGTTCTCGCATTTAGAAGCATCCGTATAAATAGCCAAAGCACGGTTAAACCGGTTAGCCAACTCCTGCACGATGGGACGCACTATATTCGGGGGATCCCCAGCTTCACCTTCCGTTTCACATCCCAAACAATATGCGGCTTGGGTTCATACCAGATACCACTCTCGGTTGGCGAGACGTGTTCGTAAAGCGATGTTTGGAAGCTCTACATCAATCGTCGCCAGGCGATCGGACGCTCGTTCCACAACTGGAAGATCGATATTCCTGGAATCCTTCTCCATCAAACGAATTGCAGCACGAATTATGGCTTGCATAACCATTAAATCGAATGACAAAGTGCCTGCTTCAGCCATAATCGCTGGGATCGGACTGGTGACGTACGCCCCTGAGGCGAACCGGACCATCCGGTTGTAGAAGGGTGCAAGAGTCTGCACCACCGAATCCTTCGGTTTACTGACGAGCCCGATACCGTAGATAAGTCGCGACGTGACGATTGCTGATCCGATACACAACAGAGAATCGAGTTGCCCTCGTGGAAGTTTAGCACCGATCAAGTCCCCGGCAAGGTGACAGATAACCTTAGTTTCACGTACCCACTTGCAAATAGTAGATGTCACCACACGACGTAAACAAAGGGATTATCCTTCACCGCCGCAACGGTATTTCTCTATGGAAAACCAGCTTTTTGTTTCACCATGTGTGAATGCCAAATAACAGACAAGAATGCCATATGAAAAGAGCTAATTTATGATTTTCGTGGTGAAGTGAAATAAATCCATACAAATTGAACCTAGTTTCATCTTCTTGTTTCTTCGAATACTTTGGTTTCGTCAGTTATTTTTTGTGCTTGAATTTGATTATCCTTCAGATTATTGCTTTAAGCATAGTTGTGCAATGAAGGCTTGTCCTGAGCCTGTTAAAATAAAAAAAAAAATGTTTGCTTTCCCGTGTTTCTCTTACGGAGCAAGTAAAGTAAACTGCTGAAATTGAAAATTAGTCCAATTGCTTGATATATTACATATTTAGCTTAAATGCGTTTAAGGCCTTCGAAAGACGTACAAAGTTCACCACTAGACTCTTTTAAGCTAGTTCCTCAAATTGTACATTTTGCAGTACTACACAGCAAAAAAAAAGTAATATCAATCAACGTAATTCAAGCTGATGTATGAAATAATGATGTAATAGCAAAAAGCAGATACAATATTACATCAATGGATGTAATTTTGTTCGCAAAATCGATGTACATCGTACAATGTGATATTACACAACCGATGGATTGACCTGGTTGCAGCAGTATGGATGTAATATTCAACAACCTTTTTTTGCTATGTAGCTGCGTATACAGTATCTCCAACAATCGATACGAAACTAACGATTTTAAATTGGCTCACCACTTTAGTAGCCTATTGGTCCCAAGCAAACGATTAACGTACCCTATTCTAGTTGAAATTCTATTACTACACTATGTTTGTTTTGATTCGCTATGAAAGTTTGACAGATAAAATCAGGGGTGTGTGAATTCATGCAGAACATGCAGGGGTGAGTGAAATAGCTTGGGACTGCTTGGGACCGTTGTTCTGGTACTGAGTGACCCAGTGGTCACACACACAAGTCTAAATCATGGTCTACAGAAAACTTTTAAAACCCCAAATTGTTACTTGGAATATCTGTTAGTTCAACCTCACTCGGGATTGTGACCTCAGTACTGTTCAGCAGCGATTCCAGTGTTGTGACTGTGGCTTCCAGCGACCCTTGTTGATACTATTGATTTCTATTGAGGTGCGTCGGGCGTGTCTGACAAAGAACGAATCCTGGCCCTTCACGCTTGCTTTCGCCTTCCAAGATGGTCTGATAGATCCGTAGTTTGAGATTTGAGAGGTTCTGCTTCTTTTGATTGAATGTGAGGAATGAGCGACGTGTCGATACAGCTCGTTGAAGTACGCATTATTATTCTCAATAAGTGGTAACACTTCCGTTCTCCTTCACCTGAGAAGGAGCTATTTTCTGGATACTCCCGATCAGGATAAAAGAACTTATTAATACCAAATTCAGGTATGAAAATAGCATAACTGGCAACCTTAATATGGTATTAGCGAGGCTGACATAAGAGGTAAAATACCAAAAATAATACCTAAAAAATATTCTACGAATAACGAACTAATAAACAATTCAGTTATTACAATAACAAACAGATAACAGACGCTTTTTCATATGGCAGAATACCATAGTTTGTTATTGTGAAGGTCTTCTAATACCAATTCAATAACTCTTTTAGTTATTATTGTCTAAAAACTGAAAGATCACATTCATTTGATGATTTACAAAATATTTTGGTAACTGAATAATATCAAAACAAGCTTTTATACCGCAAGCATACCAAAATCTGGTATCATACCACATTAAGATATTCATTTGTTATCGATAAGCTATCGGTTCCTGCTCGAGCTGTGTTTCAAAGTTTCCGACTTTGTGTGCCATAGCCATCGAGAAGCGTACTTTTGCCGGGACCAAATTCAACTCCAACGTATTCCGTAACAGCCGATCCCGTCAAGATAGTGAGAAATAACTGTCGAGTACTCCAGTTCAATTACTCTAAATTAATTTGATTTGCTTACTTGATTTACTCAGCATATTGCCTTTCTGATGCATTATTCATTTGCTTTTTGTTCCATTTACTTAAAGTGACTAAACTTTTTGATCTTATGTCCTTATTAACCCTTTAACTATTCAACCTTTTGTCCATTCGATCTCATTTCATTTTGGTCTTTTGTCCACTCGTTCCTTTATTTAATTCGTTGACCGACTCTCTTTGTAAACTCTTTCCACATATCTTACATCGAATTAAGCTTTACTCAGTTGATGTAGCAAAAAACCGGTTCTTGCAGTGCGATTATCCCTCTATTAAAGTTTATTGGATTCAAAATGGAAGTCTTTTTAGTCACAAAAACGATCCGAGATTGTGAATTGTTGTAGTCAGCTGTGATTTGCGGTAGAAACTCATTGTAAAAGTTTCATGTATGTGCGTATGTGTGTCATTGACTCACTTGATGGGAGTGGCGGAGATGGCTCAATGGGTTCAAGTGTATCCGGTTAAATTTTGTTTGCATCTGGCTCCCAACTCTGTTGAGTTTTATCACGATTAGACATTTGGTTCCAGAAATAAGAACAATCGGACCTATAGTTTTCTGAGAAATTAAATGGCTGAACCGATCGTTGTATCTCCGAATGATTCAAAATTCCCGAACTTCATTATTTACCACATGATCACTCAATTTCACTTTTTCCAGGAATGTGTAGTCAACCAATCAATCCAGGAAAACATATTTCGAAGCATTTCATCCCTCCTGACACAAGCTCGCATTGAAGGACCAACACTCGTCGGCTAACTTTTGCCCAATCAAATTTGTATTTCGGGAGCAGCGGAGAAGAAAATAAACCAAATTGGTTGGAAATCAAGTCGAAACCACAGCTGTTGCTACAAATCGCTTTGCCATCGCCCCGAGGTGTGACGAGATAGAGAGGGCAAATGAAGCTTAAAACGAACAAAAACTCATCCCGGGAATCGCAGCGATTTCACAACTTCAAAACAGAGGAAAAAGTTAAAAAAAAATCCAATCGACCGAGAAAAATGTTTTTCCCGCTTTCTGAGCGCATCGGAATCACATTGACCCAACACCCGATATCATCGGTATGTGTGTGAGTAGGTATATGGCTGCCTCCCAGTTGTTTACGGTTGGTTTCGTTTTCGTGGAGCTTGGGAATTTCTGAGTTTCCATTCTCTTCATCGCAAATTGTTAGATATTTCGTGGTAGAAGCCCGGTTTCGGATCACTTGGATTTTTCTGCAATTATTTGCGCAATATAAAAATGCAGCAGTTCATCTAATTCACTTCTGAATGCTTTTCGATCCACTGAATGTTTTCTAGACTGAAATTTGGGTCATTTTTGTATAGGTTCACAAAAACAAAAAAACATTTCCAAACATCTCTCTTGAACTGAAATTTTGTTAGCCATTTGAATGATTTCCCAGTGAACCGTTTCTTTTTTTTTTAGTTTCGGTAACACTAAAACTACATGAATGCCAAACTCACGCCCTCGCGAGAATAAACTATTCTATAGATACCAACTTTACCATCCCGCCTCTTGAAAAGGATACCAGCATTCGTTTCAACAGGAAGGTACCACTTTCTCACCACAACGACACGCCTGAAAAAAAAATCGCAAAAATGGCAAATGGATTTCCGGTAAACAAATTTACATCGGTTGGTGTGAATCCTCTGGCGAATCCCTCCGTTCTGTACTGCTTATCGTTCACCATGCATTGGCGAAATGGACTCTGACAGTGGCATGGATCCCCAACAACAAACATTCGAGGCATGATACAAGAGCAAAGCCAGCAGAGTTACAACACTTCCATGTTCGAGTTTTGTGAAAAATGGCGAAAAAAGCCCGCTTTGAGTGGTGGTCCCTATGGCCAAGTAGCAAATTGCTTTACTTCTATTTCTGACGCCACTCCCGATTCGAACCGAACTGGATGAATACGATGGCGGGAAACATTTAAATTTGTTCTTCAACTCCGGTGAGATTGTTTCGTTCAGTAAGGCTGCATTCCACCGTACATTTACAACGACAAGTCCATTCCCGGTGGTCATACAATTTTCATTTGATCCGTTAAAAGGCGATCCTCCTGCGCTTCCTCCACCATTCTAACATCTATGGATAGGGGTTAGGTGCACGCTTTCGAGTTAAGTTCTTGAGGCATTCCGTTATGACGTAGGTCTACGTCTGTGATTTCTATGTGGAGGTACATTTTGTGCAAACCGAAAATGGAACATGTAACGAAAATAAGAAAGATTTTGAACGTCAATAACTCAGCTTCCTCTGAAACAATGTCAATAATTTTATCACCAATCGATTAGAAATATTTCTACACATCGATAGCAATACTTCCGACCGCTGATTTTTAACAAGAAACTATTGAAAATGTGGTAAAGTCAAGTCTATCCAAAAAATCTGAATTATTTAGCAAATTTGATTTAAATCCGTGAAACGAAATGTAGAATGGATTACTCTCGTTCCCTCGCTTAATTTGCTTTATACTGCGAACTGAGCGATGGATTTGCAATATTGATGGATAGAATCAAAAGTTCAAAGATTAAATTAAAGATTGAAAGTATCCTTTTTGCGAAAATACCGGTCGCGATAAGTGATGTCAAAAAATCGCCTCTAGCGATCAATGAATACGTACACACCTGCTACAAGATTTTTTGGCATCATCATAAGCTAACGATGAACTCTGACTCTAAACACAAAAACGCAGAGAGCATTTCGAAAAGTGAGTTACCAAGATCTCCAGAGAGCAAGGCGATAACAACATCATTGCTGTGTGCACTCACGATACATTACTTATACTACGCAAGGCTTGTTGTCAGTGCACGCTACAAACTAAAGATCTCAATGCGTACAGCTGAGTACAAGAAGTTGTTCGGATTATGTACATCTGATGAACAACCGTGATCAGATCATGATCATTGCCATAATGATCGGGATTTTTTTTTTTGCTTTTTTTCAGTCTGTGAATTAGAAAAGATGCATGTATTTGCGTTGGCGGCATTGGTCCTTTCGGTGGAGTGAAAAAGAAAGGAACAGTTCACCTTGTTGACAGAACTATCCTATGAACTACTGAGCCAAATGTGCGCTATTTACAGGTGAGGTGCAAGGAAGCTAGTCGACTCTTTTAATCTCATCGCGTTCTAATACAGCTATAGACGTGACGTAGCGCATTCGAAACCGAGAGATTGAAAGAGTCGACTTGTTTGCATCCTCCTCACCTATAGAAACCGCACATCGCCCCGTTTCAGCCTTCGTGTTAAAAGTTAGGGCACACACTTAGAAATTATTATTTTTACACGAAACGTAATTCAGCTTTGACGTAAAGCATGGAACGTAAACAAACATGGCATGTAAAATTAAGTGTCCTGAAACTGAAACATATGCAACTCGACGAAAAGTGCGTTTGATTGAATTGTTTTTCTCGTCCTTTTCAACTGATTCTTATGTCAAAAGGGCCGCTTGCATGTGTCGGTCTCAGGGCACTGAAATTTACATGTCTTTTTTGTAGTGTGTAGGATGGTTCAAAACGCACCCCTGGGGTAAAATGGCCCTGCACTGTTTTTCATAGCTTTCCGATAGTCAATTCGTCAATTTAACCATCAGCATTGCTAGTTCAGTGCTTAAACTAACATTCTGGCACATGATATTTACAGCATTAGTAATGGGAAAGCAACGAAAACCCGCACTGCGCCATTTTACCCCGGGGTGCATAATAGACTGTTCTCCCCTACCGATGGTCAGCACCTATCTGCTGATGCTTGCTTATAGTGAATTTTTTGTTTATTGTACCGTTCCAACCTGGATTGGGTATCAAGTTAGGGTCGGCTTGTTTTCTAGCAAATGTCAGTTTGATCGTTTGTTTTTATAACCTGACACGCGCTGAAAAAAAGTTCGGGTTTGCACTGGGTTAGAACTAGTACCAACCTGGGATTAAACAAATTCGCTATTGCTCTGTAACCCCAAACTGCCAAAGAATGCTACTCACAGAGAGACACTCACTCTCGTCTCGTGAAAAAAGCACATGTTGCGATTTGTGGATATAATGAGCGAAAAGGGTAACTCACTTCTCTGAGCTTGACTCAGTCTAAGAATGTATTTGTTATTTGTGAGTTGCCTACGCAACAACGTATTTTCAAGGTGGAAGAGGACTAATCGTTGGTCGTAGTTTGTACAGATCAAGATCTGTACAGTTTACGACAAACTGGAAATCGGATCATGCTCGCTTGATTTCCATCACACGACTCGCGATAGTAAGCGAATCAACATAATCTTTTTTTTATCGACAAATCGACACAAAAATTAACCGAGAACTGTTTTAGATGATTTGAAAGTCAGTTATACTATTTTTAGATAAAAGTTGTACCTGAGGGTTCCAAATAAAACTTGCAACATCGATAAGTTATTTATAAATTGCTCGGGAAACACCTTGTTGTATTGTTGTTTGTGAAAAATTCATCCTTTCTGATAGGCAACCCCTGACGATAATAGGTTAAGGTATTGCCGAAGCCGAAATTTCCCCTACTTGTTTGCTGATCCGAAACAGTTTTTTAAACCACTGTCATTGAGCCGCAGTATGTCGACTAACATTGAGATCCATCGATTCCACAATATCGTTCGATTAAAACTTCGGATTTTGCTTAGATATTCGACTAATCTTAACGTCATCACGATGGCTCGTCACACGATGACGTCCCTGTCCGAATAAATTCTCCCTATTTCTCACGTTTCGTATTATTTCTTTTCATATGTGCTGTACAGCTCTAATCAAAATCGAGTACTTTTCGGCAATTTTCCGGAAAGGAATTCCGTTTTCACGATTGTGAATCACCAATTTGCTAAAATCGAGCGAAATCTGTTTTCCCGACATTTTCGACTTTTCAAATGACGCAAACAAAGAACACTGGTACACACTTAGTTTTTTCTATCGAACTCGGCTGTGCAAATCTCGGTCAAAAAAGTTTTATGCTGGGTTTAGACAGGGCAAGTCAATTAATCAAATCAGTTGAATTCAACTGACTTGAACGCGAATTTGAGTGTGTAAACCATGCCATTAAACTGACTTGATGAACTCATTTGAATTGAAAAAAGTTGATCCAGGCTCAACTTTTCAAGCCAATTGAATTCAACTGAGTTGATCATTTGACTAGCCTAGTCCAAACCCAGCTTTACTGAGATCTCAGCTAACATTTCATTTGTTTGCTGAGATTCAGCATTGTCCGAGACTCAGTAATCAAATACCACTTTTGCTGAGATCTCAGTGAAACTTCTTTTTTGCCGAGATTTGCACAGCCGAGCTCGGTAGAAAAAAATTAGTGTGTACACAGAAAAACAAAACTACCCACCGCTTGGGTTTTTTAAACTCAAATTTGAGTTATTTGAGCGATGGGTAATTTTTTTTGCCGTGCTTAAATGCAAACTACTTTGAGCTGGTTTACCCAAATTTGGCTTATCGTACGGAACATGGGAGATGAGTGAAAAGAACTTAATTTTGAGTTGTTTTGAATTTCTGTGTAAGATGCGCAAGCTACTCGAAGTAAGAACTGTCAAAGGATGCAGTGATGCCAGATTTCCAGAGCTAGTCCCATTGGCATGGTCATAAAATGTGAAATTTGACATTAAGGAAAACACTTGAACTTTCCCAATATACCATTGCAGTTATTTGAAAAATAACGACGCTATCATCCAAAATGCATTTTTGGTGTCAGCCTGCCTGCCAGTACTGCCTCATTCAGGGTTACTTACACTCACTTGCTATAAAACAATGTTTTTCAGAATTATGAAATCATGAGATGGTAAAGTGATCATTAGAACTTGTAAGTTACAAGATGAGGACGTGAAGTATGTGTTTGACACATAAAATCTGTCAATATTGCTTTCAGTGCGTCACAATCAGCGATTTTACGACTCGTGAGTGCTCACTCTGAGTGAACGCTCACGAATCATAAGATCGCTTATTGTGACGCTCTGAAAGCAAAATGGACAGGTTTTATGAGTCAAACACATTCTTTAAACCCTCTTATCGTTACTTACAAGTACAACATATCATGTTATCATCTAATGTTTGCATAATTCAGAAAAACATGTTTTTATAGCAAGAGAGTGGAAGCAAACCTGGCCTCATTATACTTGAACACGTGAATTGTTGATGACTGGGTGAAATTATTGGAAATAATTGATGTTGTCTTTTCTCCCATACACTGCCGATGAGAGTAACTCAAAATTGAGTTGAATGAGTCCGCAGTACCCAGCTATTAATGTTCCGACTAGTATTATTGGGCAAGTTAAAAAACGATCTATTGATGTTTGATTGATTCATTAGCCGATTAAATTAATAATTAAGATCGATCTTTGGGGGCAACCCCGGCGTAGTGGTTAGCATTCAAACCTCTCACGCCAAAGTCACGAGTTCAAATCTCACCCCCGGACAAGTCACGAATGACCCAAGAGCGTTAAAAGGACTATAATAAAAAAAAAAGATCGATCTTTTCGAATCAACTCATTCTTTTCGACGTAGAACTACGGCTTTGTCGACTATACTGGGGTGCAAATCAAAATATATGTGTGGTAGAGTAGTGCTAGGTTTTGAACGCTTGTAATTTTGTCATTTATAGAGGAAATTAAAATCCAAATACGCTAATCGATAGGATATTACATTACGAACCTGCTGAAATAAATAATTTCCGATTTTTCTATAATAAAACTTTTGAAAAATGTACAAATGATAATTTTATCACTGTTTTCATGAAATAAGCGTTTTTCCCAAACCCAGTCATCATAATAGAGTACCACTTGGTTGCACATCGTTCTGAAAAGATATAAAACAGCACTGCTGTCACGCTTCTGCTCAACATTCCACAGTTAGCTTTCAACGTGCACATTCGCTGCCAGACTGTTGAGCAGTTCAGTCGATTTGAATTCTCTCTAGTTTCGTTCGTTCGTTCGCAAGTCGAATTAGCTCCGCGTTGTATAGTGACGCTCTCGCTGACCCAGCCATGGGTAAGAAATCGCGCGGTAACGCGAGTGCCGGCTTACCGGGAAAACAGACTCTCCCAGGAGACAGCGCGACCACCGAGCCAGCTCAGAAGAAGCAGAAGAAAACCCCATTGCCCGTCCCGACAGGCGTTGCGGACCCGCAGCCGGGGCCTCCCGGAACTAAACGACCCAGACCTGAAGACATCAGCGCCACCGCATCGGCAGCAAAAAAGCTGCTGAGCAACAATCCGTTCTCCGCCCTGCAGAACGGAGCCCAGCCGCAGTCGGACCCTGAGACGGTGCCTAAAAAAGTTAAGTTGCCACCCTTCTATGTGAAGGGCTTCCCTCTCGGGCTATGGGAGCAGCTGGATTTCTACATTAAGCAGGGCCTTCGCTGCACCATTCAACGGTGCACGGAAGGCTACAAACTGATGGTCTCGGCCGAAAATCACTACAACGCAGTCCAGGCCCTCTTGGACAGGATGAAGCTGGAGTACTTCTCCCACGACGTCGAGGCCACCAAGCCGCTGAAAGTGGTGCTGCGCGGGCTCCACGACATGGACACCACCACCTTAATGGACGAGATTAAGGCGAACGGCCTCAAGCCGGTCGAAATCCACAAGATGACCCGCAGCAAGGCCATCAAGTATCGTGACCAGCTCTACTTGGTCCATCTGCAGAAGAACTCCACAACCGTGAAGGATCTCCATACGACACGCACACTGTTCCACATCGTAGTGAAGTGGGAGCGGTATAAGCCAACCCACCGTGGCGTCACTCAGTGCTCGAACTGCCTATTGTTCGGGCACGGCACCAGGAACTGCCGCATGGCCAGCCGCTGCATCAAATGCGGCAAAAACCACAAGATCGACGACTGCGACAGCATCGAGGAAGCCGCTCCCACATGCGCCAACTGCGGTGCTGCCCACAAGGCCACGAGTAAGGCCTGTCCGAAGCGGGCCGAATACGCCGAGATCCGGAAGAAGGCCTCGTCCAACAACCAGCCCGGTCGCAAGAAGGTCCCGGAAAACAACGCGCAGAACTTTCCTCCGTTATCACCGGTCCAACCACGGCCAATTCCAGTGTTGGCGCCGCTCCCGCTCAACCAACAGTTGGCTGCTGCCCAGTCGGCTGCCGCTGCAGTACCCAGTCAAGCCTCCGGCCCATCGACGGATCCCCCTGCTCCGGGATTGGCCGGTACAACCGGTGAAGCTACAGACGATTCTCCGCTGTCAACGGATGAGATCGTCACACTGTTGGCCCAGGCCATCATCATCAAGCGCACCTGCGCAACAAGAACACAACAGCTCCAAGCTATCATCTCCTTCGTCGCTAATTATGGACCGTGAACCCATAAAGATCGCCAACTGGAACGCTCGCTCCGTAGGGGCGAAAAACATTGAGCTTGCAGACTTCCTCCGCAAGCACGACATCGACGTGGGCCTCCTCACCGAGACCCACCTCAAGACCGGTGACAGCTTCTGGCTGCCCGACCACAGCATTGTCCGGCTTGATCGCACCAGCTCCAGGGGGGGCGGTGTCGCGGTCATCATCAAGAAAGGCATCAAGTACTGCACCCTACCCCACTACCGCACTTCCATCATCGAGGCCGTCGGCGTAGAGGTGGAAACATCGACCGGAAACATCCGGTTCATCGCCGCCTACTGTCCCCGGCAATGTACCGTTAGCAATGGTACAGCACAGCAGTTCAAGAACGACCTTGCCATCATAACCCGCACCAATGCCCGCTTCGTAATCGGAGGGGACCTGAACGCCCGGCACGAGGCCTGGCGGAACTACCAGCAGAACCAGAACGGCCGCCTGCTATTCGACCATTCCCAGCATGGTCTCTATTCCGTCTGGTTTCCGGACGAACCAACCTTCACATCACCGACGGGCAACCCATCGACGCTGGACCTGTTCTTGGCAAACACCAGATTAGCCAAGCCGGTTGCCGTCAACGACCTGAGTTCGGACCACCAACCGGTGCTGACCGAGCTGGGCTACAACGTGGCCCCTGCACCGTGCCAGCGGAAGGACTACCATCGAGTCAACTGGGTCCAGTTTCGACGCGTGGTCGACCGCCACATCGACGACAACCCACCGCTCGACACAGTGGAGGACATCGACCGGGCCCTGGAGGGTCTCCATCAAGCCATATCCGTGGCTGACGAAGAGTGCGTTCGACGAGTTCCTGTGAGGGGTAAGTTTCAAGCAATTGATTCCCACACCAAACTCTTGATTCGGCTCAGAAATGTTCGTAGACGCCAGTTTCAGCGGACTGGGGATCTGCAGCGTAAATACGAAATGGTCGATCTGAATCGGCAGATCGCTTCCAGAATGGTCTCAATCCGGAACGAGAGTTTCGGGCGGCTCGTTCAGAACCTGGACGACCGTTCCAGACCATTCTGGAAGGTTGCCAAGGTGCTGAAGTCTCACCCCAAGCCCATTCCACCACTTAGAGTCAATGACGAACGGCTTATCACCAACGAAGAGAAGGCCAATGCGATTGGGGAGCACATTGCCCAGTCGCATTTGCTTGGCTCTAAAATCCCAAGTCCACTCGAGAACCAGGTTGCGCAGTGCGTCCTGACGTTAGATGCCTCCCCTTGTGCCGTCCCTCCAGAAGAACGGATTACAGAGGAACAAATTTGCTCAGCGCTGAAATACAGTAAGAACATGAAGGCTCCCGGGTTTGACGGAATATTCAACCTAGCGTTGAAAAATCTCAGCCCGAGGGTGCACTCGCTGCTAGCTGCCACCTTCAACAGATGCTTGGAGCTGCACTACTTTCCAAGCATCTGGAAGGTGGCAAAAATCATCCCGATCCGCAAACCTGGGAAAGACCCTTCACGACCGTCAAGCTACAGACCGATTAGCCTGCTCTCAGCGCTGAGCAAGCTGTTCGAAAAATTGATCCTCAGCCGACTAAACAAGTTTGTGGAGGAACATGACATTCTTCTTCCGGAACAGTTCGGGTTCCGTAAGGGGCATTCCACCAATCATCAGCTAGTGCGGGTGATGAATAACATCCGGAGTAACAAAGCTGTATCCAAGTCCACAGCCATGGCCTTGTTAGACGTCGAAAAGGCGTTTGACAATGTCTGGCACGACGGACTTATATACAAGCTTTGTAACTCCAACTTTCCACCATACCTTGTGAAAATCACCCGTAACTATCTCCAGCAAAGGTCGTTCAGGGTGTCGTTGAATAGTTCCCTTTCGGGACAATTTCCGATCCCAGCAGGTGTTCCGCAAGGGAGTCTGCTGGGACCACTGCTTTACAGCATCTACACGTCGGACATCCCTCCTCTAGGAGACGGTTGCGTGTTCTTTCTGTTTGCAGATGACACCGCGATAGCCGTCAAAGGTAGGATGCCTCGTGAAATTACGAACAAGCTCCAACGATGCCTTGACACCTTTACTGATTATGCCACCACGTGGAAAATCAAAATCAACGCCTCGAAAACCCAAGCGATCATGTTCCTTCACAGACAATCATTAAAACTTAAACCGTCTCCCTCCTGTACCGTAATAATGGATGGTACAAGGGTCGAGTGGTCCACTGATGTTACTTATCTCGGGATGTTGTTCGATGAGAAGCTCCTGTTCCGCTCGCACATAGAGAAAACCCTAGTTAAGTGATCCGCCTTGGTTAGGTGTTTGTATCCGCTCATTTGCCGCAGATCCCGCCTCTCAAGGCAAAACAAACTGGCTGTTTACAAACAGATCATAGCCCCCGCGATCTTCTATGCCGCCCCGGTGTGGGAATCGTGCGCTCAGACCCACAGGAACAAAATCCAGGTTGCACAGAATAGAGTGTTGAGGATGATCCTAGATCGTCCATTCGACACAAGAATAGCAGACCTCCATCAAGAGGCAGAAATTCCCAAAGTAGATTCCAAAATTGATGATATGACAACTAAATTTATTCAAAAATGCAATCTTTCTGAACATGCTTTAATAAGCAATTTGTACATAGTAGGTTAAGTGTATATAGTAGAGTAGGTTAGTTTTAAGCTGTAAATAGTAGTATTAAGTAGTTTCTCTTCAAATTCTAAAAACAAAACAAACCAATCCCACCAAGGTGGTCGACCGTGTACTAAGTCTAGGACTAATTCTGTAAAACAAATTTTGAATTTTGCCCATACCTAAAGATGAAGAAAGCAATTGAATCACTTAGTAAAAAATTTATATGGTAATCGTCCAAGTTAAACTAAAATAAAGATCATTTAAACTAAAAAAACTAACGCTTCTGCTCATTACCGCTTCGGACGGCGTTACGCTTGGTCCTGCAATAAGCAGGAGCAAGTTAGTGGTTAAAGGTGACTTGGGTACCGTTCAACTAAGGGGCTGTTCATTAACTACGAGGAGGGGAATGGAGAGGGCAAGAATCCCAAAAAATTGTCGACGTAGTTAATGAACAGCCCCTAATACAAAACGTGGAAAAGTTATTTATGCAAAACACCCCCCCCCCCCCCTCACCTATAATGACCTGAAAAAACATGGACTTTAAAATCACTTTTTTCCGGGAAATAATTGTTAAGCAAACTACAATGTAGTAAAAAAAAAGTTTAATTCCGTTAATTTTTTTTTACCCAACTACTGCCCAGAGAGCTTCGAATTTGGGAGAAAAAAAAACGCTCACAATATTTTGATGTTATGCTGTGGGTGATTTACCACCAACTGACTGTAAAACATATCTGGTACCTCTATATATACCATTAGATAAACATCCAAAGTCCATCCTTTTTTACATATTCTGCACAAATGATACTTTCTGCCCCGCCCCATTCATAAAAAAAACGGTGGGAAATCCTGTCAGGGGCAGGGCTTAAAAAGTATTTTTTTGTGCAGAATATGTAAAGAAGGAGGGGCGTTGGATGTTAACCCAAATGCATATACCGTGCATCATAGAGAAAGAAGCTCTATCTACTATTTCCAATTGGGTTCTTTAAGGGTATTGAGGTAAAGGCATATTCGTAATCTACATTAAACATGGAACCGAAATCCGAAATTTGATCAAAAGTGGAGCACTGGAACTATTTTAAATAAGTGCGATTACATTAGCAAATATCGCCATCTTAGCGCCTCTCAGTGGGACTTTGTATGGGAGCGAGCTGTCAATTTGTTTGTTTGGTGTAAAACAATGGAATTAATATTTTGCTTTAAACTTTGATTTAAAAATCGAGATGAAAGTCTACGGTTTTGAAAAAATATCGTTGTGCTCAAAAAACGAAGCTCTTTGAGATGATGCATAGAAATAGACACTTTTTTTTTAAATTAACTAACCCAATTAGGGCAATTACTCAGGAATGCTTGTCTGATTACGAGCCCGCGTTTCACCAAAATCCCATTTTGAGAACATTGTTCATTTTTTAGTATTATTAGAAACTAGAAGGTTAGACTTTTTCACCAAACACACATTTTTCATGTCCATATGTAATATTCATAGAAAGAACACGGCATACTACCCTACTTCGTTGACATATGAACCAAACTTTGGTTCAATATTTAAAGTACCGTCTTCTGACAAGTAAAACAAATGCCTGTTGCGTTATCATAAAATGCAATCTTCACTTTCTCCTCTGCTTCAGAAACCTAACTTAAAGCTAATGATGGAGCTACTGAAAAAAATTAATGTATTTTTTGGCAATTGGTTTTATCCCACAACATGCATGGCGTTTTTGTGTAGGGTAGAGAACTACTTCGGCCTAAGCGCCCATGTTGGGCCTATCAAGCAGAAAACATCAAATAAATCCTTGATTTCGGCTTTAACAGGTAAATTATGCGTTTAGTTCAAATGCTACCGAACGAAGTCAATAAGAACGCGTGGTATGAATGTTTGCACCCAATATTCTCAAATACAAAGAAGCGCTCCGACCGAATCAATCTTCATCTGCATCCGATAGGCCGAAGTGAATTCATTGGCGTTTCAATGGCGTTTCAATGCGTTAGGCCGAGTTTAGAATCCGTAGGCCGAGTTTGGCGTCAAGAAGCGGTGTTAGACTTTTAACAATATCTCAACAATTTGTATCTCTTTATCAAATCTTACGGAACATACGGAAAGGAAAATAAATTTGGAAGCCATCAGTAATAATAACATTACGTTTGGTGCTCAACTACGCTAGATTAAGAAAGACTTATTGCGGGTTGTGCTTAATAGGCCGGAACTGGGGTAGTTAACCCTACTATACTGAAATGCAAATCAACAAAAAATGTGTGACAAAATAGTGTCAGTTTCTATTATAGTCGATGTCGATGTCAAATATAGTGTATATTGATCATAGCAAAATAACTCAACATTGATTAACCCAAGGTAGTTATGTAGGGGAAATTCTGTCATTTCTTAAGCATTTTTTTTTCAAAATGGCGGAAAAATGCTAGAAATAATAATTCTGAGTATTGATTCAGAATCACCCATAACTAGTACCTATCAAACATTATAATGCATTATAATAGGTCTGTTCCCGTACTTGATTTTTAGCTTTTGCAGTAGGTTGCTGCAGTTTTCTGTAACTTGCTGTAAGGAAATAATATGGTGCGGAAAGTACAGGAACATGCTTTTGCTTTTTGCTCTACAGAATCTTACAGAAAAGCAGGTACGGGAACTGACCTATTATAATTCATTATAATGCTTTGTAGGTTCTATACTCTCATCTCCTCACCTATCGTATAAAAATTACCACTTTAGTCTGTTATTTGAAATTAGCATCTTCAACTATATATTTTGTAACTTATTCGTTTTATATAGGTATTACAAAAAAATGAGGGCCTCCCTTAGCTTAGTCGGTAAAGGCACAGCTACAAACCAAGACCATGCTGAAGGTGGCTGGGTTCGATTTCCGGTCCGGTCTAGGGATTACTTCAATTCTTCCGTCTGGTTCGTCCAGCAGACAATGAAGTGGGCCGGACTTCATGTCTTCAAGGTAAGGAATGCACCTAACCGAACTGATAAACATAATACGGTGAATCTTTTAAATTTGTACGCGAAACACGCGTATCTGTCAAAAGATAAGCAATTATAACGGAATTTAAAGGAAATAAACCAACACACTCAAACCTCTTCAGAATACGGTGGCCAAATCTCGTCCTAGGAAGCTGTACCGTGAGTGGTTGGTGCAGCTGAAATGCATTTTAATGCACGACGAGACGTACAATAAAGCAGACGCCAAGCAGGTTCCCAGCCTGGAGTTTTTCGTCACCAAGTCCCGCCTGGCTTTTCCGGAGATGTTCCGGAAGAAGAAGGTCGACAAATTTGCCAAGAAGTACTTAGTGTGGCAGGCGATCTGTGGGTGCGGCAAATTCAGCAAACCATAACGACCGGCACCATCAACGGCCGAATATATAAAGAATAATGCCTCCAGAGCCGCCTGCTGTCCTTCCTCCGGTCCGACAAAGATGACACTCTGTTTTGGCCGGATCTGGCAGCGTGCCATTACGCGAAACCGGTCATGGAGTGATACAAAGCCAACGATGTTGTTTTTGTTTCGAAGGAGGCAAATCCGCCAAACTCTCCAGAGCTTCGCCCAATATAAACATTCTGGGCGATTATGAGGGGCAAGCTCCGGAAAACAGGGAAGGTCTTCGAAAACGACAATAATTTGAAGAAAGAGTGGATGAAAGTGTGTAAGAAAGATGGCGCAAGTGTTGTACAGGATTTGATGGGTAGCGTAAAGTTCAAGGTGCGGGCATTTACCCTAGAAGAGGAGGTTGAATAAACTAACATAGCTAATATGTGTTTATTTATTCCCTGAGTGTTTCAAAAATATCCGACTGAAAATGAATTTTTGGTGATAATTTTTTTCTGTTGCAGTTTTTTCGAGTACAGTCTTTAAAACACTAGGTTGAGAGCACGAAATAAGCTAATATGCTATTAGCAATAAGCTTGAAAATCAAAGGAAGAAGAAGAAGATGAAGAAGAAGAAGAAGAAGAAGAAGAACAAAAAGAAAAGAAGAAAGAGGTACTAGTAATGGGCGATTACGAACATGATGATTGTGAGTGTGATATCGCAACTTCTCTTCTGTCCTCTATTCAATTAAGCCGATATTTTTGTATGTGATTAGGGTCAACCATAAGCTTCACAAACTTTCTTAAAATCAGCTCCACTGGTTGAAAGACAGCCGAGAAAGCTATTAGGAGGATCCCTGTCTTTCAACTCTGCATTTTACTTTCGGGGAAAATCACGGTTTCCATTAATCCGGAAAACGTCGCTTTTCAAATCTCATCCTCGTGATTGTAAAGTGGCTTAGATAGAGAAAATCTTTTCGACAAACAGAGAATAACATCCACATCTTCAACGACACACCACATATCTACGCAACTTAGGACGATTTCATCTTATTGGATATTGTTTCTCCGTTTTCTTGGCGGGGGTGGCGGCGGCGGCGAAGGCGGCGTCCGTTTGCCGTCATCATCGTCGTGAAATTCAGATCACGTATCAGTGTTATGGGTAACTTCTTCTCCCCCTGAATGCGTAACTACTGATGCGTGCATTTTTAGATATCTTTACACGCACGATCTGTGCCAGGACGCACGTTCCATCTTGAGCCGTGAGACCAGGGACACATTCGCACAAGTGTAGGGTTGGAATTGTACAAGTGCAAATGATGACAGCATCATATGTGAGAGTTGATACCCTTCAGCAGTCCCATATGGAAACCGTTGCGATACATGGTACCGCAGAGTGGGTATTTTGTTTGATGGGCCAACTGGTACACTCCAGGTCGTCTGCACGCAGCCACAGGACGGGCAAGGAATCGGAAAATACAAACACAAACTCACGCATCCCAAACCGTCGTCGCTTGTAAGTGTCGTACGTGTTGTTCATCGGAAAACGTGAGTTGGCGGAAAGGGCGCTACAAAGTATTAGACACTAAACTTTACGGTTATTATTTTTGGCCTAACTTTCTGCCTTGTCGGAGCAGCTGGCTAGGAACTATGAGTTGCATCAAGGTTTGTGAAGATGGTTTTCTTTAGTTTGACTTTGCCTTTTCAGATTGATAATTTGAATAACACATGCGAACTTTACACCGGGAAGTGCATTTGAGATTTTATTGAAATTTCTCTTTTGAAAGAAGGGAAACATTTCCTTTCAAATCAAATAAACTTTATCCCAATGTAAAACAGTTTCAAACTCTTGAATCATTTGCTCGTTTCCAGAACCCTTTTACCACTCTTCTGATTTCAAAAAAGGGAAGAATAGAAATGTTTCCTTTTTCTATCAAATATTGTGGCAAGACCTCACGTGCCGTCACATCCTACCATGTTCATTGTGCCTACGTACCATCTTTTTTGCCGAATCTTCGTACGTGTCATACAGCCCGGATGGATCCGATACTGTAGCTTTGTTTCAAGTGTTTTGTCCCTGTTTCGATTGCTGCCGAAGATAAAATTTTATCGGTCATTATTGTTCCATTTTGATTTGCTCGGTTAGATAGAACGGTTTCTTTTTTGGTGGAATGTGCGTTATCAGCACTGATTCATCTTTAATGTCTGACCAGAGTAATGTAAGATTTTTTTTTATCGTGATGGAAGTTGTTGCCGGTAAAGCAAATTTGTAAATGAATAGAATCGTATTGAAATGAATTGAAATGTATCCTCTAATGTTGGTCTATGGCTATAAAAATTGGGTCCATCGATAAAAATCTCCTGTTATTATTTTTTTCTTTAAACAACACGTTATCTGGACAATACAAAAATATATTTTTGGTTACAAGAGCATGAGCATGAGCATGATTGACCACCCGAGAATGCAACTCCGTTACTTTCAGATCAGCTGCAATTACACAGAGAACCAATAGACGTTGCTTGGGACTAGCAATCTTCCTCAATGTGCAAATACTCGTGATCTAAAACTAGGCAATACCAGCACTGGCCACGTCCAAATGCTGGACAAGAAAGGAATAGGTAGGAATATGTTGACGTAATACTCGCTTTAATGAAAGCCGAGAACACCTCTGCACTTCCACGAGATTGCAGAAGGGTTCGTTTTGGAAAACGATATGCTGAATTGATGTCCTAACGATTCAAAATCGCGAAGGAGCTTGGGTTTGGACACACTGTCTTCTGTTCAGTAAGCAAAATCTGTCACCACTAGGCAACGAAGCTCCTTGTATCACAAAACAATAACGATCAAGCTACCATATGACTTTTTGTTACTTAAGGTTGAGTAATTTAATATCTTATACTGCAGTGCTCCTAGCGGTCGGATGTGGCATGTTTTGACAGCAGTTTGTTTTTTTTTAATTTTTCCTCTTTCAGTGCTGAAAAGTCACGATTCATTTTGTTTAACAGACTAATCGATTTCACCGCCTCTAAGAACATGACCATGCGTAGTACTTACTTTCAGCATAGCCTCCCATATCGGTACACCTGGAGATCACCGCAGCAGACAGAATCGCAAATCGACCACGTTTTAATCGACGGAGAGCTGGAGTGCGAAGAAATGGAGCAGCTGTATCGTTCTCAAGAAACACGCAAGTTCTACAAGAAACTCAACGCATCCCGCCAAGGCTTTGTGCCGCGAACCGAAATGTGTCGGGATAAGGAAGGGGGTATCTTAACGGACGAATGTGAGGTGATTGAAAGGTGGAAGCAGCACTACGATGAACATCTGAACGGCGCAGAGGCGGAGGACCAAGGCGACAGGAGGAATGGCTTCGTCGGTACAGCGGATGAGGGGGACATGCCAGCTCCCACGATAGGTGAAGTTAAGGATGCTATCCGACTGCTTAAGAACAACAAAGCAGCTGGGAAAGATGGTATCGGAAAGGAACTTATCAAAATGGGCCCGGATAAGTTGGCCACTTGTCTGCACCAACTGATACTCAGGATCTGGGATACAGAACAGCTACTGTACGAGTGGTGTTCGGAATACTTTTGAAAGAAATGCACCACAGTTTTTGTAGCAGCGTTAAATACAGCTCAAATTGCAAATTTTTTAATTATTCATTTAATCTGGATTTCCTTATAATATTTTCTACTCACAATTGATAGTTTTTCTTCACCTCCGTGCAATGAGTGTTATTTTCCTGTTTTGTTCCACAATCAGTATCTACGATTGTTAATTTAATTATGTTAAGCAACTACATTGAACACGTTCCTTGTATAAATTACTTACAATTCTAGTGTGACGTCTGCTCACGCTGTTAGTCACTAGTTTTATCGATCGGTTTTTAATAAAGGCAGTGCATGAGAACGGTTTTCCCGGGAAGCTGACCAGACTGATCAAGGCTACGATGGATGGTGTACAGTGCTGCGGGAAGATATCGGGTGCGTTATCGGACTCGTTTGAAACTCGCAAAGGACTTCGACAAGGCGATGGTCTTTCCTGCCTCCTGTTCAACATTGCGCTAGAAGGTGTTATGAAACGTGTGGGCTTTAACATGCGAGGCAATAAGTCCAGCCAGTTCATCTCCTTCGCTGAAGGCGTGGACATTGTCGGAAGAACGTTTCAGGCCGTGGCGGAGCAGTACACCAGGCTGAAACGTGAAGCAGAGAAGGTTGGATTAAAGGTGAATACGTCGAAGACAAAGTATCTGTTAGCTGGAGGAACCAAGTGGGATAGGGCTCGCATAGGCAGAAGCGTGACAATCGACGGAGATGAGTTCGAGGTGGTGGATGAATTTGTGTACCTCGGATAATTGGTGACGTCGGAAAACAACTGCAGCAGAGAAATTCGTCGGCGTATTATTGCCGGACTACGGACCCCACAAGACCCTGAGGTCGGGTAAACTTCACCTTTGTACTAAATGTACCATGTACAAGACGCTGATAAGACCGGTAGTTCTCTACGGGCACGAGACGTGGACGATGATCGAGGAGGACCTGCCAGCACTGGGTGTTTTCGAACGACGAGTGCTTAGGACCATCTTTGGCGGGGTATGTGAGAACGGTGTATGGAGGTGAAGGATGAACCACGAGCTGGCCCAACTCTATGGCGAACCCTGTATCCAGAAAGTTGCGAAAGCTGGACGGGTACGATGGGCGGGACACGCTTTAAGAATGTCGGACAACAGTCCCGCAAAAATAGTGTTTGCCTCGAATCCGGCCGGTACAAGACGAAGAGAAGCACAGTGAGCAAGGTGGTTAAACCAAGTGGAGCAGGATCTTGGAAGTGTGGGACGTTCAAGAAATTGGAGGCAAGCAGCCACGGACCGTGTGAATTGGCGTAACATTGTGATGCAGGTGCAATCCTGAGAGTTTTCGGACCAGGATAAGTAAGTAAGTAACGTTATACTTGACGGAAACCGCGAACCGAACATTAATTTTGAACACCCCCAAAATACGTCGTGGTACGGTTCAAAAATCGTGAAGTCGTGGAAACTGGCTAAATCGACCGAATGCAGTGTTCTTAAACGTTTCCTTGAGTGGCATACTATCAATTGGCATGATCATAGCAAGCGTCGTAGTGGAACTAAGGATCGGAAGCTTGAATTGAAAGTGTTGAAAACGGTTAGGGCAAACCCAGGACTGTCGGATTATGATATCACCAAGAAATTCAATGCCAGCCAAAAGTTCTAATACTGGGCGATATGAACTTACACGGTACTGGCTGGGGCGAATCATACGACGACAATAGAGCGGGTATTTTCTATTTGGTGAAGCAACACGAATAGCAAAACCTTCTGCTCGGGAGAGTCATCTTGATATATCTTTGTGCTCTAACTCACGATCATTAGATTGTCTGTGGAAGGTAATCAATAATCCCCATGGTAGTGATCACCTACCAATTATTATTTCAATAAAATGTGGTCGTAAAAAAACAGATCAGTCAATTCAAGTTCCTTTTGACCTCACGAGGAATATTGATTGGAAAAAAATTGCATCAACGGTAACTCCCCAAGTAACATTGCAAGATTTATAGAGGTTTTATAGCCTTCTACAAGTCCAATCATGGTCTACAGAACCCTCATAAAACCAAAATTGTTACTTGGGTCTTGGTATTGACTCTACCGATCTTCTGCCACCATTGGAAGGGTATAGTTTCTTTACTGAACTGATCTACAAACGCGCATTAGAAGCTCAGAAACGACGTATTCCAAGTGCATCCTTCAAAAGAAGACCCGCCACCCCTGGATGGGATGACGAATGCGCAAAGTTGTATTTTGAGAAATCCGATGCCTTTAAAGATTATCGTAGACATGAAAGATCTGAGCTTTTGAAAAGTATTTGAAGCTTGAAAAAATGCTTAAAAACTTCAATCTTTTAAATTTGTTGAACCTCTTAACGGAACCCCTTTATGAAGAGCTTTGAGTGTGTTGATTTATTTCCTTTAAATTCCGTTATAATTGCTTATCTTTTGACAGATACGCGAATTTTGTCTACTACTTGCAGACTTCATCAGTGCCAAGGAGTGGTGTTGAGTACTTGGCACTGATGAAGTCTGCAAGTAGTAGACGAAATACGCGTATCTGTCAAAAGATAGGCGGTTATAACGGAATTTAAAGGCAATAAACCAACACACTCAAAGTTCTTCATACTTAAAAACTTACTGAAAGCAAAGAAACGAAATTACTGGCGTACTTTTATCGAGGGACTTTCTAGAGAAACCTCGATGACAACGCTATGGAAAATGGCTCGCTATAAATATGTGAAACCGTTCATCCTCCAATGAGAGCGAAGAATACTCTTCTCAATGGATATTAGATTGATGCAAAATTTGAAATTTTCGGTCCACATTGCTCAAACGGTTCCAAATTGGGTCCTGATTAGCCTCCCAAAATTTGAACTCATTTAGTAAAAACCTGACTTGGCGCACACCATTTGATGTTTATATGGAAATTACTATGGGGAAATAATTTCGGTTCATATCTATCAGACAGTACACCAGTTCACTCCACTTTAGCAAATGATAACTGCGGTTGTTGAAAATTTTCTCAGCTACAAGTTTGTTGGAGACCAATTTTCGATCAAATGTAAGGAACAAAGAATATTAATGATTCAAGTTACTGATGTCTTGTGATTATGCTCAATCAACTGTTCAGCAGGCAACATAGGTGTTTATGGCACGTAGAATAGAGGAAAAAAAGTCATGGCTACTATGTCACACTGCATAATACAGTGTTGCCCACAATGCAGTTACTTAAACTTACCATAAGATTATCAATCTCTTAAACAATTAATAACTATTTAATTTGACGTTTGGCTGAAAAACAATTTACTGCAAAATTGTAGCTGATAAAAATTCCCATGATAACAGCAATAAAACTTGTTAACAGTACAATATGGAAAAGGCTAGAAGACAATGAACAAAAAGTTTTGTTTTCCCATCGTAATTTCCATATAAATTTCAAATGGTTTGCGCCAAGACAGTTTCTTATCAAATGAGTTTAAACTTTCGGAGGCTAATCAGGACTCGATTTGAAACCGTTGTATCACTGTGGAGCGAAAATTTCAAATTTTGCATCAGTCTAATGGATATTCGACTTCGCTTAAAAGGTTTGTCCAGACTCTGTTTCAGCACAGCCGACTTTACGCGGTACAGCCCGAAGTAACGGTTCTCTGGATGAACCATTCACAATGCTGGAATGGTGCTTCTTTCTTCGAATACCTTTGCTCCGGGAAGCGCTATGATCAAATTCAACCTTCTAAAAAAACCTTCCCGATATCGCTAAAAGTCGATTACTTTACCTGTATAATTCATTTATGGAACTCAATATAGTTCCACCAGCATGAAGACAGGTAAAAGTAATAGCTATTCAAAAGCCTGGGAAACCAGCGTCTGATCACAATTATTACCTTCCTTTCTCTATGTTATGATGCCTGAGGAAATTATTAGAAAAAAACTTCAAGGGATAGCCCTATGGGGTTGTACGCAATTGTGTTTTGTGTAGGAATAGGAATTTGAGCAGTTCTCTCTGTTTATACTCCTTAGTATGACGCGCTGGACATAGATGGCCCACACCGAATCACGAAGAGCTACTGATCCCGATCAATAGCTGTGTGACTTCTTCCTCCTTTTATGGATGGTCATGTGGGCTGCAGTTCGCTGCTTGCAGGCAGCCTTTTGTTCTGTACTGGATAACACCACCACTCACCACGCGGTGATTGAATAAACACCGTTTGATGAGATCGGATGGAATTCAACTTTGAAATCTGTGTTAGGGAAATCGCTTTTCGCAGGCAATTTTTAAATTATCATAGCAACAGTTGGACATTCGTGCAGTTTTCAATAGTGGCATTTTGAAAAATGATAAAGTTCTAACTTTAACAGATGCGTGGGAATATTTCTGATCGATTTGTGATAAAATTATTGAAATTGATTAAGGGGCAGCTGAGCTATTAACGTTCAAAATCTTTCATAATGACATGTTCCATTTTCGTTTTTCACAAAGTGTACCCCCATATAGAAATCATAGACGTAGTCCTACGTCAAAATGATCCTATCAAGACTTGACCATTGGGTTGAATCAAACAAGCTGCTTTGATATACGCAATTTGGTTTCCGAAAGAGTAAAGGAACAAACGATTGTCTAGCGTTGCTTTCATCTGATATTCAACTGGTCTTTGCGCACAAGAAGCAATTGGCTTCAGTCTTTTTCGATATGAAGGGAACATTTGATTCAGTTTCCTTAGACATACTGTCAGACATTCTGTACGGTAGTGGATTACCTGGTATTTAAATAATGTCTTGTATAATTTGCTGTCAGAAAAAACAAATGCTACAAGGGCTTACCCCAAGGTTCATGTTTAAGTCCCTTACTTTATTATTTATATGGCATAGATATTGCTAACTGCTTAGATAATCGATGCTCGCTTAGACAGCTTGCAGACGTTGCCGTGGTTTCCCTGAGAGGTCCACGTGCGGAAATCTGGCAAAGACCATTGGAAAATTCCCTGGATAATCTGGACCAGAAATTTAGGGATCGAGTGTTTACCGCAAAAAACTGAATTGGTAGTGTTTACAAGGAAGCGGTTTCCTGCTCAACTGCATCTAAATCTTTTAGGCATAGACATAACGCAATCTTTGACCTTCAAATACTTTGGAGTCTGGTTTGATTCAAAATGCACTTGGGGTACCCACATTACGTACACACTTGGATTATTTTACCGAAATCTCAACAGCTGAACGTTCGGTAAACAGTTCGGTGATTTTTCACAGATTTCCAGTAATTTTTCACAGATTTTTAGACAGCAGGATGGACTAAAGTGACTGCGTATTGTGTTCTCTTTCTAGTACTCGTTTTGAGCACGTGGCTAAGAAGGCTTTGCCGTTGCGTGGCGCACGTGTAATGAATCAATATTGCTTGAGGGTTTCAAAAATACCATAGCTTGCTATTATCACTGCTTTATATGGACGCTAAGATTCAAATAAACTGTGGTATGCGTTGGAATAATCTTTCAAAATCTCACCTAAAAATCACTTTTTCACAATTATCTTTTCATATATTGATTTCTCGCAAAAACTTTTTTCTAAACACTTTTAGAACTTTTGATGGTGCACATTTTTGCCGGAGCAATTAAGATACTATCTCTTTTATTTCAAGAGTTATGGCAGTTTTTTGCATAGAAATATGAATTTAAAAAAAAATTAAATGCTTTAACCAAAAATCACTCTCGCATTTTTCCTACCATGAATGAAAAAAATTACGAATGGAATTAAAAATTTTAAGATCAGTTTGCTCCTTTTAGAGATATTGACAATTGAAAAGTGCCAGTTTTTTTTTTAATCGCCTTTAACTTTCGAATAAAAAAAGATAGCAACTTGGTCGCTCCAGCAAAAAATTTGCCATTTAAAGTTCTAAAAGTGTCTACGGCATCGTTTTTACGAGAAATGAACGTATGAAAAGATATTCATAGAAAACTAATTTTTCAGAGGCCACCCTAGCTATTTGTTTAAAAAAATTATAACTCATGAACCATAAGAGATGGAAATTTGGTGTCTTGAGCAAAGTTGCCGCAAATTGACTGTTCTGCAACTTTTTACAAAATTGCATTGATCTATCTCAAACAATAACAGAAATTCGCATTTTCAATTCACCAATTTTATGGCCCACCCTAATTTCACTAACATGAAAAAAATGGCCAAACAATATGAAGAAACTTTTCGCTAGACACCATATGCCTAAAACCAACGGTTTTAGCGCAAACATTTTTGTCTTTCTAAGTACGGCTTTGGGACCATTGTGGCGTTGTCGTTATCGTTGTCCATTAACGACGCATCTCCTTTCACTACATCAGCGTACGTCCTGCCACTGGTTTCTTCTTTGATCCGTTGTTTGTTTTCCTTTTCCTGTTGTTGCTGTACTGGCTGCGTTTGAGACAGGAATTCATCCGTACCTCGATTGATTTTCCAACGGCTTAATGGAAAATTGATGTTCCACGGTTGTGCAGTAGGCAATGATTCCTATGATTTTAACTTGATGAACATAGATTTATCCTCCGCTATACGGTATGCAGCGATCACCTGCGTAGAAGCCGCATCCAGCGCTTTTACTAAAGTTGCGATTTCGTTGATTGACGGTTTTTACTTCACGCAATGAGCTAGCACCGCAACAACAGTTGCTATCGAATAACAGGCAATCCCGTGACGCACACCAAAAAAAAAACTTAGCTACTTGTTTCGACAGCTAAGAAAGCACTGAGGGTAAACCAGTTATTTATACGTATAGGAAATGTTCGCAGCTATATTTTGGGGAAGCTATATTTAAAGAGTAATTTGTTTTTTTTGCATTCCCGAAACCATCTGCATTGTTGAAAATAAATACTTCCACTATTCCTTTAAGATCATCACCTGTTCTTTCTCTCCTGCTTGAAAACAGTCAACCAGCGCAAAAGATACCCCTTTGCTCCAAACTTAAAATAATAACTAATTCATTGAAAACCTCACAATCAAAATCGATTTCTTCTACCAAGAAGCTTACACTGCGGACCAAACCAAAATGTTAACCCTTCTCTTTAGTCTGCACCCGAAAAAAAAAGGCGCGGAGAACTTCAGACACATTCCCACTATTTATTCATGACCCCCGCTTAATCAGTCTCCAACCTTCCTGCGTCCTCGTAGCTCATACGAGTTCCTATTCGCTGCAGCATCAGTAAGAGATCTTTCGTGTGTGCAACCCCAGCCAGTTGTCGGTTGTGTGGTGTGGTGCTCGGTAAAATCGCGTAAAGTTGAAAAGCGGAAGTTTCAAACAGAGCCGGAACTGGAGCAGCCCTGCCTCGCCCCACCACCATTCCTCGACGTTGGAAATTCGTCGGTGCCGGATGGCACTGACGGTGGAAATTAATTCCGCAGAAAGTCACTATCATTAATTTTATATTTCCAGGATGGACACGACCGGACTTTGCAGGATGACAGGAGAACGTGCGATTGTCTGTGTGCGACCCCGTTACCTGGTGACTTTAGTATAATTAGGTAGACATGTAGGCATGCATGCGGTGCTGGTTGTGCTATAGCGCGGGTATGGATGCTAGTATTACGAGCTGGTGCCATTTGAAATGGAATGTGGTTAAGGGAAGAATGTAATTATAGTTGTCTGTGGAAAATGAGATCCGTTTGAAGTGCTGTGCCGAGGGAATTTGTTTGAAGTAATTGTTTTCTAGTATTTCAAAAATATACATAGTTGTTGCTTCTTCTACAAGGCTGTTACGTCTGGCAGTCCTAAGTATGTACATTTAGAATTGATAAAACGATCCAGAAAATATTGAAAAACGTTTTTCAAAAAACATCCAAATGATCCATAAAACACCGCAGAAAGTCTCTTAAAAAGTGTGAATGATCCTTAAAACATATCAATATGATCCATAATTTATGTAAAATTTAGCTACACAATTGTAAAAATGTATTGCTACACAATTGTAAATTGCACGAATTACCCATAAACATATTGCAAATGATCCATAAAACATTCAGCAATGAACCTTAAACTAATGAAAGTGATCCATAGAAAATCAAGCTTGCGCACTTAAAATTATAGGCACGATCCATGAATTAGACGTATATTGTTCATGTTTTGGACACTATTTTTTTTTTAATTTGACCCATTAACCTGGGAAAATTGTTCGATTACTGCGTAGCTATTCTGGTTTACTGTTCTGTCCGTGTTTTTTTTTTGTCAGAAGAGACGAGCGATGGGCGAGCATCTAGAATAAGCATCTAAAAAAAGCTTCTAAAAAATATTCTCTAGGATGCTTCTTATCACTCCGAACACGATGCAACCGGTAAAATGTGTAACGGAAATTGGTAATATTTGAAAATGTTAACAATAGATTTTAAACCTATTCATACCGAATAAATCTTTAAAGTCTTAAGTTTCAAGTAGCGCCCATAGATTTGAATTTCGTCAATAAATAGCTGAGCAATGATTTTTCAAACATTACAAGTTTGCCGCTACACATTTGACCAGAGGCATCGTGTTCAGAGTGTTATTAAGATTATTATATAAGCTTTTTATGGAAGCTAATTCTAGACGCTTACCCGTTGCTTCGCACTTCACGGGTATGTCAGTTAATCTATGTAGCTTCGTAGTAATGGAACATTTTGTCAAGATTTATGGAACAAAATCGAAAAGTTAGTGTTCAAAACATGAACAGTATATGTCTAATTTATGGATCATGCCTATATTTTTAAGAGCGCAAACTTGATTTTCTATGGATCACTTACATTAATTTAAGGTTCGTCGCTGAATGTTTTATGGATCATTTGCAATATGTGTATGGGTAATTCTTACAATTTCAATGCTCATTCATTAGATAATTAGCGGTACATTTTTACAATTGTTTTGCTAAATTTTACTGAAAATATGGACCATATTGATATTTTTATGGGTCATTCACACATTTTAAGGGATTATCACTGGGGTTTTATGGATCATTTGGGTATTTTCAAGGAGCGTTTTTAAATTTGCTATGGATCGTTTATTGGTTTTTATATTCAAAAGAATGTTTGCCGTTACGTCTCAGCTGGGTCTTTCCGCCTGCTCTCATCTCATTTTTATTTGAGCACTTTCACAGTTACATTAGCGAATAATAGCGATTTCTAAGTTAATGAAAATGATATTTAGACAATATTTCCTCGCACGAAATTATTATATCCTGCCTTAGTGACTTATCGAGTGTCCTCTGACCTTTATAAAAAAAAAACAAAGGTTAATGTTTCATAAAAATGTCTCCTGACAATGTTTTTTTTTTAATCTTTATTTTTGAGATTTTTAGCCGAAGGCTAGTTCATCTTCCACCTAAGAATGTAAAACGCGACAAGCATCTAACTTTTTGTCTATATTACATCGCTAATGGAACTATATACAGAGAGGTACCATTGATTGTGGATGTAGTTTTAGCCGGTATTTCGGAGTTTAACTGGGTCGAATTTAACAATTTGATAGCGTTTTTTTAAGTATGATTCGATCTATTTGAGAAGTCCGTGTTGAAAGCCCTTTTTTGCATTTTTTGCAAAAGCAGCGGTTTGTCAATACGATCGCATGCTTTGCTGAAATCGGCATACAAACGCTTCAACTTTGTGTCCATTATCCATTACCTTTAAGATGATTCACTGTGACATCCTTATTCTCTTGAACACTTCGAAACTTTAAGTGCTCACATAACCGCTTTTTTTTTCCTTTGGTTTGTTTTTTTCCGTCGATCTTGTTTTCCGTGCTGAGCACCAATGCTACCGACGTGTCAGGAAGGCAGCTCTCACACCTGGACCCTACCTATCGACCCATCAACTCATGAACCGGGGACCAACGGCTTTACTTCCCTTCCGAAGGAAGGCGTGATCAGAGATGTTATGCCTCAGAACATCCCGTCGGCGCCGACTGGGATTGAACCCAGGCCTGCTGGGGTGAGAGGTAATCACGCTTACCACTACACCACCGGCGCCCTTACATAACCGCTTCTGCAACACGTTAAAATTTGTTAAAATGGTACACCACGTTTGTTGCACTGTAGCATTCATGAAGTAGCAATTTCAAACGAAATGGGGTTCTGATTTCCGAAAATTGTGTGTTTGAAAATTTGAAGTGGAAGTGCATGTATGCCTACACACTTAGAAAGAACAAATTTTACACGTGACGGAATCCATCTTTGTCATAAAGTATGAGACGTAAACAAACATGTCATGTGAAATTAAGTTCTACGAGTTGAAAAGCTCGATTCTCGACGAAAAGTACGTTTGATTGAGCTGAATTCAGCGTTTATTATGACTAAATTTTATGTCAAAATTGACGCTCGTATAAGTCAGTCTCAGAGCACCTAAATTAACATGAATTTTTCTAAGTGTGAATGTGGCGACCGTTTGTGTACTCTACAAGGAATCACCATAAAAGAATAATCAAGGAACTCAAGTATGTGTGTAGTGGTTGATCGGACGTGGAAACAACTACATACAATGGTTACAATGTTTTACTTACATACTTTGCATTATTTCTATCATGTTTAAGTCGGGTTTTAATTTATTCTTTTGACATAGTGATGCTAATGAATTCACAGAGTACACACTTAGAAATACCTAATCTTACACGAGACGGAATCCATCTTTGACATAAATAATGAGACGTAAACAAACATGACATGTAAAATTAAGTGCTCCGAGACTGAAAAATTCCAAAGTACGTTTGATTGAGCTGAATTTCGCGTCTATTATGATTCGATTTTATGTCAAAATTTACGCGCGTATATGTCAGTCTCAGAGCACCAAAATTTACATCAATTTTTCTGAGTGTGTAGATTACCCAAGCAAAGTCTGAGATCAAATTGGAATCTAAATTTGATGCTGTGATTTTGCTGATAATGATTGCTCAGGTTGCTGTTCACACTTAGAAATAACTAATTTTACACGTGACGTAATTCATCTTTGACATGAAGGATTAGACGTAAACAAACATGTCATGTAAAATTAAGTGCTCCGAAACTGAAAAGTTCGTTTCTCGACGAAAAGTACGTTTGATTGAGCTGAATTTCTCGTCTATTATGACTCAAATTTGTGTCAAAATTGACGCTCGTATACGTCAGTCTCAGAACACCTAAATTTACATGATTTTTTCTAAGTGTGTTGTTTTGGTCGTTTTAACGGTTGACATAACAAAATTGAGAGCAAAAAAGTCTTCCTGTGACATCACATTGAAAACTATTTCTGCTATCAGTGAGAGCAAACTGAAAACTCAATTTTATATCAATTTTCCTGTTGATAACAAAACAAGTATTCAATTTGATGATATGCTAAGGCAACGAAAACAAAACCGCAACAACATATTTTAAAGAGCAAATGTACAGCAAAATGAAAAAAAAAATTGTCAATTGCATAAACTGAAATCAAATTAGGATTTCATTTTGATGTTGATATCAAAACTTGATTTCAATTTGCTGTCATTTTGATGCTAGACTTTGCTCGGGTATGCTGTCGCATCACTCGATTGAAGGGGCCATTTTTTGCGTAATTTGTTCTGTGTGATTTTTCTGAGAATAATTTTCGTGTTCTTATATGCAGCCAGGGTGTGTAGAAGTTTAATTGTGAAAGTATAGCTGATGATTCTATGCGATGTGAAATTATGTCATTGATGAAGAAAAGCATTGCAACTTCGCGGCATTCTTTGAGTGTTTGTAAGTTGATGAGCATGCAGCGTGCTTCATATGATGGAAGAGAAAATGCGGTTCAATTCAATTTGCGAAGGACATATAAAAGGAACTGATTTTGGACAGATTCTATGCGTTCCTCGTGTACGGCAATGTTCGGATTCCAGTATTCCAGAATAGCTCTTACGTTTGTAATATATAATAATTTGATAGTGTATGGGTTTTTAAAATTATAGCTGACCCTCTTATGGGGGGAAATACACGTAATAATATTTTTTTATCGATTTTTTATATTTAACTTTAATTTTTTAAATGCTTCGAGCACGAGGAAGGAGTGATCTTTGGCCCCGGTATCGCCGATTAACCGTAAGTTCCAGAAATCATGTTTTTACACAACCCAAAACTTTAAACGCGTTTTTCTCGAAACGGTGTTTTCCAAATTGGCGGGAAGGATAACTCAAAAAGTTCTCATCCAAATGACTTGAAACCTGGCGCATCTTAAAGGAAATAGATTTTTTCATTATGTGAACCACTGATATCATGAAAAAATAACAATAAATAATTTTCAGGTCTTTTTTTGTTTTTTGGTCCACATAGAAAAAATCTTTTCTGAATAAGGTCAAATTGATAAGAGTAGGTTTTGTCCATTTTTCAGGTCTCTAGAATGCCCGCCAATCCCCACCGGAGGCGACCTCCTTTAGATGTGACCCCAAGGAGCCACATAGGTCAAACACCAATGAAAAAAATCTCAAATGTAGAGGAAGATTGAAGCAATTTAATGCAAAAAACCCCAAACGTTTGCGTTGTTTCATTTGCTCACAAAAAAATTCCGAAAATCATCGAGTTTTTGACATGTTACTTTTATTTTTACTTTTACTTTTTTTTAGTGAAGCCCAACATATGATTGTATTATAATGTTCTACAAAAGTAAGTTTTAAGTCTAGGATTACACAGAGTTCCCTTACAATTTTACATTTTTCTATGGGGAAAACAGTATATTTTGTGCTTAATATGTTTAAAAGAAGGGACTTTTAGATGTTAATCTAAATGCATATATAGAAGTCCCGAGCAAAGTCCAGCATCAAAATGACAGCAAATTGAGATCATGTTTTGATATCAACATCAAACTGAAATCATAATTTGATGTCAGTTTACGAAATTGACAAATTTGACATCAAATTTTGTTTTCATTTTGCTGTACATTTGCTCTTCAAAAATATGTTGTTGCGGGTTTGTTTTCATTGCCTTAGCATAACATCAAATTGAATACTTGTTTTGTTATCAACAGGAAAAATTTATATCAAATTGAGTTTTCAGTTTGTTCTCACTGATAGCAGAAATAGTTTTCAGTGTGATGTCATAGGAAGATTTTTTACGCTCAATTTTGACATTTTAACCGTAAAAACGACCAACACGACACCAACCTATGTAATCATTATCAGCGAAATCACAACATCAAATTTAGATTTCGATTTGATCTCAGACTTTGCGCGGGGTACCATGCATGTTTTGACCACAACTTAACAATTAATGTAACTAAGTGTATGTGTTATTTCTGACTAGGCAAATTAATGCAGAAGCATGGTAACATGATTAATTTGAATAACATAAGAAACCGATTTAACAGCATTAATTGGCAATTAATAATTTGCAGTGTCAGTTACTCCATTTTGTAGACTGTGAGAGGTAAATTACAAATAGAGTGTCATCAAAAACATGGTTGGTTCAGAGACTGTGCTCGTGAGAGGGGTTTTCCGCTCCTAAATTTGAATTTTTTCACTCTCTGGGGACTGGTAGTAAAGCGGGTTAAACTGTATGGGGAAAATCATTTTTATTTCATTGTAGCTTATTTATAATTTCATGGAAATAAGTGAACGACATACATGTTTTTTTAGGGTGTCGTTCACTTTTTTCAACCTGAAAGTGCATCGAAAGTGAATTTTTCTCACTTCTCTCAATTTATTTATGGTGATTTTTATTACTTTCTACCAGCGGAACAGTGCCATCTCTGTGAAAAATGGCCTGACGGTATGGACGCATTTCGCGCCAAATCAAATCGAAGCTGGCAGCACCCTCTCAGATTTCAATAAAATTTTCTGGATGTGTAGACTTTGACTAAATAAGCACTTTTGCATACTCAGTTTTTCCAAAATTTATCTAGACTAACATTTGAGAAGGGCCAAACATTTTCTGCCGATTTTTTTCAAAAAAATATTATGGAAAAATGACAACTCCAACAAAAATATGTTGTATGGATGACTTTTAGGAAATTGACCAAATTATCGAAAAAATGTGGCACACAGAAATTCCACAGTTTTGTAACTGGTGACAAAGTAGCGGCAAAAAGGTTTTCTAATTCAGAAGATGAACCAAAAATACTTAACTTGTATGTATGTATTGCATGTATGAAAATAGGTTTAAAACATTGAAAATATATAAATAAATGATACATGAAAAATCTTGTCTTTTTTCTCTCGCATATTATGAAATTTTGCATCAGTAGTAGACAGCAGAATAAGGGAATGATATTTTTTGACAAGGTCTACATGTCCAAATAGTTTTATTGAACTCTGAGAGGGTGCTGCCAATTCCAAATACGATTTGGCGAGAAATGCATCATGAGCCCTTTTCATATGAAATTCTCGAATAATCAAAGTGAACTTAAGTGCTGATTAGACAAAATTGAATCGCAAATTGAGCTTCATTGGATTCTGAGATGATTTTGAGCTTCACTGGTTTAGTTTTGTGTGAAAATGGCAAATCAAAAAAAAAAATCAGTTCAGACATGAAAAAGTTTTTGTAAGAAAAACTTTTTTTCCTTAAAAGTACCCATCTTGCAATGTATGGACGGTTGGTAGTAAACATAATTACCTATCTTGAGGCAAAATTTCATCCAAATCAAACATGGCCATTTTTTTAAATCGTCTTTAAATTTTAAAAATCGATTTTTTTCAGTGTAGGTCTTAAATCAAGTATTTTTTTTCGATAACTTGGACAATTTCCTAAAAGTCGTCCATACAACACATTTTTGTAGATATTGTCATTTTTCCATAATATTTTTTGAAAAAAATCGGCAGAAAAAGTTTGGCCCTTCTCAAATGTTAGTCTAGATAAATTTTGGAAAAACTAAGTGGCATATTTAGTCAAGGTCCACACATCCAGAAAGTTTCATTGAAATCTGAGTGGGTGCTGCCAGCTCCGAATACGATTTGGCGCGAAATGCGTCTACGATTAATTGGCTGAACGATACTCAAAAACTTCTTTATGACCGTAAACAGAGAATATGCAATCGCAGTGTGATGCTTTTTATTGTGCCACATTGGACTTGGTACACAGAAATTTTAGTTGATAAATGATCTTAAAAGCAAAAAGTGTCCGTATGTATTAAACAAAATTATCGTCGGGTGCGAGAGAACTCATTACTTCATCGACTATTTCCAAAAACTTTTCATAACAGTTTGTATTAGCACTTCCAATAAACTGAGGCGATGTGGCATGATATGTGAGCATTTACGCAGGCATCTTTGAACTTAGTTGTAACGATAATTGCAGAATCAATCTCCACTGAAAATGCTAACAAAACTCCAACACCAGATTTTTTATCAGACCACGAAAAGTTTTGATCGTTCCTCAATACGTTCAACTTGCCTCTGTTGCCTTAATTATTGAGTACGTTCAACATACAATTTTGTTATAAATTTCATTCATCCCTTTTACGACTCTCATACAGTTAAAGTTTTGGCAGTGCACTCAGAGTCTCAGTTGAATGAGAGTTTTGAAATGAGGAAATTTTTGGAGTCACCTATGATAAATTATTAAAACTATTTGATGTTTAGATTTCGTCACGGTTTCAGGAAAGCCCTTCGGAGCTGGTCAACAAAATTTTGCTACAATTCGTCGTCGTCTTCTTCTGTGGAATGCGTCAATAAAGTCGAAAATTCTGTCGTGAACAGTAGACTGAACCACTCGGAGTCCAGTGTAAAGGTGTACTTGGTGAAACCTCAGCTGGATAGGGGCTTCAAGTTTCTCCTCTTTCGAAACGCATTGTCGGGCGTGTCGAAATGTGATCCTTTGCAGCGGTGAGTAGCTCTCTATCCGAGGGAAGGTAACGATTTTTGCTGTCGAGGTTTACTGTACTGCGGTTGTTGTATTTGCCCTGGGTGTAATTGTTATTGTTGTTGTCAGTACTGATGTTCGATCGGACGTCAAAATTACTACAATTATTTGGTTTCGTGTTCCTAGGGAATGCATTTGAGCAGGAACGAATTTATCGATACCTTAAACTGGTATGGATGAGACTGACATAAGAGGTAAAATACCAAACAATAATACCATTCCATACCAAATTATGCAAATGAAATACAAAAACAGTACCACAAAGGTATTCTTTTGGTATGTTAATATCAATTTTTGTTATTTATAAAGAGCAGCCCTACTTTTCCTCATTAATGCAGATGAAATGATCCTTAATAAGTAAAAAAAATCTCCTTAAAATAGATCGGGTTGCTCCTTAAATGATTGATCAAAATACGTTGAAAATCTTAAAATGCTCAGTAAATATTTAAAGTATGCTCCCTAAAATAGAGAAAACTGTACATTAAGAATTTGAAAATTCTCCTTAGTATACACCGCTTTGCACCATTTTGAAGTGTAATTGTACCATATATCATAAGAAAAGCTGCTGTAGAAAGGTTAATAAGTACCATGAAATCAGCTGAAATGTTCAGTAAATCATTGTGTGCATTTGTGCATTTTTACTGAACATTTCAGCTGACTTCATGGTACTTATTAACCTTTCTGCAGCAGCTTTTCCGATGATATATGGTACAATGACACTTCAAAATGGTGCAAAGCGGTGCATACTAAGGAGTATTTTCAAATGCTTAATGTACAGTTTTCTCTATTTTAGGGAGCGTACTTTAAATATTTACTGAACATTTTAAGATTTTTTACGTATTTTGATCAATCATTTAAGGGGCAACCCGATCTAATTTAAGGAGATTTTTTTTTACTTATTAAGGAACATCGTCATTGTTTAATGATTCATTTACCTTTTTACCATTTACAAAGTATTTTGCATGTAATATTTTGGAATTATTCTTTGGTATTTAACCTCTTATGTCATGTTGGTCAATACCAAAATTTGGTTTCAGATCAGAATTTGGTATTCGTTTGTTATTTTCTCCTGCTTGGGTATTGTCTTTGGTCTTGCGCGCGTTCTTTAAGTTTTTTTTGGCCTGTTTCATCTTCTTACGAGCCTTGTCAGTAGGTTTTTGTTGCTTAGCCCGGCGTAAATGACGAGTGTAGTAATCGGACCAGTCGGCTCCACACCTTTCTGGTATCAAGCAAATGCCAGCCCCGCTGTGCACACTATTTATTTCCTCCTGTAGACTAGGTAAGGGGTCTGGCTGCCCAGCGGCTGGTCTAGTTTTTCCTCTAACATGACGTTGTAATTAGTTTATATGCGCTGATACAGATTCTATTTATTCATCAAGCAGTTCGTAGCATATGGAGTTTTTCTGTATCGAGCCTCCAGCGGCCATTTCTAATGACAGAGTGCTCAATTGATTTATTTCGTCGCTTATGCAACCTGTGAAATCTAACGACATCGTGTCTAAATACGCGGCTACATTCATGATCATAGATTCAACCTTTCCTACACAGGCTGTGCTCCTTTTTTTCGTTCTGAAATCGTAGAAACGGTAAACGGGGTGTTTCCCCAGGAGGGGAGGAGGTGCTTAATACCTTCCTACCCTAACCGTACCTTATATTGAGCTCCATTCACCCTTTTTCCTGTATTTAACATCGGTCTGTTCCGCAATTTAGTGCCAATCAACGACGGACATCGATTGCTATCCATTGACGGCAATCGAATGTGCAGGAAGGCAGCTTCCACACTTGCGTAGGATGTCGCACCCATTCAAAACACATGGGCCGGGACCAACGGCTTTACTTCTCTTCCGAAGAAAGACGTGACCAGAAAAAGGCCACTGACCTCAGCTTAGATTGAACCGAGACCCATTGGGGTAAGAAAGCAGTCACGCTTACCACTACACCACTGGCGCTGACTAGTTCCATTCACTCAGGTTGATATGTTCCGTGCGCCAGCTTAATTTTGAGTTAACAGGCTCGAAGTTGTTTGCATTTACTCCCATGTAAACAGACTATTTACTTGTAAGTTGTTTTCACCCTACGCCAAGTTCAAACTACGCAGTATTAAGTTGTACACCTCTTAGGCTCTGAACCATTTGGTGGATTATTTTAGCTTTTGGATAAAATGTGATAGATGGAAAGTTATCGATTAACCCTGCTATCCGAGCGTGGTTACTTTTGACAGACAAGAAGTTAAATTTTGACAACCTTGGCTAAGTTCTTCTCGAAAACTGGTCGATCGACTGCACAGGGATTTTCGAACATAGAAAATAACTTTCGAAATGTCACTTTTTACCACGAGTTAAATTTTACTCGGCAACTCGGCCTTACTCAACGTTAACTTGGCGCACGGAAAATCCCCATTAGGTTGTTTTACTCATTTAGCTTTTGACAACAAACGTGAGAGCCAATGAGAGACTCCAAGTTTGAACCGTAAGTTTAATGAACTCAACCGTTGTTGGGTTGTTTTACCCGTGTATGATTTATTGCGCTCTTTAATAATTTTAATTGATATTTTAAAAGTCTATCATCACTTGATAATGTATATTGTGGGAACTATTTTTTACATGTGACGTAAATCATGAATTGAAAGCAAAGATGTCATGTAAACTCAAATGTTCCGAGACCAAAACGTACGCAACCCAACGAAAATTAAATTGAGTTTCTTTTCCATTTCAGCTGGTTGTTAGGAGCCGTTCATAAACCACGTAGACTTTTTACGGGAATGGAGGTTATGAAAAGTCTTCGCCAGCTTATGAGGGGGAGTTAGTTATTTTCACAGCCTACGTTGCTTAAATTCGGGCTTGAATTTGAATTCCGAAATATCTGATTTCTCATAAGCTACAAATACAAATCTCGGCATAGATGATCAATGTTCTACATTTTTCGATTCCTGCACGAAAAACAATTGTTTATTTCATATCTAAAGCAAATAATATTAATTTCCTTTCATAAAATATGTGTTCTGCAAAAGTTTAATTTTATTATGAATACAATATAATCTGAGACTATACAACAATTACAAAAGTCTACGAGACTGAACAGGGGAGGGGGAGGGTTTTAAGAAAAGTCTACTGAAGTCTACGAGGGTTAAAACGTATAAAATTTTGGTCTACGTGGTTTATGAACGGACCCTAGAATCGGTGCAACAGTATATCCCAAACCAAGCAATCGCACGTTTGACTTCAACCATCGGCAGTTTCATTTGGAAACGCTGTCCAAGAGGTCATTGAAAAAAAAAATCGATTTTTGGATCACTCTAACAAGGAAATGGTCACCGTAATATTTTGCAATAATGAACAAAACTACAATTTTTACGAAACTCTGAGAACCACTATATCATTTTGCTATAGAATGGCTATTTATTAATCAACTACTCAGAGTTTCCGTAAATGGATTCATGAATTATTTTTTGATTCTATATAGGCCAATAAGGTCAGAAATTACATTAGATGGAATAATAGAATTATTCCTAAAATTATGTACGAATTCACTGTTATTTATATTATCAGTCGATAATCCTACAGCTTGATGGTCCCTGAAATAATGAGTGTTATGGAGAGTTGACTGTATTTGACCAACTTTATATGCTCATTTAATGTTTGTTCACTTCTTATGTAAGAAAATTTCAATCCCCCTCTTCCCCTATTGTAAGAAATTGTAATAAATTTTGAGACTCCCCTCGCCACCTACCACTTAGAATAATTTGTCGATGACCATATACAACATCTTTATGACTTTACATAACTCACGTAGTAGATGACTTATTGAGTGTTCACGGTCCCATAGGCTATTCCAGGATTTTAGATATTGTCAAGAATTAGCCACTTCTTCGAGGACACTGGAACATACCTGGGACCGTGAACTCTCCATGAGAGCTTTACTGCTTGAATTTTGCAAAATCATGCAGTTTGATATGTCGCACGATAGATTTTTGTTCTTGCCGAGAATTGGCAATTTCCCCCAGGGTCCCGGAACATGCCTAAATTCGCCAATATGATCATGGAGTGTCAATAAGACCTCCACTGGTCGAGCTTAGTAAAAATATGAAGTATGATATGCCGCATGGCAGGTTTTAGATCTTTTCGAGCATTGGCCACTTCCGCGGAACTTGTCTGGGAGTGCGCATGTGGCTGCAGAATCTCATGAAAGCCTTTTTTTTTGGGAATTATCGAATAAACTTTACAGAGCCAAACTTCCATTTGTGTTAGGGGAAATGTCGGCTTCGGCAATACCTTAACCTATTATCGCCAGGGGGTTATACAAAGTCCTAGAGCACTCAAATTTGACCAATAGATGCTTGAATACACAATGTATTCACATGCCAAAATTGAGCTAACAAGGATGTTGTTTACCCCCTGACGATAATAGAATAAGGTATTGCCGAAGCCGTCATTTACCCTTTATATTGTTAATGTCTTAAATCTTGAGTAAAACCTAAAGTTAAAAGAATTGTAACGAGTACTCGCGGTCGTCTCAAGGTAAGTGAAGATTTACAGTTTCATGGATGGGGAAAGAGATAACGAGGTTTGAATTGATACAAATATTTCATTATTTCTAAAACATGAACTTATTCCTTTTCAACTTGACATCAGCAGTGTAATTCTTCTATTATTACAAAACAAACATGGAAAAAAATCCACACACACAAAATACTAACTAAACACAAGGTTAATCAAACTTACAATCTAAGGTTAATATTCTTCAAGAAAACATAAATGAGTTTCATAAGCTCCAGATTGCGTCCAGCCAAAACAAACATTAAAGCCTTTACTGACCGAGTTTTGAAAAATCATGAAGTTTGATATGTCACATGGCAGGTTTTGGTTCTTTTCGAGAATTGGTCACTTCCTCGGGGGTGTCGAAATATGCTCGGGAAGGACAATTTCACCGCAAGCTCTTAATAAGGCCTTAGCTGGCCAAGTTTGGAAAAATCATGATATGACTTATGTCATATGTGGCTTTTGTCGAGAATTGGTCTTTTTCCTGCGGGCTACAGAACATTTCTGGGAGGGACAATGAGGCTACTGACTCTCAATAAGGCCGTCAATAAGGCCGAGCTTTTGAAAAAAATCATAAAGTTTGATAAGTCGCATGGCAGGTTTTGGTACTTTTTGGGAATTGGTAACTTTTCCGGGGGCACCAGAATATGTTCGGAATGGCCAATATGAGCGTGGGCTTTCAATAAGGACAGTAATGGCGATGTTTTGTTTGATCATAAAGTTCGATATGTTGCACGACAGGTTTGGCTTTTGTCGAGAATTGGCTACTTCCTCGAAAATACCAGAACATTCCCGGGAGGATCAATATGACCACAAACTCTCAGTAAGACATTGACTGGCCGAGTTTCGAGATATCATGAAGTTTGAAATGTTGCATGGCAGGTTTCGGTTCTTTTCGAGAATAAGACACTTCCCTGGGGCACCGAAAAATCCTCGAGAGGACCAATGTTACCGTTGACTCCAAATAAGGGCTTTACAGGACGAGTAAAGAAAATTCATAAAGTTTGATATGTCACAACGAGTTTTGACTCTTGTCGAGACTTGGTCACTTCCCCGAGGGCACTGGAACATTCCTGGGAGGGCCAATGTGGCCATAGATATAGTCACGGTTGGTTCAATTATATCATTTGGGTGAGAAAACTTCATGTTTACCGTATTTACAACTATAACAGTCAAGAAAAATGGCGAAACAGAGTGATCCCAACGGAAACCGGAATAACTCCGGAACCATTTCATGATCCACAATTTTCTAGACGGGTTCAAAAACCTGTTGGGACTCAAGACAAATTGATTGACAAATTATGTTTTTAGATCTACAATTTAATTTTGAAATCTATCAAAATTTAGCCGTTAGGTAGGCAATAGCTAATTCCGTTAAAGTCAACACTCACTTCTTTGCCTAACCCATACGATGTACGCGGGGATTTGAAGTACATCTTCAAATCTACAGGCAAAAAAGTGTGCGTTTGACTTTGCTCATATACTGTCTGCGGCTGTGGAAAAGTTCTAGCGGCGACGTTTCATCAGTACCTAAAGAACCACGTTACCGAAAGCATTCCCAGTCGATGGTGTGTTATAATGCAGTTCTTCTTTACCCAACTATTGTGTTGCTCCTCTCGTCATGACCAATGTAGTCATCTCAGAGAGAAAGCAGTAAGGTGGTTGTTGGGTGCTGTACCATCATCAGCATTGTTGACGGCTACTCCCGCCTTTAGTTAGCACATATCAATTCCATGAAAAGGAAAGCCAGTTCGTTGTGCTGTACACCGCATTACGGAAAATTTCACCATTTGTGCCCCAGTCGTATAGCAAACTAGAGCTGCTAGCATATCTACCTTTCGGGAAAACCGTTATTCGAAAGCTATTCCACGGAAGTTCATGTATTCTATCTTTCACTTGTATTCTCTGTTTACAATTAACCACTTCATTCGAGTAGTTAAAATGACATTTACTACCACTCGAACTTTTAAATAAAACATTATTTTGAGATTTTTTCTTCTAGAACCTCGAGAAAAGTAACCAACATTTGTGTGTTTCATAAAAAAAATAGAAATTAGTTGGTCCAGTTTTGTGAAATCGCTGGTAGAAAGTCAAGCCAAAACTGCTTGACAAAGTGGTCAATTAAAGCACTCTACGAATTGCGAATTTTGGTACAAATGCTAATCCAGGATCATCCAGGATCCGTCATTACAACATAATACTGTTCTGCGTAGAGGTAATCAGGTCCATGTAACCAGACTAGCTGGAACCTTGGTTTTGATCCGATCTTACACTGGGTTTGCAAAAAAACGATAGACTTATCTTTTTTTTTCCTTGATTTTTCGATCTTGTTTTCTGTACTGAGTACCAATGCTACAGACGCCAGGAAGGCAGCTCCCACACCTGGAACCTACCTATCGACCCATCAACTCATGGACCGGGGTTGAACAGTTTTACTTCCCTGACGTGATCAAAGATTTTATGCTTTAGAAAATCCCGACGGTGCCGACTGGAATTGAACTCAGGCCCTTTGGAGTGAGGGGCAGTCGCCACCGGCACCGCTATATTTACTCGTCTTAGTACAACGTGCTCTCGAATATTAATGTGAACCAGCATTTATTTGAAAAGTCTTCCTACGAACACAATGCAGAAACTGTTCATGTCTTAATTGCTAATAGATTCGGTTTATTTTTTATTCAAAACTGTAAGCGAATCATTCGGGTGGGTGTTTAATTTTGTTTTCTTTATTATCGATTCAGTAGGTAATCTGCACACTTTTGATTACGACCTGGATGTCCTGAGCTTATCACGCATAATTCATCATATCACCGGCATTGGATAGTTTTATCCTTTAAGCCTCCAACGTACGTGTACTAAACAGTAAGCACTTGAATACAATGGAATTCCAGACCAATTTGTTCCTTGACAGGCGATGTTTACCAGCGAATATCGAATCATATACTTGAAGCGAAAGTAAGATGCCATAGCTATACTTATTTACTGAAGGGTTTGTTTATTTTTAATTCATCGGCAGCGAAATCTTAACATCTAATATTTATAAATTAAAATTATCTTCAAGAAAAAGAACAACCATTTTGTGGTAATTTGACGTTTAAATTTTATAAAACGACGGCACTAATTTATAGTTAATGTTTAAATATCTCACCATCAACTTCAACCTAACAACTTCCAATTTAAAGCACAATGTTGTCAAGCACACAGACTCCGAATTGATTGCAGGCCTCCATTCAATCCTTTCCGACAAAGTTGCACCGAAAGTTTCACCAAAACAAAAACAATACCGTCGAAATGCACTATTCCGGTGCTGCTCGAAGCACACTACACATAAACACTCATAAAACACCTTTTTCGCATCCGCTAGCTTCGTTTGGGGGGCCGAAGTTCTGTGCTTCTCACTACTACAGCATCATAATCATCATGGCTATTTCCCCCGAAAAAAGCATCACCATCGTCATCATCCACATCCGCAATGCTTTCACCGATCCCGTGCTTCGTCTTCTTCAGAAATTGCAACCTCTTCGCCACGTTCCGAACTCCAGTGCACTAACAGAAAATCATTCCACTCAGCAGGATAACCGTCATCGCATCGTCATCACCAGCAGCATCACCCAAATAGCACCAGTCCCTCCGCCAAAAACAATAACAAAATGGGGAAAACTTTCACAGCACTCGTTGGTAAATCCTACGCGTTGTGATGCTGCACTCCTATTTGGGCCTGATCGTCCCACGGAAAACACGGGCAAACTATCAATTGTGCAAATGCATCCTACAGACTTCGGTACCAACAACGCGCGACAGGTTCCTCTCCCAGGCTTCTGTCCGTATGTCAATCACCAACGCCAACGAGGAAAAACACTTTCGCACTGCTTGCTGAGGATGCACTTAATCACGGAACCGAATCGCGTACGAATACTCAACTCGCTAGGACCTTCCTAAAAACATACCCGATCCCGACGGCTAACTCCGAGAGACTGACTAATCGTTGTTATTCAGAAGCTAGCGCTAGCAGCAGCAGGACTCATACATCCCGAAGTATGTATCGGCATTTAGGCATTCGGGTGCTATTGGCTTGCATCATGCGACCGCGAAGTCAAGTGCAATCATCTGGCTGCTGCTGGCGGCTTCTTTCGGTGCTTTGGCCATGTCCAACTCCGACACGACGGCGACGTCGAACTCACAGCATCCATGGCGCACGCGCCACGTTTCTGGTTGTGGTCGAGTGCGATGAACACCCGAAGATGCCGATAGGAATAGGGGAGGAATTGAGTTACTGTAAGGTTCAAAACCATGCAATGCATATTAAGGTCAGGGTTGCATGCACTAGCGGCTGTAACCCAACGGAGTAGGTCGCACAATCTTGCGGTTTAGCTGTAAACAAAAGGGTTGCTTGTTACGAAGTGATGAGCTGCATGGGTCTCCGAAAAGAAAAAAAAAAGAATTTTCATTGAACAATGGAGGGAGTGAAAAGTTAGGTTCACTGTCGAAGGCTGAGTTTTAATTTACTGCACATGTGGAAGTCCATATGTGCTTTCAGTGTAGCCGCAACACTTCTCTAGTCCGATGAGATCAACTCAAAATTGAGCCAGATTTCACTCAAAATTGTAAAAAGTCGAAAGGTAGTGAGTAAATTTATTCACGATTTTTCTAATATTCTAGCAGATTTTTGAGGAAAATCGAGGAAAACATTACTGACCCATCGCACATTTTACGATTTCAAGTGGATTCCAGATAAATTTTCAAGTGGATTCCAAATAAATTTTCAAGTGGATTCCAACCCAATTTCCTTTTAATATATTATTATAAAATAAGAATACGAGCAGTAGCGAAATTACCCCTAATTAAGATCAATCTCAGTCGGCGCCGCCAGGATGTTCTGAGGCATAACATCCTTCGGAAAGGAAGTAAAGCCGTTGGTCCCCGGTTCATCAGTTAATGGGTCGATAGGTAGGATCCAGGTGTAGGAGCTGCCTCCCTGGCGTCGGTAGCATTGGTGCTCTACATGGAAAACAAGATCTACGGAAAACAAATCAAGAAAAAAATTGAACAGCTTTGAAGTTGTTTAATCTAAAGCTCCCGCAATTTTCGTGAATCCTTCGATACTTCCTTGAAGCGATTGGAACTTCCTTTAAACTCACCAAACTTTTCTGAAGATCTCTAAATTGTCAAGATGTTCTTGGATTTTGTCTAACGTTCCCTTAATTTTAAAGATATTCATAAAAAAATATTTATATCGTTTTAACAATTTTCATGATATTCATGGAGCTTCCCTGAATACCCTGCATAATTTCCGAGGGGACGACTCTATCTACAATGCAGGAAAGATTGTATTTTGCTGTGGTTAGCTGCGCTAAATAGTAAGAAAGAAGATTGTTGACGATTCTGAAGATTTCTGCAAAAATGATACGTGATGCAAGTAGACGCGAGAAATAAAAGAAGATTTTTCGAAGATTCATTCGCTAGTGTGAGATTTACATGTTTCGCCCCCCTCGAAAATTCCAAAATTTGTTGGAACATTCCTAATTCCTTGCAACTTCTTGAAGATTCCCGCAATTAATTAATGAAACTGCTGTGAAGTTATCGTCTCTTCCTTGAAATACTCGGAATATCCTCGAACCAAATTGAACTGCTTGAACATCATTAAGCATATGAGATCTGAGTTTTTAGGAACTTCTCTAAAGTTCTTGCAATTTTCTTGTAGTGTATTGAACTGCCTTCTGAGGTTCTATGATGTTCCCTGATTTTCTTAAATCTACCCTAAAGTTATCACAACCCTCCTGAAGATCCAGGTACTTACCTAAAAATAATATATTTTAAAAATCTTTAAATTATCTGTCAACTAACTTTCGCAGATATATTAAAGTTTTCGTGTAAGTCTGGACGTTTCTGAAAATATCTGTGACTGACCCTGAACATTCTTCAAGATTACAAGTAAACAATGATCCTATTTTTGAGTTGATTTCACACAACCTAAACCTCAATCCACTCACTAAAAATTCTACTCCACTTACTCAACACTCACGCACATGCCAGGTGCCCCATACAATAGCTACCAGAATCTGTAATACAGCTATTTAATATTTCCCAAAAATGGTACTAGAAAACGATAGGTGGAGCAATAAGAATATGTGAATCTTAGGAACCGAATGTTCGACCTGGATGAAATTTAATAGGGTTAATGATAGAAAAAAATATATCTGATTGCACTCAGCAATCTCCGAGAAAAATCAGTTAGTATAACCGTTTAATCACAAAACCATTTTTTTTTTTGTTTTATCGTCAGAACCAAATGTCCAATCGTCATGAAAATCAATAAAGTTTTTTTTTTTTGCGAAAAAGAAACAAGCAATTTTGCGAAAAAGAAACAAGAAAGCCGAGAAAACTGAGTAAGTATTACTGTTTTATTACAAAAATTCACGAAACCAAACTTTCGATCAAGATGGCATTCAATTGCGTTGAACTGGTTGCACTCAAATTGGTTCAGTCATCGCCGAGAAAGGTGAGTGAGTATTTATGTGATATTTAAAAAATTAACTATTTTGGTCATATCTCCGAAACCAAAGTTTCGATCGAGATAACATTCTATGGGGTTTTATAGAAGATAGATATACAGCCATTCCATGGAAAAACGATATAGTTGCTCTCAGAACACCGTAAAAATTTGTAGTTTTGTTTTTTATTCTTCTTATTTCTGTTTCTTCGCATTTCAAGCAGAACTGTAAGAACAGAAGTTGATTTTTGGTTGATTTAAGGTGTACAAAGCTGATATGCACCACGCTGAATATATAGCTGATTAGTAGTGCGTAAAGCGAATTGTATCCCATAATTCAACCTCATTATGTTAGCTGATCTGAAGATTAAACAAGACTCATTCAAGCTTAACACTATTCCACAAATCAGCAATACGCTACAAATATTTTGATAGCCTGATATAAGATTTCCGGCATTTTAGTTCTTCTAAATTCACTACCTATCTTACTAATACCAAGCAGCGCCAGTACTAGAGACAATGAAGAAGAGTTTTTTAGAAATGGCTCCAGGTGGAAGTGGGCTGCGACGACGTCTGAAGTATTAATATCTGTATTCCTGTGTTTTGACTGCTCGCCCCTCAATATTGCACTGAACTTTCAGACCACATTCCAAATATATAACTCAATTATGGCCTCCAAATGACCATCAACATAAATCGCGCACTTTTGTCCACATTGTGTTACCTGCACTTGAAAATGAGAGTAATGTTTTACTGTCACCATTTGTTGATTACAATTCTACATTGCTGTATAATTCTCTTCCAGTTGCTATTATTCAACTTAAATTTGATGTGATTCAAGATAATGATCATACCTTTTGCCCCACATATGCCTAAGTGGTCTAGTAGGTATGATTGACGCTTGAGAATCAGCAACTGCTGGTTCGAATCCCGAAACGCAAAGTTAATTTTTAGACTTATAATATCAATATAAATACGTAAATCCAATTAGTCAGCAACAAAATAAAGCAGTGTCATAAAAAATATTAGATATGAGATGGTCTTTCATTAATTTTTTGAAACAAAACTAGAAGGCTGAAGAAGGGTTGCAAAAGACGGTTATTGAAAGCCTTAAAAATCTTATAAATTATGTTAATGTTAAGTTTTTGGCAGATTAAAATAACCAGGCTGAATTGAAATTGATGAAACAACACTTGTTAAGCATCACATTGTTACCTGGGCTATTGCTTCTCGCATATTAGCTTATTGCGTGCTCTCAAATCAGTGTTCTATAGCAGTTCCACAGTTATTAATTGAGAGCTTTCGATGTCTGTGCCATTTTTGCATTAGTATAATTGTGTGGCAAGTACAATGCTACTCTATGCCCAGGGAAGTCGAGAAATTTTCCAACCCGAAAAATTCCTAGACCGAACCGGGAATCGCCAGCCACCTCCAGCATGGCCTTACTTCGTAGCTGCGCCTTTACCGACTGAGTTAAGGGAGGCCCCAGGGAGGCCCCCAGGGAGGTTCTTTTTCACAAAATATTAGACTTTTTTCTTAATTTTGTCATTAGGGTGACCATTTTCATGTTAGGGTGGTTCACACTATTTTTTCAAGAACGGTTTTTTTCCTAACTTTTGAACCATATTTCTTCCCATAGGGATATCTAATTAAGCAATACAATTTGATTGGTTGTTCAGATCTCTCATGGGAAGAAAACCTAGTTTTGAGTGACATCCTGTACTTGTTTAGTGCTCAATTGTAATTTTTTTTTTGCAATTTCATTATTTTCCTTCCGTTGAAATATGTTTCTCTTTTTTGGAGTTGACTGCTTCTTTCAAACATGAGCAGTTTTTTGATAGATAAAATCAGATTAACAAATCTACTGATAATGCTCAAAATCCATTGTGCTTTTAAAGAGTTAACTCCATCTTTCAAACATGAGCAGTTTTTTAAAATATTCAAAGGTCTGTTTAATCATGTGTCACCTTTTTGTTAACATTAGTAGTTGTATGAGAGATAGAAACCAATAACTTAAATTTTAATATTTATATTCAATCATGTATTATTGTTTCTTCGACCTTTGTCATTTTGACCATTTGTCCTATTGTTTTTTTTTTTCATTAATCGATCTTTTGTCCCTTTGACCGTTTGTTCTTTTTTATGATTCGACCTTTTTTCCCTTCGACCTTTGGTCCCTTCAATCTTTTGTCTTCATTCCTTTATTTAACGTCGGTCTCTGCTCCGCAAACAAGTGACGGACATCGATTGCCATCCATTGATGTGCAGGAAGGCAGCTGCGTAAGATATCTTACCCATTACACACATGGGCCGGGAACAACGGCTTTACTTCCATTCCGAAGACGTGACCAGTGATTTTTATGCCTCAGAAAAATCCCACCGACCTCGGTTGGGATTGAACCCAGACCCATTGGAGTGAGAAAGCAGTCATGCTTACCATTACACCACCGGCGCCGGCTAACCTTTTGTTATAGATTCAAATGTTTTCCATTGTTTACCTCTGTTTATCCTTAAACATGGTGAAACAACATTTTAATAGTTAGCGCAATATTTATCACAAGAAAAAAAAAAATACCGCAAAATATAAAATCAAGGGTTCAATTAAAAAAATATTTAAAATCATGAGAGTCCCAATATTTTTTTTTTAAATTTGAACCCATTAAATTCGGCTTCATGTGTTCTTATGTACTCATTTATGAATCAAACATAAGTAGTCTTTTCAAACAAGTGAGATATGGTAGCTCTGTACCAACACAAACCGAGCAAACTACAATAATTAAAAAAATGGGAACAGGCTTGAGAAAATTCAGAATAACAGATTGAAGAAATTCAATATTTTAAAACGAAATAAAAAATACATACCTGGATGGTGTAGGATAAAATTGTACATATCGTCTATCCTGGGGCTCCTTTTTTTTCATATTGCTATTTAGCATGAGCATGAGGATGAGCATGATTGACCACCCACGGTTGATACTCTGTTATTGCCAGATCAGCTGTTATTACACAGAGAACCCATAGACGATGCTTGGGACAAGCAATCATCCTCAATGTGTAAAAACTGGTTATCTCAAACTAGGCAATACCAGCGCTTGCCGTGCCCGAACGCAGGTTAAGAAAGGAAGGGGTAGGAATGTGTTGATGGAAGCCGAGAATACCTCTGCATTTCCACGAGGAATCACTGGGATTTTGGGTAATAGGGTTGGGATTGCAGCAGGTTTTGTTTTGGTAAACGATAAGCTAAATTGATGTCCTAACGATCATTTAACGCGAAGGAGTTTGGGATTGACCCGATCATGTTTTGATCAGTAAGCAAAAACGTTTGCAAATTATCTCCTTTTATTACATCACACCAGTCATCTATTTGATGTTATTCCAATGTATGCACATTAACAAATAAAGCAATTAACGATTCTTAATTGTGAAGGGGCTTGAGATTAAACACATGATGTTCTACTCAGTAAGCAAAAATGGTCGCTCTAAGGCCACCAAGCCCCTCATATCACATCATACAAGCTACGATCGCGTACGAACCATTCAAAACCGGCCCCTACGGAGCCATTGATAACAATGTTAAGTTTTACAAAACACACGATAATCAAGCATCACTCAGTCCCAGGATTTTTAGCTTCATGCATCGCGCCTCGTTGGCGAGTTGTGCCAGTTTACCCTGCTGGGCTAACGTCAATACATTCCATGATACAATTCGTGTCCGTTGTTTTTCGCTAAAAGTCGTTGCCGTTAAATCAGTTCGATGTCTTTCTCTGTTGGTTTCTGTAACAATTGTAAAGGTTTCAGAGACAGTAGGTGGTTGGCCTAAGGTCTTCTATCCGCCGTGATGGGGCTGCCATCTTAGGTGTAGCTTCCGGGGAAAAGCATTTCTTATTCAGCCGCTGGATGCCAGTCAGACGCGGGTAAAAGCAGGCACACAATGAGTCCGATCCAGTCCGGTGACAGTTGTTTTTGAATACACACGGTCAAAGGCGATAACACACATAGCGTCTGACAAGGTTTGCGTTTTGGTTCTAAAAATGTCTCCGTGCTGATATTGAATGCAGTGAAATTTCATCGGATTACGTTTTCTTTCGCTGTTATCGCGGGGCGGTGGAGTACTGATTGCAGCCAAAAACTTCCTGGAGTGTGAATCTATTTCGATAGCTAACTGTGACAATCTTGAGCAAATTGCAGTTTGCATAAAATCGCAATCTCATTCGCTTTATGTAGTGGCTATCTATCTTTCACCTAACTCGAGTGCCGAGCTATATATTTCTCATGCAACGGCCGTTCAACAAGTGGCAGATCGTTTATGTGAGACTGATATAATCCCATCGATCGGTGATTTAAATCTTCCTAATCTGCGATTGCATCTTGCCGAGGACATTAATGGCTTTATTTCGTCAAACGCCTTTACTGATACTGAAAGAAACTTTACAGAAGCTATGATTTCCAATGACTTGAGACAGATTAATAACATTGTCAACACGAACGAAAGAATCCTTGGCCTGGCGTTCACCAATCTCCCGGAGTATCTTGACCTGATTATCGCACCTGCATCGCTGTTAACTGTTGATAATCATCACACACCAATCATCTTACTACTTGACGAGAGTGTTGTATCATCCGTTCTTGACTTTCAGGACAAATGTTCAAAATTTGACTATTTGGCATGCGGCGTTGCCTTGTTGAATTCTATTTTTATGAATATTGAGTGGGAACAATTATCAAGTTATGCTTCAGTAGACCAGATGTTATCAGCTTCCTACGAATCTCTCTCTGAAGTTATAAATCATTATATACCTCGAAAAAGACAAGCACCGATTTCTGCTTTCAACAAACCGTGGTGGACTGCAGAGTTACGTACGCTTCGTAACAAGCTTCGTAAGCTGCGCAACAGGTTTTTCCAAACAAAAAATGAGTCCGATAAAGCTAGACTCGTTGGGATGGGTTGGAGTACAAGCCACGCTTTCTACAACACACGAAAACTATTTGTGTAGGATACATACAACCGTCAAGGAAAATCCTTCGCGCTTTTGGGATTTCATTAAGAAACGCAAAGCTGACTACGGCATCCCTGGATCGGTCAACTTCGAAGGAACCATTTCTCGCTCATGCTCGGAGACAGCTAATCTCTTTGCTAATTTCTATGAGAGCGTATTTAGTAAAGCATCACCCGCAGGCTTCGAGCAGATTCCGTCTCATTACATAAATCTACAACGCATCCAGTTTTCTCCAGACGAAGTTCAGAAAGCCCTCGAAAATTTCGATTCAACGAAAGGACCCGGAACGGACAGCCTGCCTCCTGTGTTGTTGAAAAACTGTGCCGCTACGCTTGCGTCACCCATTGCTGCTATTTTCAACCGATCGCTCCAAGACAGAACGTTCCCAAATGCATGGAAAACGGCATCCATGCCCCGATCATCTCCAACAGCCAGGACGGTTTTATGAATCATCGCTCAACGACATCAAACCTAATGTGTTACGTGTCAGCGATATCACATGATATAGCATCAAAACAGCAAGTGGATTCGGTTTACGTCAATTTTGCGAAAGCTTTCGATACAGTTCCGCACAACCTCATCATTAGCTAAATGAATCATATTGAATTCCCCACATGGATCACAGTTTGGCTCAACTCGTACCTGTCTGACCGCAATGCTTTCGTGGTGGTAAATTCCGTACGCTCCAGGACCTTCGACACTCCATCTGGCGTACCACAAGGCAGTGTCCTCGGTCCTTTTATTTTTATCATCAACTAGCTGAGTGTGCCCGGTCTTGCTCGGGATTCAATATTAGTTTGAGTTTATGCGCCGATTTAAAAAAAAGCATGCTATATTGTACGTAGCCCCCCTCCCCTATTATCTAAGGGGCTACCCCCTATGATTATCTCCTTATACCACCACACTCGCCCCCACATGCCTAATTGGGTTCCATTTGCTTGATTAGTTCTCGAGTTAACAGAACTACAGAAGGGGGAGGGGTCTCGAACCATCATAAGAACCTTCCACGGCCCCAAAAACGCCTGTATACAAATTTTCACGCCAATCGGTTCAGTAGTTTCCGAGTCTATAAGGGTCAGACAGACAGACAGACAGACAGACAGACAGACAGACAGACAGACAGACAGAAATTCATTTTTATATATATAGATGTGACTCTATCTGATCTATCTGACTTGTGTGAACTGCTCTCATCGTCCAAACTGTCTTATGCTGATGACCTAAAATTTGTTCGTGTAATTGTTTCTCCTGCTGACTGTGTTGCAGTACAAGAAGATATAAATCTTTTGCTAGTCTGGTGCAGTGACAACGACATGCAAGTCAACAGCAAAAAATGCAAAATGATATCCTTCACCCGCAGCAATAGCGTTACTCTTCATCCTACTGTATGGGACCGGAGTCCCTAGAACGTTTAAACTCAATCTGTGATCTAGGCGTTACGATCGATTCCAGGTTAACGTTTTGTGAACACATAACCATCGTAACTGCCAAAGCATACACTGTGCTTGGTTTCATTCGTCGTCATACTTCTGGTTTCACCGACATTTATTGCCTCAAGACACTATTCTGCTCGATGGTTCGTAGTATCTTAGAATATGCTTCCCCAGTGTGGTCTCCATTTTATACTACGCATATTCTTACAATTGAACGGATTCAGAAAAATTTCATGAGGTTTGCTTGACGTCAGCCATGGAATAATCCAGTAATTTTCCCTAGCTATCCAGACCGATGCATGCTGATTGATTTGGAATCTCTCTCAGCAACGCGTATCAAATTGCAACGACTGTTCATCTTTGACCTAATTACCGGCAATGTTGACTGTCCCGAACTCCTGGAACGGATTCCATCGAACATTCCTCCTCGTAGCTTTCGTAACTCCCTATTACTGGCAATTCCATTCCACAGAACTAACTTTGGATGCAATATCTGTTTCAATTCATGTGTGGGTTCCTTTAATGATGTTTGTAATGAGTTTGATTTTACTATGTCCAAAAATGTGTATAGTAATAGAGTAAGAGATTTAGATTAAACAAGTTTAAGTTTTAAGTTATCAGTCTGTAAGACGTAGACGAAGACGGTGCGCAATAAATAAACAAATAATATGTGACTCTCCATTTATGTGCATCATATTGTACAGAAATTTACATAACTTTTTATAACTGTGCAAGAAGAAATGGCTGTCAGCCTCTTCCAATAGTATATCGGTTCATGCACTACCGCTCAAGTGCTATGGAAGAACTTCAAGTTCAAGAGCAGTGTAACATTTTTGAACGGTGATCAATGTTTGCTACGAGTCAGTTTTTCTTGTGATCATTACTCCTCACTGTTCAGAATTCAACACTGCGTCACATAGGGGAACCACCTATGGATCTAAGATTGAGCCCATAGCAAAAAATCTGCTATTTATCAATTTAATCTAGATGAACGCGTCATTGAGACGGTACTAATGGATATTTTTGGTCGCTATTGAAAATATAGTCGATTGCTGAATTTATGTATGGGCCCAAATCAGGGAAATTTAGGACGACATTACATCCATTTCCCCTATCATATAAGTATTCAATATAAATCGTATAAAGTTCTGAAACATTTCATGAAATGTTTCAAATATTGTGTACCATCTTTGTTGCCCAGCTAGATTGAAAAAATACCCCTCTATGCTGTGACAAGTCACTCCGTTCGTTCACTCAGTCCATCCCAACAAACAATTCAGAGTCACAAATAAGCATATGGGTCATTCCATCTCAAGTGACCGCCAAAAACTGAAGAATTGCATCGACCGTCTCCGATTTGAACCAAACTTGGTGGAACGACTTAATTTAGGCCAAAAATCAAAAATCCAACGTTTTGTACCCATCGACTCACCCCTGGTTCTGGAGACTGCCCCCACTTTTTCCGATCTTCAAGAAACACCATTTTTCTTTTGAACATATCTCTGAACTTAATTATGCTACATACAGGATTGGGCACTCATTTTACATTCTGGCAACACTGCTGGACTGTTGTTTTTAACTTTTACCGTCTGAATATTTTTTAAGTTTTTCGTTTGTAAATCTCCGTATTAAGTGTATATTAAGTTTTTGTTCTACTATCCATTATCCGTCGTGTCACAAAAAACTCAAGTTTAAACTAAATTGTGTATATTAGTCCAGCTAATTCATCACATTATAATTGTGCCTCTCTGCCAAAATCATCATGGCGAAAAATTGCGGAAAGTGCTCGAAGTCTATTCGTGGCATTGAGTTTGCGAAGTGTGCAGGCTTTTGTGAGCATACGCTTGCTGTGGACTGACAAGGCAAACCCACGACACTATTCTGGCACACACCATTTGGATATGCAGTGAGTGTAAAACTACCGTCAACAACCGCTCGCTGAAGGAAATTTGCTCCAACGATGATGGTATCACGGTATCGATGACCTCAAACAGCAGATGCACGAGCTGAATGGAAACGTCCAGTCATTGTCCGACACCGTGTCCGCTTATGTCAACAACTCGAAGTCTGGATTTCAAAAGTTTGATCGTCAACTGGAAGATACCAACAACAAAATTGAAATGTTCTTGGAGAAAGCCGGAATTGTGGAAGATGCAGCCAGTCACCAGAGAAAACAACAACATCAGAAACATCGAACCGGGGAAGCAACGTTCGCCGAGCAAGGGGCTGCGGATATCAATATCGACGGTCTGACTGCTCCACGTTTACTACCCGAGGAATCCACATCGCTGTTCTGGCTGTATCTCTCTGGGTTTCACCCACAAGTGTCCGTTGAGGATATCCAAAAAGTGGTGGAAGGCTGTTTGAATATGAGCGACACTGTGAAAGCGGTGAAATTGGTGCCCAAGGATAAGGACCTCTCTAGGGTAACGTTTATCTCCTTCAAAATTGGATTACCGCTCGATTTCAAAGACACTGCATTGCTACCCGAAATCTGGCCAAAAGGAATTCGATTTCGAGAGTTCGAGGATTATTCAAAAAACCGGCAATCATCATCCATTCAATAACCACCTTACATGACGTACGACCACCGGGGGAGAATGGGGGCCACCGGGCCCCCAGTCCAGTTAAGTTAATGTATTGTTCTATTTCACAAAAAAACTAAAGGAATGTAGTTTCAGAATAGCCACACCCAGCGAGGATCCGGGCTGACGTTCTACTACCAGAACGTTCGAGGACTGCGTAGCAAAATCGAGGACTTCTTGACTGCCGTCTCTGCTTCTCCATACGACGTTGTAGTTCGGACCGAAACTTGGCTCGACGATGTTATTCCGTCCCGGATGCTGTTTGGTGACAACTTCGTGGTATACCGAGGTGACCGCACTGCACTTACTAGCAACAAGAAACGGTCTGGTGGAGCCCTCATCGCGGTTAGAAAAAAACATCCCGTCGTCGGTTTTCCCGGTAAATGAGCATCAAATGGAGCATGCCTGGGTCAGTGTTTGTACAGAAAATTGCAAGATAATTGTTGGTGCCGTATACATACCCCCGGACAAATCTAGCGATGTGCAAGTTGTTAAGCGTCACACTGCCTGTTTGGACTATGTTACATCTACACTGAACACGGATGATATAATCTTTGTTTTCGGTGACTATAACATGCCAGGACTAAAATGGAGCAATTTGGCAGAGGCGTTTCTCACGGTTGACTTTAACAAATCGTGCATCACTCGTTCAGGTGCAGCGTTGCTCGACGGTATAAACTCCAGTAATATGCGGCAAGACGGTGCCTTTTCCATTGACAGTGTAGACGACCCGCTCGTTGCTATCGATGTTTGCCATCCCCCGTTCGTAGTCACCTTGAATGGCAGCTTTTCCATGCGTTTCGAAAATGACGACTTCGACTACCAGGCCTACAACTTTGCTAAAGCTGACTTCCTACGATTGTTGACGTTATTGAGTGAGGTTGATTGGTCGCCTGTCAGGAGCTGTTTGGATATCGACACAGCCGTTCACTTTTTTGCCGTTTCTGTCCGCCAAGCAATAGATCAATGTGTACCGCTACATCGCACACCAATGATGCCTCCGTGGTCAAACAAGGAACTGAAAAGAAGGAAAAAGCATTGCAAACTCACACACAGGACTTACCGCAGATCTCGTTCTCTATCAGACAAACTAGTCTTCCATTCAGCTAGTCGGCGATACAGGAGTTTGAATGGCAAGCTCTACCGCAAATACGCCAGTGGAATCGAAAGGAACCTCAAGCGAAATCCTAAAGGTTTCTGGAATTTTGTTAATTCAAAGCGAAAGGAAACTGGTCTTCCAACTTCTATGTCCTTAGATCAGAAAGTGGCACACACTAGCTCGGAAAAGTGTGGACTTTTTGCTGAGTTTTTCCGTTCCGTTTTTGAAGGCTCGCCTGTGAATGAGGTTGCTGCTGATCCCCTTGACTTCACTCCAACTGACGTGATTGAGCTGGATACCTTTGAGATTTCAGCAGAAGATTTCATCAAGGCTGTCAAAAAACTGAAGTCGTCGAACAATCCTGGCCCTGATGGAATTCCTGCATGTGTCATAAAAAAAAATGCTCCGTTCAACTACTGGAACCACTGCTGTGCATCTTCAACCTGTCCATGAGCGTGGCCAAGTTTCCAACAGACTGGAAGTCGTCCTTTATGTTTCCTGTTCATAAGAAGGGTAGCAAAACTGATGTCAGCTGTTACCGTGGAATAACGTCCCTCTGTGCTTGCTCAAAATTGCTCGAAATTATCGTCTCCAACTATATGTTCAACAGAACAAAAAGTCACATATCTACGAATCAGCATGGGTTTTTCCCCGGAAGAAGTGTAACCACAAACGTCACTGAGTTCACTTCGATCTGTCTTCGAAATATTGGGCAGGGAAAGCAAGAAGATACAATATACACTGACTTGAAAGCTGCATTTGACCGGGTCAACCACTCCATTCTTCTGGCTAAACTACGCAAGATGGGCTCATCTGCCAATTTCGTTCAATGGCTCAAATCATATCTCTGCAACAGGACTCTTGCAGTAAAGATTGGATCTTCAACTTCTGACTGGTTCTGCAATACCTCCGGTGTACCTCAAGGAAGTAACTTGGGACGGCAGCCCTAAGTTAGCACCTTTAGAATTGATAAAACGATCCATAAAATATTGAAAACCGTTCCATTAAAAACATCCAAATGATCCATAAAACATCGGAGAAAATCCCTAAAAAAGTGCGGATGATCCATAAAAAATATCAATATTATCAATATTTTATGTGAAATTTAGCAACACAATTGTAAAAATGTACCACTAAATTTCTAAATAATGAGCATTGGAATTGTACGAATTGCCCATAAACATATTGCAATTGATCCATAAAACATTCAGCAATGATCCTTAAACTAAATAAAGTGATCCATAAAAAATCAAGTTTGCACACTTAAAAATATAGGCATGATCCATAAATTAGACCTATATTATTCATGTTTAGGACACTATTTTTTTAAAATTTTGATCCATAAACCTTGAAAAATTGCTCCACTGCTTATCTACTTAGATTTACTGTCCTGCCCGTGTATTTAAGGTAGATGTGCGAGGCGACGGGCAAGCGTCTAGAATTAGCTTCCAAAAGAAGATTCTATAATAATATTCTTAAGAAGCTTCCTATGGAAGCTTCATTTAGAAACTTTTTAAGAAGCTTATTCTAGACGCTCACCCATCGTTCTGCTCTTCTGACAAAAAAAACACGGGCAGAACAGTAAACCTGAGTAACTACGCAGACCGAGGGGAGCGACTCTAGCTACGATGCAGGAAAAATTGTGTTTTGTTTCGGCTAGCTGCGCGCACGCTGAGTAGATAGAAAGAAGTTTGATGACGATTCTGAAGATTTCCTGTAAAAAGATGAGGCGCGATGCAAGTAGATGCGAGAAATGAAAGAATATTTTTCGAAGATTGATTCGCTAGTGGTAGATCTGTTGAGCATCTAGAATTGAGATTTGGATGTGTCGCCCCCCTCGATATAGGCTATAATTGGAACACACCAAAATAAGCACGTCTACCAACAACTGCAACACCTACCCTAGGTATGATCCATAAAATTAACATTAATTTTTCATTTTTTCTTAAGAAGATTATTATAGAAGCTTCTTTTGGAAGCTAATTCTAGACGCTTGACCATCGCTCGCACATCTATCTAAAAACACGGCAGGACAGTAAATCTAAGTAGTTAAGCAGTAATGGAGCAATTTTTCATGATTTATGAATCAAAATTAATAATACAGTGTCCAAAACGTGAATAATATACGTCTAATTTATGGATCATGGCTGTTCGGAATATCGGGATAACCCTGTACCGCCAAACCCAATGACAACCCTGTGGGAGATTCAGAGAGCTACGATAACGGTCGCTGTCAGAAATGACAGACGTCAGGTTTGGTTCAACGGAACTGTGAACTCACAGTTCCGTTGAACCAAACCTTAGATAGGTCGGAGTATGAACGAGAAAAAAAAGAGGAAAAGAAGATACAATTCCAAACCATCTAAAAAACGTTTTACAGCTAAATTATTTTAATTGCCTAAATTTGTTAATATACCTATCGTTTAATTCAATTGTATTTATTTGTAGTGAACTAGCTACCAACAATCAATACGAAACTAACGATTTTAAATTGGCTCACTACTTGACTTGCCTATTGGTCCAAAGCAAATCGATTAACGTACCCCATTGTAGTCAAAATTCTAGTACTACACAATGTTTGTTTTTATTCGCTATGAAAGTTTGACAAGTAAAATGAGGGGTTCGTGGATTTTCTCGTGTTTTATAGGGGTGCATCGATAAGCTTGGGATCGAAGATAGTACCAGAGCTTAGCCAAAAAGTTGAGCACATTTCTTCGGGACCTTCTGGTCTTAAAGTTACCTCTATGTAGCTACTGAAGTAGGTTAGTTGGAGGTCGAATTCGTGTAAATATTGAATTTGATAACCCTATATTTGCTTAATCTAGATACTTCAATTTGATCCAAAAATCTGGTAACCTACAATTTGTTCCTATACATGATTTACCCTAAGTAACTAGTAAGTAGCTCATTCTATATCGTTTGCGTGCTTATAACTTAAATAATAATTGAATCCCTAAATGCTAAATCTAGCCAAATCTTTGTTGAAAGAGTGACGAAAGATAACTCTCGGTTTGAAAATCTTCCGCTCAGCTTCCTATCGCTTTTCATGGAGGAATTTCTCTTCCTCCAGCGCTTTCTTATTTGCGCTTTTCTCCTGCAGCAACTGGTCTAGGGATTCTTCCAGGCTGACCTCATTGGTACTTCCTTTCCCAGATTCGGTTGCGGCATCACTCCTCGCGCTATTATTTCTGCTAGGTGGTTTCTTTGGGACGGACTTCTTGGTTCCTTTTGCCACCTTCAGCATATTTGTGCACTTAGAGCACGTCTACGGAACCTCCTTTACAGCTGTTGTCTTACCAGCACAACTATAATGGGTCCAGAAATCGCAGACATCACACTGGACCATATCATCTAAGTGGTCATGGCCTTCACAAAGCGTACAGTTTCTATCGCTTCACTCAACGGTGGTGTTGATCCCTCTGACATTTCGCAACTTCCTCAGAGCAGTCTCGTTTTGGACAGCTTGAAGCTGAAATAGGTTTTATTATAAGCATTAAGATTGGTTTTGATTTTATATAAGTTTAATAAAACCTATTTCAGCTTCAAGCTGTCCAAAACAAGACTGCTCTGAGGAAGTTGCTTTCATTAATACGAACATGGCTGTATTTTTAAGTGCGCAAACATGATTTTCTATGGATCACTTTCTATAGTTTAAGGTTCACTGCTGAATGTATTATGGATCAATTGCCATATGTTTATGGGTAATTCGTACAATTTCAATGCTCATTACTTAGAAATTTAGCGGTACATTTTTACAATTGTGTTGCTAAATTTTACATTAAATATGGATCATATTGATATTTTTTATGGTTCATTCACACTATTTTAAGGATTTTCTCCGAAGTTTTATGGATCATTTGGATGTTTTTTATGGAACGTTTTCCAATATTTTATGGATCATTTATTGGTTTTTATGTTCAAAAGTATGTTTGCCTACAAAAATCTATGTGATCGTTGAAAACGAAGACGACTGTCTGCGACTCCAGGAGGCACTGGACAAGTTTGCATTGTGGTGTCGTGCCAACAATATGACCCTCAGCGTACCTAAATGCCACGTCATTAGCTTCCACCGCAAGAAAAATTTCCTTCAATATGAATATGTCATCGACGGAACCACCCTATCACGCGTGCAGACAGTGCGTGATCTTGGAATTACATTGGACTCAAGTCTCACGTTCAGGAACCACCACGAAGATGTTATTGCGAAGGCACGACGGCAGCTTGGTTTCATTGGAAAGGTGACAAAGGAGTTTCAAGATCCTTACACATTGAAATCGCTGTATGTTAGTCTTGTTCGTCCAATTGTCGAGACAGGCTGTATTATATGGGATCCGTTTCATATCACCGTGATCGATCGCATAGAGGCCGTTCAGCGCAAATTTGTGCGATACGCTCTTCGCAACTTACCGTGGAATGACCCGGTTAATCTGCCACCCTACGAGAATAGATGCCAACTACTGGGATTGGAAACGCTGGAACAAACGAGGACGAACGCGAAAGCTGTATTTGTAGCGAAACTACTGAACGCCGAACTTGATGCACCAAATCTTCTTGCTTTCATCGACATTAACATTCCCGGCTATGCACTCAGGAATACCGAATTTCTCCGCTTACCACGCTGGCGACAGGACTACGACGGTAACGAGCCAGTACGTGCAGTCATGCGCAATTTCAACGATGTTTATAATTTTTTCGACTTCAATGAAAACTCTGTTCAATTTCGCTCAAGGCTAAGAAGAATGAATTGATGTTGATGCTAAGAATTATTCATTAAGACAACAAATTGTCGGATGAAGATATCAAAGTAATAAAAAAAAAATAAATAAAGGCGTGCTCAAAATTTTTATGCAGTGTTGTGAACTTGTCAATTTTTGCAATTTAAAACTTAAAATGTAAATATCTAAAAATGCCTCCAATTTTTTTTTAATTTTGATGGCACCAAAATGTTCGGCAGACATTTTTACGTAAGAATCATCTAAGCACCAAAAACCACTTTTTTCGTTTGGGATATATGGATTTTTAAAGATTTAATGTTTTTAAAAAGTTCCATTACTTTACAACCCTTAAAATATGAAACGTTGGGCAATCCTGGAAGTTGATAGAAACGATGAAACCTTTAAGTTAGATGAGGATCTAATCCTTCTTTCATTTTATACAATCAAATGCTCAGATAATATTAAACCAGATTTGTTTCGACAGTGTTGCCAGCGTTGCAAACTGAAATTTAGATTGATAATTTTCCAACACTTTATTTTTTTGCGTTCGATATTGTATTTCGTATTACATGGTATTTTAGGCAAATCCATTCGTTTTGTGTTTCTCTATTTACTGATTATTTTAAATAAGCTTTTGAAATATTCAAAAACTTATTTGATTAAAGCAGCCGTGTTTCTATCCAACTTATTGCTATCATTTATTGAACAAATATCATCTAATACATTGAGTAGCATGAGTAATTACTTCTTCCGTTTTGCCTTAGATTTGGGTAGTGAATTTGAACATCTTTTTTGAAGTTACTTTGAAACATGAACCCGTTTCTGAACAAGAAATCGTTTTCATAAGAACAGTATCTTCGCCGGTAGGGGTGGCACAATGCATTCCGGAATTCCAACGAATCGGGTTTCTAAATCCTGCTTATTCGTATTGCATTGCTCCGATGTCACAAATTGTACATTCAAATTGTAATTTGACAGTGCCCATTCGTATAACTCTTTTGGCGTTTGTATCGTTGTACTCTGTAGACTGGCTCTTGTTGCCAATCTTTTCAAGGTACCTCCTTAACCGTCACTAGGGCCTTTGCCGTGTGCCGTAGCAAAGTAATGCCACTCAGCCGGAACTCCGAAGTCTTCTCGATGGTAGAGCAAGTTGATGACGTTGAATCGGTTTTTATATTGCGAACCAGCACCATCAGAAAAGTATATAATTTTAGTCGAATGTGAGAGCCGAGATTTCAGTAATGCTATAAACTGCCTCGGGAAACTGTGGAAGATAGCTGTGAAATGCTCAAGAACGTCGGAGATAATGATACAGTTTAATTTATTTATTTATTTATTTATTTCGTCAACCAACGTAGACTAGTACAATTAATACAGTTTTGTTTTCTTAAATATATATTTATATAAAAAAGTAGTGTCAGCTTTCTTGTCTTTTCTTTTATGAGTTGTTATTTCTTATGGAATAAAAATATTGCTTTAGTTTATGCCGAGACATTGTAAAGTCAATGGTTTCGCAGTGTTTATTGTAAGAGGCCATCATTGGCCCATATTTTGCATAATTTGTGCGATGATGTTTTATGGCAAATAAATTTCGATTTCAGAGTTGCCGAGTGGGTGCATGGAAATTTAATTTTGATAAAAGTTCTGTTGAGTCAATTCGCTGCGAAACGATATCATTTACAAATGAAACCATTGCATATTCACGACGCTCTTTTAATGTTTGTATGTTTATAAGCATACAGCGTGCTTCATATGATGGAAGAGGAAATGAAGTCCAACCTAATTTACGAAGAGCGTATAATAGAAATTGTTTTTGTACTGATTCTAATCTTTCTTCGTGCGTGATTGAAAATGGAGACCATACAATACTGCAATATTCCAGTATTGACCTCACATAGGCAATATATAGTGTTTTAATTGTGTAAGGGTCCTGAAAGTTATAGCAAAAGCGCTTGATAAAGCCTAGCATGTTATTTGCCCTGTGAATAATTGTATTTTAATGGTCTATGAAAGTTAGCTTAGAGTCTAAGATAATTCCTAAATCCCTAACTCTTTCACATTTGTCTACAGTTTGATTTCCTAATGCAATTGAAATATTTGAAGTTGTTCTTTTTCTACTAAATGATATTAAGTTACATTTTTTTACATTCAATTCTAGTAGACTTTTTTTGCACCATATGTAGAATATGTGTATTTCATTCCGGAATATATTGATGTCTTCTTCATTTCTTATTTCCAAAAAGAGCTTCATGTCGTCGGCATAAATAATCAATTTAAGTTTTTTGAGAATGTAAGATATGTCGTTTACGTATAGAATAAAAAGGAGAGGTCCCAAATGAGAGCTTTGGGGGTCGCCTGAAGTGACTTGAATTGGGCTCGATTTCTTTCCGTTGAATTTAATTATTTGTTGGCGGTTAGCTAAATATGATTCAAGCCATTTCAGAAACCCCTGACTTAATTCCAATTTTTTGCAGTTTAAAGAGTAACATTGGTATGTCAATGCGGTCAAATGCCTTGCTAAAGTCTGTATTGAGAGCTTCTACGTGGTTTCCATTATCCATTGCATTCAATGAATAGTCTATAAATTCAAGTAAGTTGGTCGAGGTCGAACGACCCTTGAAAAAGCCGTGTTGCATGTCAGTAATTCTATTTTTGATTTGGAGAAATAATTTTTCGTTGATAATTGACTCGAAAAGCTTAGGAATGCAACCGCTTTTGCTTCAGAACACGAGAGTTTCCTTCTCGAACACTCTTGCTTACATCAGCTTCACGGTAAAATGATAAAACCGTATGCACGACGTCTTCTGAAATAGGGTGACCTTTTCTTGGATTAGGTGAACAGAGAACACCTTTCTGTTCAACGTACTTTTGCACTCGCCTGTAGATCAATGCAATCAATTAATTCTAAAATCTGTTCTAAATTAATTAAGCTTACTCTGAATTTTGCGCACAGTCCAGGATTTGGGCAAAACTGACAAGACTTGGATTTTATCGCTATCTTTCGTACAAATCCGAAACTTTTCTTTCAGCTGCTTGATTATCTCCTCTCCATCTGCCTCATATTGTCCAGTCTGTGATTTTTTCTTCCATAAAGCAATCTTCGCCGAGAGCTGCGGCAAATGCAGTTTCCAACGCTTTTGAAGCATTGGAGTACTTTCCTGTGGGATATTTCATCGATCGGTTCCCCTTATGTCTACGAATCGGTGATTGACCAAGTGACTCCAGCGTGGTGTTCAAGCTTGAAAATGTAAATTCATTTCTAGCGGGATCTTCAACATCATCGCTGTCATCTTCAACCTCTGTGTTAAATAAGTACCAGCTTAAAAAACAAAGTATACAATTAAAGACCCATAACCCTCAAATGGCATTTTTCTTACCCGGTATGTCTACATCTTCCCACGCATCGGCTGGACAAGTAATCCCAGCTCCATCTGCCGAAAAATAGTCTTTTGTAATTTAATGTAATTTTTTGCACAGGAAACGTATTATTTCACTACCATTCGCAAGCTCTTGCGAAGCCTTTTCCCTTACTGCCTTATCGCATTGAACGCAGTTTTTGCGAACCTCAATCACATCCTTTACGTGATGATTAAAATCGTCGTGAAATTGTTTGGAAATTGTTTTCAAATTTCTTCGGCAAATATTTGAATGCACTTTTAACGGGTTACAGCATTGCTTCTGCTTAGCTGCATAAAACCGTCCGAACTGATTCGCGTGGCTTTCACACACAGTTTTCAAACTGAGAATATCGGATCGAAGTTTGAAAAGATTCCATTCCCGAGATGAGAACTGACGGGAGGACCAATGCTGTTTTGCGATAGTAAATTTTCTTTTTAAGTACAATCCAATCGAACACGCCATTTTTAACCAGATAGTAACGACTGCAAGTGAACCATAATTCCAACAGACACTTCTCAGACATTATCCGTAAACAGTGACTGGACACTACAATCGAGAATATTGTTGTTATTGAAGTTGTTATGAAGATTGACGGTGTCGTTTCGTGTTGCCAAGATTGCAGAAAGTTATTTTAATTTTATGAAGATTTATGTTTTGGATCAACAAATTAATATATGCAGCCGAAACCAGTTCTTATTTGATTTTAACAATTTCACTAAATTTTAAAACACAAAATGCAATGTTAACTAATATTTTTTTAAATATTAAAACCAGATAACAACTTTTCAGCAACCAATATCCGGGATCAACATCAATACATTTGACACTTCGTTGATTTCGGTATCACTGGTAATCATATTGGTGTGTTCCCTTTTATTCACTGACTGCTACGGTTGCTACTGCCTAATCGACCAATCAGCAACTGGCTCCAGTTTGACAGCAAATTGGCTCCAAATCGCTACCCGATTGTCGGATCCCGTCCCAGTCCGTAAATACAGTTTCTTTTTAGTATCAAGTAGGCCTTGACAAACTTGTTGATATTTGAAAATTAAAGCGGCACTTTTCTGCCAGATGCGTATAAATCTGTGCAGCCGCTCAAGCACATTTGAAAAAAGTGATACTATACTGTGCTATTTTATAGATGGCAACACTGTCGAAACAAATCTGGTTTAATATTATCTGAGCATTTGATTGTATAAAATGAAAGAAGGATTAGATCCTCGTCTAACTTACAGGTTTCATCGTTTCTATCAACTTTCAGGATTGTCCAACGTTTCATATTGAAGGGTTGTACAGTAATGGAACTATTTAAAAACATTAAATCTTTAAAAATTCATATCTCCCAAACGAAAAAAGTGGTTTTTGGTGGTTAGGTGATTCTTATGTAAAAATGTCTGCCAAACATTTTGGTGCAATAAAAATAAGAAAAAAAGTGGGGGCATTTGTTGGACAAGTTGACAACACTGCATGAGTACGCTATTTGATTGTACGTTAAAAATCATTTAAAATGAGTGCCCAATCCTGTCTGTAGCATAATTTGGTTCAGAGATATGGTCAAAAGAAAAATTGTGTTTCTTGAAGATCGGAAAAAAGTGGGGGCAGTCTCCAGAACCGGGGGGTGAGTCGATGGGTACAAAACGTTGGATTTTTGATTGTTGGCCTTAAATAAGTCATTCCACCAAGTTTGGTTCAAATCGGAGAGGGTCGATGCAACTGACTCGGTCACTTAAGATGGAATGACCCATATATATTGAATAAATGTCAAATTGTCAAGTTGTCAAATTACGTGCTGAAAAAACTTCATTGAAATCGATAGATGCGCCTTTATTCCGCTGTTTGCTCTGATTTTATTAATATACTTATTAAAAGCTATACAAACGATGACTGTCTTTCTGATTTAACACCAGAAGTTTGATCTAATAACATACTGAATAAGTGCAATTTGCACAAACATTGACGCTTTTATTCGACTGTTTTCAATTGATTTAATAACATGCTTTATTATAGTCTAATCATTGTTTTCTAGCTCCATTATAAGAATCCATTGCATTGCTTAACAATATTGCTAAATAAAGGTGAATACAGTCAGCATAATAGCTTTTATACCACTATGCGTCCAAGTTTTAATTGCATGCTTTGCAATTGCTTTAAAAACGGCGTATTCATTCATTATTCCTAAACACTGCTTCAGGCAAACAACAAAACGAAATTGGTAGCATAATGGTTATCGTTTCCGCTTTCCAAATAGAAGGTCGAGAGTTCAATCCCAACATCAACCTGTTTTTTATTTATTTTCTACGCCTAATTAATTTCAATCGTTATCATAGATCGTATCACTCACGACAACCAATTCATAGATCTATCGAAAAGAATAGCATCCTTTCCATCAAAAATAGACAGATGGAGAGGTAAGACTGGTCTCATGTTAAACAACTATGAATGAATTAATCATTCTCACATCTCCTTCAACTAGCTAGAGCTACGGCTGAGAGTGCTCATAGGTATTCAGATTCAAGCTTTTTTTGCTTATTTAGCTGCCCATTTGATGTATTCTAGGATAGCACAGATGGCAAGGCAAGAGACTGGTGATCGGAAGGTCATGGTTTGAAGCCCATCTAACGACATGTGTGTATGTATGTATGTAATAAATTTTCTAGTATCTGTGTGGTGCGTGCTTCGACAGAAATAATAACACAACTATCACTAAACACTAACGAGAAACAACCCTGCTCTGTCCCGTTCTTATTTTCGATTAATTATCCCGTAGTTGAATAATCATTTAATGAATGCATAAAAGTGTCTAATTAAACATTATTTCACACGAGAATCAAGCGTCTGTCACAAACGATCATCACCAGATATCGGGGAGGCCAGATCGGCGCAATCGGGGCAATCGGCACGATTGGCGCGAACAGCAAGGAAGGAGGAGGCCAAGGATTCGACTAGGCACGGAGAGACATCGTGCAATCAATCCGTTGCGGAACCAACCAGTGAGCGTTCATCGACGGGCCCGACACTGACACCACACATAAAAAGAAACCGTGAGTAGTTACATATAGGTAGGGCTGTTAGGGACCGTTAGGGCAAAAATTCAATAAATCGCCGTCAGTAATCAAATTAATTGTCTTGTGGTTTTCCTCTAATTTCGCAAACCTCGGCGGAAATAAGCCGACCCAGAATGTGGTTAGAGTCACTTGTGGGCTGAGCGGGCGTAACGAAAGGGATTGTTACAATGCGTCGGAAGTAGTATGTATTATTGCCGGAATGATCCCTATCAGCATCACTTTGGTGGAGGACAGCTAATGCTATAAGCGGAAGGAAAGTAAAGGAATACGGAAACTTGTGAGATCGGAGTTGATGGCCAAGTACAAGCAGGAGTGGGACGTTGCGCAAAAGGGCAGATGAACTTCTAGGCTTATATTGCGCTTACAACTGAAATCAGAGCGACATTTTTCGCTGGCATCACTGGTTTTCCTTTGTCATCAATGTCGCCAATGACTTTGGAAGTCGCTAGTCCACTATACCCAATCTCTCGACCTGAACAGAAAACATGGAAAGGTAAACTTCCAAATGACGCAATTCCTATCTTCTCACGGTTGCTTCAGGCAGTACCTACATCGGTTTGGATTCGGACACGCAACGTCACTCCTCTATCAGTAGTGTGGAAATGTGGTGGAATCACCGGAGCATACGGTCTTCGACTGTCCAAGATTTGTATTAACGCAAGGCGAGATGCTGGCCCTTAGCGGCGAGGTCATCAGCACGGAGATTTTCACACAAGAAATGTGTGGATATGAGGTTACGTGGAGAAAAGAGTAGCAATCTAGCAACGCTAGCAGACTATGATTTATATTTTACAATAATTGTACATCTATAGCTGCAGAACCAAAAAAAAAATGCTTAAAGAGATGTATTGATATTTAACGGATACTTCTACCAATCCAATCTCCTTCCATCTTTCTAGATAAAATCGTTTATCTCATCGAAAATCTCCCATAACGTCCCTTCTCAGGTTATTTAAATTCCAGATAAATGAAATCCCAGGAAAAAAAGGTTAAGCCCTACTAGGGGCCACAGTCAGTGGACGGAAGTTATGCTGAATGCTGCAATTTTACACCTGGTTGCCCTCCCTTGTGTTTCCTTTTCGGCTTGATAGCCCTTCGTTTCAACTTTTTGACCAGCACCAGAGGGCGGGAGGTTCTGCGTAAGCATTCGATTTCATAAAACACATCTGCTGCTGACATTATTTAGCATACTTTTCTTTCTGAGCTGGATTGTCTGCTGTCGGCACCATGTTCGGGATGAGCTGAGCAGCAGGAAAAGGATTGAGTGGGTGCTGTGGGGGTGGGTGTATGTGTTGCGGGTGAAGTTGTATAAATTTCACCTGCTGGGTGAGATGAGTTTTGTTTAGGAGCTTCTGTCTAGTAGAGTAAAGTACTAAATGCAACGGCGAACCAGCCTCTCCTAAATCTCTCTAATAATGATACTAAATACAATGTTGAAGAGATGATTAAAGATACAAGAATCCACAAAAATTCAAGCAAAATGAAGTACGATTCAACGAAACTTAATCTTTCCACCCGCAGAAGTTAGAATATCCGATTGCAGCAGTAATGAAAAAGTTACACTGAAACAAAGAAGCAGCAGACATCAAGAAAGCGAGTTGAAAACTAGTTAAAAAGTTTATGGAAATGTGCAATTGCATTTTATTTATGTTTATACATTCATATTCCGGGATGCTCCCTTTTCTGCTGGATGTCTGCTAGAAGTCAAGAAGACGCTGACAACCGAGACGCAGAGCCCATTTACGGTGCAGCAGTTTTTACCATCTTTTTTTTTTTTTCGCGATCACTGGAAGCATTTTTGTTCGCCTTGTTTGCGCGGAAAACAAACTTTTATTTATGCAGCTTGAACAATGCCAGGCTGCCACCTTGCGTTCTCCGTGCCACCATGTGACATAGGAATTAAACTTCAGTGTAAAGTTGGTAAATGGAGCTTTTCAAGTATTAAGAAATTGTTCAGTATGGCTTCAATTATCGGCATTTCCTAAGGAGAGCTTAAACTTAGTATGATACCTGTAGATACTTGTGCAGCGCTCCATTGGAATTATTCTAAATGCTTTGACCGAGTTGGGGGAGACGAGGAATGATATTGTGTTCCTCGGAAACAATGTAGGTATGCGATTACATGGTTGCAAGTTTTGCAGCTCTCATGCAACATTCAGTGGTGAACTCGAACGGATTCTCATTCAGTGACGTTCGGTTCCATATCATCGAATATTCATGGTTCCTCGGAGTTTTGCTTCAATTTGTGCGGATCCCGTGTGTTCTTCCAAGCAAAGAAGAGATGCAGGAAGGTGTTTGTTCGATCGATTTTACCTTCCTTATCCCACCAAGACCGGCTGAAGTTAAATGTGATATTGAGTGTGGTATCCCCGAGGGAAGTGCGGTAATGCAGCTTCAAATTCCTTCGAGCTTCCATTCAATGTTAATGCATCGAAGCATGTCGTATTCAAATGAAATTATGTAATGCGCTACAGTATCATCCAATATCGAAGAGGTAGGAGTTTTAAAATTCGATTATAGATTGAGAAGTAGGTCACTATGTGTCATGTGTAAGCACAACGATTGTCCACGGTTACGCTTCGAGAGCATGTGTGTTCAAATTTCAAATTTAAATGAACATGTATGTTTCATATATGTTTCACATAAGGTACACCGGGGCAAGTGGGACCTGAACATTTGATAGTTTAGCATTATGTGCTTGTGCAATCTGTTGGCATCTCTGCACATGCGTAGGCACATTAAGAACAAATATTCAACAACAGAAAAACGAAAAATAATATTCGATAAATACACATTAGGTCTCACTTTTTTCATATACTGGGGCAATTGGGACCTATTTTGGATTTTGCTTATAACTATTGATGTAAAAGATATTTATGGCGGAAGTGCAACAGTATACATCATTTAGCATGGGTACTTCAAACATATTTTTTTTTAAATGGATCATCTAAAAACACCATTACATTTACACCATTAGTAATACATATCCTGGAAAATTAATTTGGAGAAAATATATAAATTTATGTTTCATTATTCCTCTTCGATCCTTGTTTGGACCCTACCCAAGGTAACTCTACTTGTTTATCGAATAGAAAAATTCCATTTCGGTTCTTCAGATTGTTAGAATAATCTGTTTTGAAGTCGATTTATAGAAACTTTTTACTACCGCAAAAGAAAAGGGAAATCCCTTCATCCCCCTTCTGATGAAATTAATTTGAGCAATCAATTTGATATCCCTAATAAAAAAGTTATGGTTATTTTGATTAACGACGTGTTCTGGGTATAATCCAAACCAATTGTGAAATGGTTCAATCATTTGGGTTATCATTCGTTTATCGCATTTTTTTTATTAGGGATGTCCACGGCTTACTGTCAAGAAGGAATAGATTCCACCTATTGCGATAACCACTTCCGATTTCCATGGAACGGTTGGGGATTCCTCTCACGCAAAAGACGACTCTCCTGTGAAGGAAGATCCTAAAAAAATTAAATGTACCAATTGAGGAGAAAACCGCCTATCCAATTTTTGGAAATGTAAGACTCGCATAGCGATCCTATAATCTCGTTACACAGGTAGGCTCCACGTTCCCGAATAGGTACTAATTTATCTGCTGTCAACAACGGTCAGCGAGGAACAGATTCTACAACAGCTCACAAGCTTCAAATTATTCATCTATTCATCAGTCCGCATCGTGCTCTCTTGCCGTGCGGGTCTATTTACTTTTTGCTGAGCAATCAATTTGATTTGCTCACGGATGATGAGAATGATCCATCATCCAGGAAAAGTTCTTGTGAACTTTCCCGGCTTAATGCCAAGAAGGAAAAGATTCCCCCTATTGTGATAAGCACTTCCGATTTCCATGCTCTTCGCGGGACTTTTGAACTTCGTGAAAGTTAAGTTTTCACTAAAAATTGGTGAATGCCGAGTATTGGCTCAAACCTTGGACGGATTTAAATGTCTTCTCAAGTATCTTACTGATAAACAGCACAAATTGTTTACTACAAAAATGAACGTGTGTTCAAGGTTGTTATGAAAGGCCCAGTAGTGAATCCCTGGATCAGATCAAAGATGAACTGGCAAAATTACTTGGAGTTGTGCCACTACAAGTAATCAAAATGAAAATGAAATCCCGTCCTGGCGATTCGCGCAACGAGATTTCTAATGATTTTTATTTAGTTCACTTCAAGTCTAGTGAACTAAACAACCTTAAGGCCTTAGAAAAAGCTAGCCTTATGCTCCATGTCCGAGTGAAGTGGGATCACTTCAGGAAGACTGGAGGAAGTTTCCAAAACCTCACTCAGTGCCGTAAGTGCCAGGGATGGGGTCACGGAACTAAAAATTGCTACATGCCAGCTAAATGCATGAATTGTGGTGATTCCTCTCACGCAAAGGACGACTGTCCTGTGAAGGAAGATCCTAAGAAATTTAAATGTTCAAATTGTGGTGAAAACCACAAATCCAATTTTTGGGAATGTAAGACTCGCAAAGCGATCCTACAATCTCGTTCTAAGCGACAGGTAGGAAACGCTCAACGTTTCCGACCAGGTACAAATTCCTCTGCTGTTAACAACGGTCAGCGAGGAACAAATTCTACATTAGTACCCGTAGGTACAAATATCACCTCTGCTTCAAATTTTTCATCTGTACCTACTCCCCTCGCTGCTAACAATGTTCAACGAGTTAATGGAGCAACCTATGCTGCTATTGCAGCGGGTAGAAATCAAAATACTAACCAAAGTAATTCTAACGGAAATTTTGACAATTTTGACTTAGGAAGCATTACTGCCCCTAAAATGGAATTTTTACAGAAATCATTAATTAACATGATTTCTGATATGCTTAAATCTAACTCCATGTTTGATGCTATTCAAACTGGAGTAAAATTTGTAAATAATATTGTCATGACTTTAAAATTCAGTAATGGATTTTAAAGCATTAAATATTGTAAATTGGAATGCTCGATCTCTTAAAGATAATGAAGACGAGCTATTTAACTTTTTGAGAGTTCATAACGTGTATATTGCCGTTATAACTGAAACGTTCCTTAAACCTGACCATAAGGTTAAGAAGGACGCAAATTACTTGATTTATAGAAATGATCGTCTTGATGGACCATGTGGTGGCGTTGCTATCATTGTTCATAGACGAATCAAACATAAAATTCTTTCTTCATTTGAAACCAAAGTTTTTGAAACTTTGGGAGTTTCTGTTGAAACAATATTTATAGCTGCCTATTTGCCATTTCAATGCGTAGGTCAGCAAAAATTTTTTTTCTCAAGGGTGACCTTCAGAAACTTACCCGTCGTAGGTCTAAATTCTTCATTATTGGTGATTTTAATGCAAAACACCGCTCATGGAATAATGCTCAAAGCAATTCCAATGGTAATATTCTGTTTGATGATTGTTCTGCAGGTTATTACACTATTCAATATCCAAACAGCCCAACATGCTTTTCTTCTGCAAGAAATCCCTCCACTATTGATTTGGTCTTAACTGATTCATGTCAACTTTGTAGCCAATTGGTTACCCATGCTGACTTCGGTTCTGATCACCTTCCAGTAACTTTGGAAATATCCCAAGAAATAATTTGTAATCCCAACAGCTCTACTTTCAATTACCATAGAGCTGATTGGGAGCAATATCGAACATTTATGGAATATAACTTCGATCCAAACATTCATTTGCAAACCAAAAATTATGTAATTTATGGTTTTGAAGCTCTGACTACTTCTAAAGTCTCAGTACCAAAATGCAAGGTTAAATTCGATTCAATTATAATAGACGACGATCTTCAGCTCTTGATCCGTCTTAAAAATGTCCGTAGGAGACAATATCAAAGAACACGCGATCCTGCCATGAAAGTTATCTGGCGGGATTTGCAAAAACAAATTAAAAAGCGATGTTCTGCCCTGAGGAACAAAACTTTTGAAAATAATTTTTCGAAATAAGACCCGAATTCCAAACTCTTTTGGAAGCTCACAATTTTGTTTTTTTTTTTTTGGAAAATCCTTAAAATACTATTCCAGAACTTTAAGAAGGGGGTAAAATGTTGATCAACAATTCGTAAAAGCTCAGAAACTTGCTAAGCAATGCGAGTATTGCCATACTTTTAGTATGTGTCTTACTAGTCCTTTTGAGAATCAGATTACCCTTGAGTATCTGAATATTTTCTCTCGGGAAAATTTGTTTGATGATTCCTGGCGGACTGATTTGGACGAAGTAAGTATAACAAAAAAGTTTCAAAATATGAAAACTCTAGGTGATGATGGAATTTTCTATATCCTCATCAAAAAACTTCCAGAGAGTACCTTGTCTTTCTTGGTACAATTATTGGACAGATGTTTCCATTTGGCATACTTTCCTGATAAATGGAAAAATGCAACAGTTTTTCCAATTTTGAAACCGGATAAAAATCCAACTGAAGCTTCTAGCTACCGTCCAATAAGTTTGCTTTCTTCAACAAGTAAACTTTTTGAAAAGATAATTTTAAATAGAATGATGCTTCACATCAATACGAACTCAATTTTTGCAGATGAGCAGTTTGGATTTCGCCATGGGCATTCCACTACTCATCAACTCTTAAGAGTTACCAATTTAATTCGTTCAAACAAATCTGAAGGCCACTCAACTGGAGTTGCTCTTCTAGACATAGAAAAAGCATTCGACAGTGTTTGGCATTAATGTTTGATTGCTAAATTGAAAAAGTTTAATTTTTCACTTTATATTATGAAATTAGTTCAAAATTATTTAACTGACAGAACACTGCAGGTAAATTATCAAAATTCCAAATCTAATCGACTACCTGTTAGAGCAGGAGTTCCTCAGGGTTGCATTCTTGGGCCTATATTGTATAACATTTTCACTTCGGACCTCCCTGAATTGCCTCAGGGTTGCCGCAAATCTTTGTTCGCCGATGACACAGGCATTTCCGCTAAAGAAAGAAGTTATTTGCAGCAGACTGCAGATAAGTTTAGATATTTTCTCTTCTTATATACAAAAATTGAAGATTTCTCCCAATACCTCCTAAAGTCATCTTATAGTAGTCAGATAATCACCATGTCTCATAGTTACTATGAACGGTGTTCCGATTTCTTGGTCAAGTCAAGTGAAATTTCTTGGATTAGTACTTGAAAATTTCGTTGCCATTTGCAAAGAGGTGGGTACTAAAACCGTTAGCTGCTAAATCATACTTCAGGAAATCATTATGTTTTCGAATGTTAATATTTTCAGAACTAAACAAATTATAAACAAATGAGAGATTTATATTTGGACATTAACTGGACATTGATTTTACTTTTTAGATTTAGCGGATAAATCCGTAATCCGCTAATCTACTAATCGCTAAATTTCACTTAAGGTCAATTATTAAATTTCACTTAAGGTTTTTATTAAACTGACATTGAAACATCATTAGGGTAGAAATTAGCTTCGACCTAATCGTCCAATTATACACGGAGGAAACGGAGGAAACGCACCAACTAACATTATCAAACCGTGTAAAATTTACTGTGTTACTTTAACTAGGGAAAATGACGGCTTCGGCATGACAAACTATTTTCGGCAACCCAAATTGAATCGCTAATTTCATTGGATTTTCTTAGGTAAACACTTCCCTGAATGCATTCAAACGATTCTTTAGGCTTTCAGCTTCAATTTGATTACATTTTAACCACTGAGAAAAAGCAATCTAGCAAGGTTTTCTTTAAATGAAACACACGCACTAAAAAATGCTGCTGATTTCAAGTTGCCGATGAAAGCACAGCTGTTTAACATACAGCTCAAATAGAAAGGTTGCCGAATAAATAGATGTTACCCACAATAGTCGCTCTCACTAGAGAAGATTAGAACTTTGTAAAAGCGTTTCAGAACAGTTTTTGACAATTATTCCGACTGAAATTGTTAGAGCAGCTGACAGCAAAAGATTGTAAACAAACCAATACTGCATATGTGTGCGTCCCTGAGAAAAAAAAGGCTATAGAAAGATGGTCGCTGCTTAGGTTGCCGAAAATACTTAAATTCCCCTATTTATGTTTGTATTACTTCTGCGTGAAGTTTCCGATTTAACATAGTCGAAGATGCTAAGTTTAAAATAACAGACTTAGACCATTCGCAATGCTGAGTTTCAAAATTGTTTTAAACTACTCGACAATTCTATAATTTGAACTGTCAAAAATAAAACTGCAACACGATCAGCACAACGCACCGTTCTAAGAGATTTTAGTAATCATCATGTTCCATAAACTTTACTATTCTCTATGAAGTTCTCCGTTTTTGTTTGTGAAGCTCTTCGCTTCATGTCCTTGGGTACGAAAGTGCGTTGGCTTCTTATCATTCCAGGACAACATTTGAATAGTGGCACGAAGCTAGATCCGGCCCGATGTGCGGTATAAGAGGTGAGGAGAAAGGAAACTAGTGGACTCTTTCATTCTGACGGTGTTCTTATGCAACAGCAGACGTGACGTCACGTCTGTTGCTGCATAAGAAGACGCGAGAAAGAAAGAGTCCACTAGTTTCCTTTCTCCTCACCTCTTATACCGCACATCGGATCCGGCCAGCAGATCGTAGGGCCCTCGTGTTGCTTCAACAGGGGAAGCAGAGGCTTCTGTAGACACTCCTTGAGGTTGACCTCCCCGTTTACAGTCCCGGTAGTCACGAACGGCGCACTCCGTTTGTCATATGAGCAGATCGCTTGCCAAATCATGTATTTCTTGGCAAACTTTAAAAATTTCTGCTTCCTTACTTCCTCCGGAACATCAAACTTGTGCTGGGCGGATCCATGATGAGACAATGAGGCTTCGTCAGCATCTGGGTGTACGGTTTCCAGGCCTGTGACTTTCCCATCGTATTTTGCCGTTCGTCACGATTGGGATCCTTCTGAACTTTGTACGTATGCAGTCCCTCCCGGTCCTTGGCTCTCTGAACGAAATACTTGGACAGGTTCAGCTTTTTGGCCACATCCTTGATCGAAGCATAGGGACTCCACTTAAACGCTTTCACGAAACGCTTGATCATTAATAGACCATCCATTCTGACCGCATTTCCCTTCCGTTCGATTCTCAGAGTTTCGTAGCAAAGTTTAATCACACAACTTACCATTGACTGCACGATTCCAAGATGTTTTCCGATGTCCCGATGAGAGAGTAGAGGATTTTCCAGGTGCTTGCGCAAAATCAATTCGCGACGTTGCTTTTCGGGTGACACCATTCTTTCCAACTTTCGACAGCGATAAAAATACAGTGTAAACAATACACTCTAAACTAAATACTTCTTCCCTAATTTTCAAGAGAAAATACCCAATAAGTAATTTTCTACAGCGTTTTTTTCCGTGATGCAATTTGATGTGGGACTCCCTTTGAGCCCTGATCACCCAGAACATTTTCGTTAATGATAAAGTTCTTCTTGAGCTAGACCTGACCTCAGTTCAGATCATTTCGGAATTTTCTCTCAACACAGTGAAAGTGTGAACACTAAGCTACATAGGTTTACTGTTGTTTCGCGACAAATCGGCTTCGACGTGAACGGTGTTTGACACTTCGACCCACGTGAACGGAGTTAGGCGCTGATTAGAATTAGGGTGCAACACGGTACATATTAACTTCCTGATTATGGTGTTCTTGAAATCCTGATCATCGCAAATGCTGCAGCGGAGCATTCCACGCCAAATTGCGAAAAAATAAATGATGCTCAGATTTTACCTCTCAAAATTCTATGAAACTGAGAGTACAATAGTAATTGATATCTGAGGGCAAATTAACCAGGTTTGGATGATGATTTGGAGCGGTCACATCAGTTTGTACGGAGATCAGTCTATCAGTCAATCAGTCAGGATTGTATTTTGAAGACCACCTATAAAATTTGCACACAACCTATGATTTTTGGGCATCATTAAAATCAGTTGCTGAAACCGAAAAACGTCTAGACTTGAGAAAATTGTTTTTAAATAACGTTGCACTTTGGATATAATTTACTATTAGAAAACTGAATTAAGTGGTATTTGAGACGTTTGCAACGCCACCTAGTGACAAATCTTTGAAAAATGTGTTTTATTCATTTTAAACTTCATTTCCAACTTCATACAGTTACATTAAAAGTAGTGTTTTCAAGTGAGAAAGAAATCCCTGACCGAATAAAGGTAAGCAGCACACCAAGCCGGCGAGTTTGGTTCCCTCCATTCTACATAGTTTGTCATTAACAAGTTTACATAACTATTTTATGACAAACTTAGTAGTCAAAATTTATGAATAGTCACTTATAAACAGTACTGGCAATAATAAAGAAATCACCGTGAAAAAAACTGTTGAGTTGTAGTAATGCTTTAAAAAAAACATGTTTTAAAATCTTAAAAATGCACTTTTTTTTGCTATTGAAGTACTAACTGTTTTTTGACGTAGGACTATGTCTAAGATTTCTATATACAGGGTACACTTTGTGAAAACCGAAAATGGAACATGTAACGAAATTAAGAAAGATTTTGAACGTTAATAACTCAGCTACCCGTAGCGGTACCACCAGTACTACCAGTAGTGTAGTAGTAGTGGTAAGCGTGATTGCCTCTCACCCCAGCAGGCCTGGGTTCAATCCCAGTCGGCGCCGTCGGGTTCCATTGGTCATTGGTTCCCGGTTCATGAGTTGATGGGTCGATAGGTAGGGTCCAGGTGTGGGAGCTGCCTTTCTGGCGTCGGTAGCATTGGTGCTCAACACGGAAAACAAGATCGACGGAAAACAAATTAAGGGAAAAAAACTCAGCTACCCCTGTACCAATTTCAATCATTTTATCACCAATCGACCAGAAATACTTCTACGCATCGATGGAAATTAATCTGACTGTTGATTTTCAACAAGAAACAATTGAAAAGGTAGTAAATGTCAATCATTGCCCAAATGCGTTTAAATAACTAACAAATCCACCAATTACGTATATGCATATGCTGCTTTCTCAAAACAGTCATCAGACTTAAAATTCTTAGCAAGGCCCAGCTAAAACTCATATCAAAAGGTTCTTTTCAGGGCAATCATAGTCATACTAAATAGTATAAACAAAGAAAATCCTGCTCAGATTCCTATTCCTACACAAAACACAAGTACCTGCTGCAGTTACCAAATAACATTTGTTATATAAGACCGCGTCACCATTGCGTACAACGCCATAAGGCTGTCCCTTGTAGTTTTTTTTTTTTTCAATTTAAGTCTTAAATTTTTGATTATTTTACAGTGTGTACTTTTGTATAAAAACGCCATCTAGTTTCCTACAGCTTTGTCTCAGCTGTCAATTCGATTAGATGAGCCGTTTTCATTTATTAAAAATATCGAAAACACCATTTCAAAAAATTACACTCGAGTCAAAATGGCCGAATGCCAGCACAACTTCGTGATCAATTATACAAATTTTCATGCAATTGGGAGAAGGTCGAGCCAAAAAATTTACTATTTGACCTGGAACTGCTCATCCACTAATTTGCATTGAGAAGTCCTCAGTGGTACGCCTCCTGCTTCATATGGAAACGATAGTTAATTTCATTACTTGAACCTCTCCACTCCATCTTGAAGGTGGAGGAAAATCTTGAGACTGCGTTTGATCCCTTCGAATCCATATCTACCTACCTACAGCCAATCACTTCCGGGACAGATGAACAAAGTCTGTGGGGAATGATTATTATCAAACCTAATGACCATTATCTGAAGAACCGGCTCTTGTCCGTTTCAACTACCGCCATAATCGTCATAACCAAACGAGCAAATTAATTAAATTTCCATCCATAATGGAGCGACGCAAGTGGACTTCGTGGTGCAAAGTAGACAGAGAAGCGCCTAATTCTATTTATTATGTTTCCTATTGATACAGTCCACTTGTCTCGTAATGACCCACTTCGGATTCCCTGTTATGTGTGGGCGGCGTGCCTATTTACACCGACTCTTAAAGCCATGCGGGATTTGATGACAACCTAGTGCAGCAGGAACAGGTGCTGGTGGGTGGGAAGAAGGATGCCTTGGAGCAAATTCCGCATGCGACTCTGGTAATCGGCAATGTTTCATCGGCACACAAGGACGACGAGCACACCTGGACGCTGGACAGTAATAATCGGAAATGCTCAATCGAATTGCGTACGGGAAATGAAGCGCGACGAGGAGAAATGCAACGTTCCGGGTTCGTTATCGGTCGTGTCGGTTAGGTCGATATAAATTAATCCAGCTGCATATTTGTACACATTCTGGAGGTCCATTCCGGTCGATGGGTTCATCGTGGTGAGAAGGGTTTTGGGAGTGAATTTTACACCTCATGCAACGAGTAATAACCCAGAATGTGGATCTGGACGGACGAGGAGGGAGGACGTAATCGATATCGTGGTAGCGTTTGCCGAAATATCAGGAGCGATAAACGTGTTGTTTTGCGAACCGCAATTTGTTTTTGAAACTTGTGTGGCTGGGGTTTGATGTTTTGATAGCGACCTTTTGAATAGTTGGAACGTGTGTTAGAACATTGGAAGGCAATAACGCGTCCAGTGGTGACCAATTTTCTATCGAGGTTTGGATGTTGATTGAATGGACGTGGGTGTGTTATTGTCTACCATGAAAGGCCATGAGTGGTTTATTAAAAAATATATAAATTGAAACATAATACCTATTTCAAAACAGGTTCCACATTGTTATCCTTCACCATATTTAAATTTCGATTATGATAATTAAATAAAAATTATGGGGCTCTACAACATGCAATATGGAATTTATATCCTTCTGGTTGTTTTGAAAGAATTAAATTTGAGTTATTCATATTAACTTATAAATTAACAAAGAAGTCTCATATTTTTCACCAAATTATGTTGAAATAATTGCCGTCTGACAGAATGTTTTGATTTCAAGATTTAGTTTTAAGGGGGGAAATACAAGTAACACGTCAAAAACTCGACGATTTTCGGAATTTTTTTGTGAGCAAATGAAACAACGCATGGGTATTGTTTATTGGCGGGCGTTCTAGAGACCTGAAAAATGCACAAAACTTACAACAAAACTTTACTTCTATGTTAATCTCTAAAACCCAAAAAAAAAAACCAATTAAAAATTTAGAAAAAAAAATATCTAAGAAAAGAGTTGATTTTTCACTGGCAGACCTGAAAATTATTTATTGTTAGTTTTTTCATGACATAGAGTAAAAATCTATTTCCTTTAAGATATGCTAGGTTTCAAGTCATTTGGACGATAACCTTTTATTTTTCCCGCCAATTTGGAAAACACCGTTTCGAGAAAAACGCGTTTAAAGTTTTGGGTTGTGTAAAACATGATTTCTGGAACTTATGGTTAATTGGCGATACTGGGGCCATAGATCATTCCTTCCTCGTGCTCGTAGCATTTAAAAAAAAAATTAAAGTAAAATTTAAAAAATCGATAAAAAAAAATTTTACTTGTGTTTTCCCCCTCAATTCATTAAAATATCCAAGTTAGATGGCTTTTGTCCAGGCCAGGGTCTGCTTCAGCCCCTTTTACTTAATAGGGATCGACGGATAAAGTGTTGAAGTTTTTGGTAATGTGGTGGTATTAGTGTTTCCATTTCCGAGCCATTTATGGCTACCTGTGAATTGTAAAATAGCTTCCCGGGAAATCCCGGGAATTGGGAAATATTTTTATCCAGGAACCAGTTATATTCTTTGGTAATTATTAACTCCTGGAAAATTATTTCAAAATTTTCTGTAAGTTTCTGCCATCTTCCCATTGAAGATTTCAACCAACTTCTTCGGAAAGGTTCTTATGATTTTTCTAAGACGTTTCGTCCGACTTTAAATAGAAGTTTCTTTCAACATCTCCCGGAAGTTTTTTTTTAGACATACCCTGGAAGAATCTTTCACTTTCCCCCGCAAATTTCTTCCATCGTTTCATCAACTTTCCATTCCAACAGTATCTTCAGATTACCCTTCAGAAATCCTACTGGCTACCGCTGGAAGTGGAAATTATTTCCCATTTCTCCCGGAAGTCCCACTGAAAACTTTTCTGAATTATTCTCAAAGTTTCACTCGGCTGCCTAAATTTACATGTGTCTTCTGTCTCCTACAAATTTCTTTCAACTTTTTTCTGGAAGTCTCCTCTATCATCGCCCGGGAATTTTTATTTCACTCCGAAAATTCTTCTGACATACCCCAGTAGAAACTTCCGACTTCACTTCGATGTTTCTTCTTACCTCCCCAAAAGTCCTTTGGCTTCCCTTGAAAGCGTTTTCCAATTTACATGGGGAGTATTTTCCGAGCTTTCGACTTTTCCCGGTAGTTTCCTCCAACGTTTCCTCTGGATAGGCTCTTATAGTTTCCCCAAGAAAAAACCTGGGTTGTGTGATCTTTTTTAATAAAAAAAAAATTAAAGGGTTGTGTCCTAAACACGACCGCAGTATGACGTAGAACCACACAAAATTGAAGTTTTTCATGCATTTTTGACTATTATACTATATCTTAAAATTTTCAATTATTTCAATGTTTTGGTTATGGTTAACTCAAAACAATTTACACATTTTTCTTGACAAATATCCATGTGAAATTCCACATGATTTTCATTTGTCCACACATAAACAGAATCCACTCAGAAGTACACATGAAATTTATACGCAAATGAATAGTATGTGTGGTCACGCATGGTTTTTATATGTACAAGTTTGATAATTTTGGTGTGGGAAGAAATTAAAGGAAAAACTGCTGATTTTACTAATGATTGTGATTTGTTTCAAATTTATTTCCCGGAAAAAAGAGATCGCCAAAGTCTATGTCTTTATCGGGTTATTGTTGAGGGGTGGGGGGGGCGGTGTAGGAAAGGTTATTGATGAATGGAGGGGGAGAGATTGTTGTGAATGGGGGAGGGAGAGGGGTTAATGTGAAAGGGGGTTTACTAATTACTTTTCCTCATTGTGGTCACGCCGTGATCCACCTTTAGCCGCTGATTTGGTCCTGCTTACTGCAGGACCAAGTGCCACGCCGTCCGAAGCGACAATGAGCAAAAGCATGACAGCAGCACTGTTTTATATCTTTTCAGATTCAGAACCTGTTAGGATTTCCCGCAGTTTTTTATGAATGGAGCGGAGCAAAAAGTTTCTTTTGTGAAGAATATGTCAAATAGGATGGACTTTGGATGTTAATATAATTGCATAGAGGCACCACATATGTTTCACCGTCAGTTGTGTGTAATTCACCAACTGAATGTCATCGAATATATCTTTCAAGCAATTTTTTGTTAAAATTTGAAAGTTTCGGTGTGGGAAGAAATTATGGGGAAAACTTGTTTTTACTAATAATTGTGGTTTGTTTAAAATTTATTTTTCCCGGAAAAAAGTGATCGTCAAAATCTATGTCTTTTTCGGGTTATTGTTGGGGGAGGTCGGTTAGGAGAGGTATTTGAGGGGTGGGTGGGGGTGGTTACGAGAGGTTGTTGATGGGGGAGGAAAAAAGTTGTTGATGATTGGGGGGGTGGGTTAGGAGCGGTTGTTGCGGGGGAGGTTAGGATAGATTGTTGAGGGGGAGAGAGATTGTTGTGAAGGGGGGAGGGGGTTTACTTATTAATTTTCCTCATTGTGGTCACGCCGTGATCCACCTCTAGCCGCTGATTTGGTCCTGCTTACTGCAGGACCAATTGCCACGCCGGCCGAAGCGACAATGAGCAAAAGCAGTTAGTTAGTTTAAATGATCTTTATTTTAGTTTAACTTGGACGATTACCATATAAATTTTTACTAAGTGATTTAATTGCTTTCTTCATCTTTAGGTATGGGCAAAATTTAAAATTTGTTTTACAGGATTAGTCCTAGACTTAGTACACGGTCGACCACCTTGGTGGGATTGGTTTGTTTTGTTTTTAGAATTTGAAGAGAAACTACTTAATACTACTATTTACAGCTTAAAACTAACCTACTCTACTATATACACTTAACCTACTATGTACAAATTGCTTATTAAAGCATGTTCAGAAAGATTGCATTTTTGAATAAATTTAGTTGTCATATCATCAATTTTGGAATCTACTTTGGGAATTTCTGCCTCTTGATGGAGGTCTGCTATTCTTGTGTCTAATGGACGATCTAGGATCATCCTCAACACTCTATTCTGTGCAACCTGGATTTTGTTCCTGTGGGTCTGAGCGCACGATTCCCACACCGGGGCGGCATAGAAGATCGCGGGGGCTATGATCTGTTTGTAAACAGCCAGTTTGTTTTGCCTTGAGAGGCGGGATCTGCGGCAAATGAGCGGATACAAACACCTAACCAAGGCGGAGCACTTAACTAGGGTTTTCTCTATGTGCGAGCGGAACAGGAGCTTCTCATCGAACAACATCCCGAGATAAGTAACATCAGTGGACCACTCGACCCTTGTACCATCCATTATTACGGTACAGGAGGGAGACGGTTTAAGTTTTAATGATTGTCTGTGAAGGAACATGATCGCTTGGGTTTTCGAGGCGTTGATTTTGATTTTCCACGTGGTGGCATAATCAGTAAAGGTGTCAAGGCATCGTTGGAGCTTGTTCGTAATTTCACGAGGCATCCTACCCTTGACAGCTATCGCGGTGTCATCTGCAAACAGAAAGAACACGCAACCGTCTCCTAGAGGAGGGATGTCCGACGTGTAGATGCTGTAAAGCAGTGGTCCCAGCAGACTCCCTTGCGGAACACCTGCTGGGATCGGAAATTGTCCCGAAAGGGAACTATTCAACGACACCCTGAACGACCTTTGCTGGAGATAGTTACGGGTGATTTTCACAAGGTATGGTGGAAAGTTGGAGTTACAAAGCTTGTATATAAGTCCGTCGTGCCAGACATTGTCAAACGCCTTTTCGACGTCTAACAAGGCCATGGCTGTGGACTTGGATACAGCTTTGTTACTCCGGATGTTATTCATCACCCGCACTAGCTGATGATTGGTGGAATGCCCCTTACGGAACCCGAACTGTTCCGGAAGAAGAATGTCATGTTCCTCCACAAACTTGTTTAGTCGGCTGAGGATCAATTTTTCGAACAGCTTGCTCAGCGCTGAGAGCAGGCTAATCGGTCTGTAGCTTGACGGTAGTGAAGGGTCTTTCCCAGGTTTGCGGATCGGGATGATTTTTGCCACCTTCCAGATGCTTGGAAAGTAGTGCAGCTCCAAGCATCTGTTGAAGGTGGCAGCTAGCAGCGAGTGCACCCTCGGGCTGAGATTTTTCAACGCTAGGTTGAATATTCCGTCAAACCCGGGAGCCTTCATGTTCTTACTGTATTTCAGCGCTGAGCAAATTTGTTCCTCTGTAATCCGTTCTTCTGGAGGGACGGCACAAGGGGAGGCATCTAACGTCAGGACGCACTGCGCAACCTGGTTCTCGAGTGGACTTGGGATTTTAGAGCCAAGCAAATGCGACTGGGCAATGTGCTCCCCAATCGCATTGGCCTTCTCTTCGTTGGTGATAAGCCGTTCGTCATTGACTCTAAGTGGTGGAATGGGCTTGGGGTGAGACTTCAGCACCTTGGCAACCTTCCAGAATGGTCTGGAACGGTCGTCCAGGTTCTGAACGAGCCGCCCGAAACTCTCGTTCCGGATTGAGACCATTCTGGAAGCGATCTGCCGATTCAGATCGACCATTTCGTATTTACGCTGCAGATCCCCAGTCCGCTGAAACTGGCGTCTACGAACATTTCTGAGCCGAATCAAGAGTTTGGTGTGGGAATCAATTGCTTGAAACTTACCCCTCACAGGAACTCGTCGAACGCACTCTTCGTCAGCCACGGATATGGCTTGATGGAGACCCTCCAGGGCCCGGTCGATGTCCTCCACTGTGTCGAGCGGTGGGTTGTCGTCGATGTGGCGGTCGACCACGCGTCGAAACTGGACCCAGTTGACTCGATGGTAGTCCTTCCGCTGGCACGGTGCAGGGGCCACGTTGTAGCCCAGCTCGGTCAGCACCGGTTGGTGGTCCGAACTCAGGTCGTTGACGGCAACCGGCTTGGCTAATCTGGTGTTTGCCAAGAACAGGTCCAGCGTCGATGGGTTGCCCGTCGGTGATGTGAAGGTTGGTTCGTCCGGAAACCAGACGGAATAGAGACCATGCTGGGAATGGTCGAATAGCAGGCGGCCGTTTTGGTTCTGCTGGTAGTTCCGCCAGGCCTCGTGCCGGGCGTTCAGGTCCCCTCCGATTACGAAGCGGGCATTGGTGCGGGTTATGATGGCAAGGTCGTTCTTGAACTGCTGTGCTGTACCATTGCTAACGGTACATTGCCGGGGACAGTAGGCGGCGATGAACCGGATGTTTCCGGTCGATGTTTCCACCTCTACGCCGACGGCCTCGATGATGGAAGTGCGGTAGTGGGGTAGGGTGCAGTACTTGATGCCTTTCTTGATGATGACCGCGACACCGCCCCCCCTGGAGCTGGTGCGATCAAGCCGGACAATGCTGTGGTCGGGCAGCCAGAAGCTGTCACCGGTCTTGAGGTGGGTCTCGGTGAGGAGGCCCACGTCGATGTCGTGCTTGCGGAGGAAGTCTGCAAGCTCAATGTTTTTCGCCCCTACGGAGCGAGCGTTCCAGTTGGCGATCTTTATGGGTTCACGGTCCATAATTAGCGACGAAGGAGATGATAGCTTGGAGCTGTTGTGTTCTTGTTGCGCAGGTGCGCTTGATGATGATGGCCTGGGCCAACAGTATGACGATCTCATCCGTTGACAGCGGAGAATCGTCTGTAGCTTCACCGGTTGTACCGGCCAATCCCGGAGCAGGGGGATCCGTCGATGGGCCGGAGGCTTGACTAGGTACTGCAGCGGCAGCCGACTGGGCAGCAGCCAACTGTTGGTTGAGCGGGAGCGGCGCCAACACTGGAATTGGCCGTGGTTGGACCGGTGATAACGGAGGAAAGTTCTGCGCGTTGTTTTCCGGGACCTTCTTGCGACCGGGCTGGTTGTTGGACGAGGCCTTCTTCCGGATCTCGGCGTATTCGGCCCGCTTCGGACAGGCCTTACTCGTGGCCTTGTGGGCAGCACCGCAGTTGGCGCATGTGGGAGCGGCTTCCTCGATGCTGTCGCAGTCGTCGATCTTGTGGTTTTTGCCGCATTTGATGCAGCGGCTGGCCATGCGGCAGTTCCTGGTGCCGTGCCCGAACAATAGGCAGTTCGAGCACTGAGTGACGCCACGGTGGGTTGGCTTATACCGCTCCCACTTCACTACGATGTGGAACAGTGTGCGTGTCGTATGGAGATCCTTCACGGTTGTGGAGTTCTTCTGCAGATGGACCAAGTAGAGCTGGTCACGATACTTGATGGCCTTGCTGCGGGTCATCTTGTGGATTTCGACCGGCTTGAGGCCGTTCGCCTTAATCTCGTCCATTAAGGTGGTGGTGTCCATGTCGTGGAGCCCGCGCAGCACCACTTTCAGCGGCTTGGTGGCCTCGACGTCGTGGGAGAAGTACTCCAGCTTCATCCTGTCCAAGAGGGCCTGGACTGCGTTGTAGTGATTTTCGGCCGAGACCATCAGTTTGTAGCCTTCCGTGCACCGTTGAATGGTGCAGCGAAGGCCCTGCTTAATGTAGAAATCCAGCTGCTCCCATAGCCCGGGAGGGAAGCCCTTCACATAGAAGGGTGGCAACTTAACTTTTTTAGGCACCGTCTCAGGGTCCGACTGCGGCTGGGCTCCGTTCTGCAGGGCGGAGAACGGATTGTTGCTCAGCAGCTTTTTTGCTGCCAATGCGGTGGCGCTGATGTCTTCAGGTCTGGGTCGTTTAGTTCCGGGAGGCCCCGGCTGCGGGTCCGCAACGCCTGTCGGGACGGGCAATGGGGTTTTCTTCTGCTTCTTCTGAGCTGGCTCGGTGGTCGCGCCGTCTCCTGGGAGAGTCTGTTTTCCCGGTAAGCCGGCACTCGCGTTACCGCGCGATTTCTTACCCATGGCTGGGTCAGCGAGAGCGTCACTATACAACGCGGAGCTAATTCGACTTGCGAACGAACGAACGAAACTAGAGAGAATTCAAATCGACTGAACTGCTCAACAGTCTGGCAGCGAATGTGATGAGCAAAAGCATGACAGCAGCGTTGTTTTATATCTTTTCAGGTTCAGAACCTGATAGGATTTCCGCCGTTTTTTATGAATGGGGCGGAGCAAAAAGTTTCTTCTGTGCAGAATATGTAAAAGAGGATGGACTTTGGATGTTAATATAATTGCATATATAGCGGTACCAGACATGTTTACTGTCAGTTGTTGGTAATTCATCGAGTGTATGTCTCCTATTAAGCAATATTTTTTTTTGAAAATGTTAGCTCTGCATGTAAAAAAAATATTGTTCATACAATGTCCATGTCTTTTTCGGGTTATTGTTAAGAGGGAGGGGGGGAGGTGGTTATTAAGCGGGAGGGGGTTTTACATGCACGGTTTTTTCAAGTCTCATTCCTCATTGTAGTGGATACACCGTGATCCACCTTTAGCCGCTAACCTAGTCCTACTTGATATAGGACCTAGTGCCACGCCGTCCGAAGCGGTATTGAGCAGTGGCATGAGAGCAGCGCTGATTTATATCTTTTCAGGTTCAAGCAGAATAATGTGCAACCAAGTGGTATTCGTTTATGATGACTGGGTTTGGGAAAAAGGCTTATTTCATGAAATCAGTGATATAATTATCATTTGTACATTTTCAAAAGTTAAATTACAGAAAAATTGGAAAAATATTTATTTCAACAAGTTTGTAATGTAATCTCCTATCGATTGGCGTATTTGGATTTGAATTTCATCTATAAATGACAAAGTTACAAGCGTTCAAAACCTAACATTCCTTCACCACACATATTTTTTGATTTGCACCCCAGTATAGTCAACAAAGACGTAGTTCTACGTCAAAAAACTACAAGGGACAGCTCTATGGGGTTGTACGCAATGGTGACGTAGGACTACGTGGTCTTGTATAATAAATCTTATTTGTTAACTGCAGCAGGAGCGGGGTTATATTGTGATATGATATTGTGAAAAATGATAAAGTCCTGAATTCAACAGATGCGTAGTTATATTTCAGATCGATTGGTGATAAAATGATTGAAATTGATTCAGGGACAACTGAGTTATTAACGTTCAAAATCTTTCATAATTTTGTTACATGTTCCATTTTCGGTTTCGCAAAATATAGCCCCATATAGAAATCACAGACGTAGTAAATACGTCAAAATATATTCAAAGTGTTTTTATGTGAAAGGTTTGTGATTTTCAAAGTTGGTTGGAAATGCTATCTAACATGAAGGTTTAGTGTGAGAATTTATTAGCTAGTGAACGGTCTTAGAAGAGGGTAGAAGAAGTGTGAGTTTGATTTTGTACTGTCGCATTAATAGTCCTTCGCTCAATTTCAACTTCTATTCAATTTTCATACTGCCGTACTCTAACGGAACTTTCTACCTACCCTCTTCTAAGACCATTCTGTAGTTAATAAATTATCATACTAAAGCTTCACGTTTAATAGCATTTCCAACCAACTCTAAAAAATATATGTTTTGCATGGTTTTTGTACAAAAAAAAATGTTTCACGTGAAGTCAAACTAGTTTCCCGGGAATTGCGAAATGATAATTTTGGTAACTTTCCGGGTAGGAAACACTAGGTGGTGTGATTTCAAGACCAAGGAAGTGGAATTTGGCCAAATGTTTTCGGAAGATTATTTTCAACTCAATTGCACAAAATCGGCCGAAGAGGTTTCTCATCTCGTTGCACTACATACCTGAAATGAGGTAACTCATCATTAATAATAAATATTAATAATTACGGTGTACCGTGATTAGGAAAATTTTATTTACAAGCATTCATAACGGAAGAGGGATATACATTTCTGAGAATATTTAGTTAGAAAAAGTAAGAGTGATAGGGTCACATCTCTCCAGAGACGTCCGTTGTTTTCCCTGACACTCTTGCAAAAAGACATCATTAGACACGAGTTGAAAAAAGGTGAACAGGAACGGGTTTAAGTTTCATCGCCTGGTGTTGTTGTGATGATCCATATTTACCACAATTGGAACATTGTTGAATGCGGTATTTTATTAAGCTGTTCATCCCAGATCAAAATAGCTTACACAGTTCGAAAAAGGAGTGTAAATTTCTGTCACTATGATGCACATAAATGGAGCGTCACATATCATACAAATTCACATAAAAGATCGTGTAAATTTATGAGTCATTTAATGAAATATTCTAAATATTGTATGCAACCATCCATCTTTGCAAGCAATATTTCTTGCAAGTTGCTGGTTTACGTGAAAAAGAAGTATACATGCTTCAATTTTAGCATGCATGGATATTTACATCACCATTAAAATTCATAATTTTTTGGTGTGTAGTTATGACCAACTTCACAGTTGATTCTTATATTCTTATATGAAGTTTGTCAATGAACGATCGTCGAAGGGATGCAGAAACCACTACAACTCATTTTTTAATACTGGGATTGTCCAGAATCCCTCTTTGGAATGACTGGATTGTTTGGAATCCCCCTGAAATGCCTCCTTTCAATACTGACTGAAATTCTCACTGGGATTTACTGGAATCTCCCCTAGGATAGTCCACATTCCCTTTTTAAATTTTCCGAAGTCTCCTTTGATATCGTTGGGAAGCCGCACTGGGATTATCTGAAATCCCCCCTAAGCTTGTTCGGAATCTCAAATGAGACTATCATAAATCCCCATCCATCTTCTATCGATTGAGAGGGCAGCTTCCTTTCATACACATGCAATACGAAAGTGCAATTGCCCTTCCATTGTCGAAAGATCTTCCTGGTTAAGCATTGGAAGATCACCGTTTTTCAAATATAGTTGAAATACGAAAATTTGCTCTACTCAAAATTAACTCCAATTTTACTCGTGATCAAAAGTTGTCTTGCCCCAAGTATTGAACTGTTGCTTAAAATCAAATCTTCGGGTTGCATAATTTCTTGACTTTCACAATTGCATTGGTTCATCTCAAACTCTTCTGCCCTCGCTATAATGACGAATGTCAACCTGCGTACACGTAGCAAGGGTTCGTTGCACAGAAAAAAAGTTCTGAATTTTAACAATCGCGCAAAACTTCAAACAAAAATGTAATGAACTTTTCAACTGACCTATTGTAGGTTGTAAGTCTAGTTCTAAGAGGAAGAGGAGACAACTGACTTCTTTTTGTATGTGACGTGTTCTTCTTCTCTCGCGGAAACGACCGAGCAACAACTATTTCATTATGGGCGAAGCAGTCGACTGTCAAAATACAAGAAAATAGATTCACTGTTGTAAAAATTCTCGCGTTTCTATACGTTCGCCCGACCAATCAGCCGCTGGTTCGTGTTTGACAGAAAATTGGTTCACAAAAGTCCCCCTATTGTCTCTTCTTTCTCTAAGGTCTAGTCGAGTACACCATGAAATCGTTCGATCGCCCCCAAGATTTAAAATTATTGTTAAGGAGAAGTCAGCCATCCCGAAAAAAAAGTTTGTTTCCAGCACTTTTTGTTCGAAACTATTTGGAAAAATTATCATGAATAGAATAAAATCATTTTTTCTGTAGTTCCTGAAAATACCGGTAGGTCTATGTATTGGGGTTTTTTGAGTCCAACTTTATGCCATAATGATTTACAAAAAATGTTTTTTGACGTAAATTTCTTTTAAAAATTTGAAAAAAAACATATTTTTAAGAGTTTTGATGTTTCACATCCTGTGGATGAGGAGTGGTGAACTTCACCTTAAAACCAATTTTGGGTTTGTGATCGCATAGTACTTTTTTTTATTTTAAACGGTTTTGGAAAGCAAAAGGTCAGAACTTATGAAGTATAAACACATTCATGGTGATTTTTTGGAAATGCTTTGAGATTTTCTTAAATAAACTTTGATTTTCTTTTTGTATGTGCATGTTACAGACGCCATTATGCTGGCTACAACACGATCCTCTCTCCTCTCCATAATACCACTTGTTCTCTATGCAATCCCTGAGCTTCATCACCAAGGGCTACAAAATGGTGAGTGACAATCTGGAAGGAGCGATATACCTAGCTCTGGTCCTCACAAGTTCCTACCTCACGCCTCCACGAGTCATATGATCACAAAAGACTGCAAGCTGAAACATGGACACAGCTGGTTGGCGTAGCCTGGGCAATGTTGTCAATCCGACAATAGCAGAGTGAGGAGGTGCGACGCGAACACTGGAGCGGTAACCATAGCACGGTGATAGAGGAAATGCTTCGCCAACCCGAGCGTCTGTTCACCATGGAGGTGCGGCTCAAACAGCGTCCGACTGGCATCCAGCGGCTGAATAAGAAATGTTCTTCCCCGGAAGCTACACCTAACATGGCAGCCCCATCACGGTGGATAGGAGACCTTAGGCCAACCACCTACTGTCTCTGAAACCTTTACAATTGTTACAGAAACCAACAGAGAAAAACATCGAACTGATTTAACGGCAACGACTTTTAGCGCAAAACAACGGACACGAATTGGATCATGGAATGTATTGACGTTAGCCCAGCAGGGTAAACTGGCACAACTTGCCAACGAGGCGCGACGCATGAAGCTAGAAATCCTGGGACTGAAAGAAGTTCGTTGGCCAAACTTTGGTGAACACAAACTGCCGTCGGGACAGGTACTACTATACTCCGGTATTCGAGGTGAAAACGCTCCCCGCCATCGTGGAGTTGGTCTCCTACTTAGCGTCCAGACAAGTGCTGCGCTCATCAAGTGGGAGCCTGTTAATGAAAGGATAATCGTTGCTAGATTTAGAACACGGGTTTGTAACCTTACCATAATCCAATGTTATGCGCCAACCGATGCTGCCGAGCTACAGGACAAGGAGAATTTTTACAGTCAACTGAAAGCCGTTGTGGATAAGGTTCCAAAGGGTGACATCAAGATCTACACTGGCGACTTCAATGCGAAGATCGGCTCCGATAACACTGACTATGAGCGTGTCATGGGACGCCATGGTCTCGGCGAAATGAGCGAGAACGGTGAGCTGTTTGCAGAATTTTGTGGCAATAACGACATGATGATCGGAGGCTCGCTCTTCCCCCATCCGGCCAGTGCACAAAGTCACGTGGGTTTCCCGTGATGGACATACCGAAAATCAGATCGACCACATCTGCATCAGTCGAAAATGGAGACGGAGCCTTCTTGATGTCCGGAATAAACGCAGCGCCGACATCGCGTCTGACCATCACTTTCTAATCGGCGAAATCCACCTACGCATGGCGCGGATCCAGCGACGGGTGGAGAGACTCGGGCGGCGGTTCAACACACGCCAACTTGCAGATCCAGCGGTAAAAAGGTCTTTTGTTGAAGAACTTGAGACTCGAGCTGCGGACGTTCCAGCAGGTGGCAGCGTAGAAGAACAATGGATGGCCATCAAGAATGCCTTTATAGAAACAAGCGAGAACAACATGGGTGAGCTGCGCACCCAGAGGAAAGAGTGGATCACAGATGAAACCTGGCGGAAGATTGAAGAGCGTTAAGAAGCAAAAGACGCGATAGAGCGGGCGAGAACCAGAGGAGCCAAGAACGAAGCTCGTCAACGGTACTCGGCTCTAGAGAAAGAAGTCAAGCGCTCTTGCAGACGGGCCAAGCGAGCGTGGGTGAACTCCCTGGCTGACGATGGAGAGAAAGCTGCAAACACTGGGGATATACGCCTCCTCTACGATATCTCACGACGCCTGAGTGGAGCAAAGATGAACCCGAGAATGCCAGTGAAGGACACGACTGGACAATTGCTTACCGACCCCACTGACCAGCTCAAACGCTGGTTTGAGCACTTCGAACAACTTCTTCAAGTTTCGACGGCCAACCAGCCATCAACATCTCGGCATGAGCCGCCTAGGGTGCGGCGCATCACTCGCGTCAATTCTGAGGTCCTATCACTGCAGGAGATTGAAGCAGCTATCTGAAGCATGAAATCCAACAAGGCTCCAGGGGTCGATCGCATATCAGCAGAGATGCTCAAAGCTGACCCCATGCTATCCGCACAAATGTTGCATCAACTATTCTGTAATATCTGGGACACCACGACTTTTCCGGCCGACTGGATGCAGGGTATCATAGTGAAGGTCCCAAAGAAGGTGGATCTGACTGTGTGCCACAATTGGTGAGGCATCATGTTACTGTGTATTGTTCTCAAAGTTCTGTGCAAAGTTATCGTGAATCGGATACAGGAGAAGATCGACGCGACTCTCCGACGGCAGCAGGTAGGATTCCGTGCCGGAAGATCTTGTGTGGACCATATTGTCACGCTCCGCATCATCCTGAAGCAGGTCAATGAATTCCAAGAGTCCCTTTATTTGGTATTCATTGACTATGAAAAAGCTTTCGACCGTCTCAATCACGAGAATCTGTGGGGCACCCTGAGACGCAAGGGAATCCCGGATAAAATCGTCAACCTTATCGAAGCGCAGTATGCGGCTTTCACGTGCAGAGTTCTGTATAACGGAGCCTTGTTCGACCCTATCCGGGTAGTCGCTGGTGTGAGACAAGGATGTATACTATTACCGCTACTGTTTCTCATCGTAATCGACGAGATCATGGTAGGTGCAATTGACCGTGTACCGAACCGTGGGCTGCTTTGGCAGCCTATCACCATGGAGCATTAGACTGATGCAAAATTTGAAATTTTTCGCTCCACAGTGCTCAAACGGCTTCAAATCATGTCCTAATTAGCCTCCCAAAATTTGAACTTATTTGGTCAGAAACTGACAAGGCACAAATCATTCTAAGTTTATACAGAAATTACTATGGAAAAACGAAACTTTTTGTTCATTGTCTTCTACCCATTTTTCATATTGCTTTTTCGAAAAGTTCTATTATTATTCTAACGGGAATTTTTCTAAGCTACAACTTTGGGGAATACCGTTTTTCAGCCAAATGTCAAATTAAATAGTTATTAATTGTTTAAGAGATTGATAATCTTATGGCATGATCAAGCAGCTGTTCTGTTAGCATCACTGTATTCTGCAGTGTGACATAGTAGCCATGATATTTGTGCTCTATTCTTCGCACCAGAAACACCAATGTTGCCTGCTGAACAGTTGAATGAGCATAATCATAAGACATCAGCAACTTTAATCATTAATAACTTTTGTTCCGTGCATTTGATTGAAAAGTGGTGTTGAACAAAGTTGTAGCTGAGAACATTTTCTTCAATCACTGCTGTCATTTTTAAAAACACAGTGATGTGGCGAATTGTTAGATAGATATGAACAAAAACAAAAGTTTTCCCATAGTAATTCCCATATAAACTTTAAATGGTTTGTGCCAAGTCAGTTTCTTACTAAAGTGGTTCAAATTTTGGGAGGCTAAGCAGGACCCAATTTGGAACCGTTTGAGAACTGTGGAGCGAAAATTTCAAATTTTGCATCAGTCTAATGGAGCATCTCAACGACTTCGATTTGGCTGATGATGTTGCTCTACTAAATAGCACAACGATGCTCTGATATGCAGAGTAAACTCAATGACCTAGCCGAGAGCTCCTCTGCGGCGGGTCTCACCATCAACGTCAACAAGACCAAATCGTTGGATATCAACACGGGCAACCCTTCCAACTTTACGGTAGCGGGGCAAGTAGTGGAGATGGTCGAAAGTTTCCAATATCTTGGCAGCCAAATAGCGTCGGATGGCGGGACCAAGAGCGACATAGGTGCACGAAGCAAGAAGGCTATGGCTGCCTTTGCGAGTTTACGAAACGTATGAAGATCCAACCAGAATAGTCAACGCACCAAAATCCGAATTTTCAACTTGAACGTGAAATCTGTGTTGTTATATGCCAGCGAGACGTGGTATGTATCAGCGGAGAGCACTCAAAAGCTGCAGGTCTTCATCAACCAATGCTTGCGATATATAATTCGTGCCTGGTGACCTCACAATTGGATCTCGAATACCGAGCTCCATCGTCGATGTCATCAGAAGCCGATAGCAACAGAAATTCGAGAGCGAAAGTGGAGGTGGGTCGGCCACACACTTCGACGGGGCGGAAACGAAATCTGCAAGCAAGCGCTGGATTGGAATCCAGCAGGACATCGCAGCAGAGGCAGATCCAGGGGCTCATGGCGGCGGAGCCTCAATAAGGAAATTAAGCAAGTCGATAGAAATTGGGCCCAGGTCAAGGCAAAAGCGAGCAGCCGCCCAGGATGGAAGTCTTTCACGTTGGCCCTTTGCAATGCTGGTGGTGCACAGGATCCTTAAGTAAGTAAGTAAAACATCACCAAACCGAAACCGTAATAAAAAAAAATATATGCCCAAATACAAATTTGTTGAAAACCGGAAGACGATCTGCGTCGATCCTGAAAAGTTATTAGCATTATATAGAAGCAATGAAAAATTAATTTGTCGTATAATACCGTGTTAACTACTGCGTTATTCTCGTTATCGATATAAAGTAACAATCGAACACTTGACCGCACCGATGTTTGATTTCTTGCACTGATGCAACCACGTACAGACGAGCTCGTAAATTGCTTACAACAAGATAATGATCGCAAAACTTCCAAATATCTTCTTCCCATCTCCAAGTTTCAACCAAATGATGTCAACCGCAGAAGCGCAACCGAAGAATTTTCCGCACGAACTCCCTAACGCGTGTTTGCGTCGTTCCGATTTTCCAGCAAAAAGGTATCAAGCAGCCTTTTCCAGTCAAGTAGAAAACACGTTGCTAGTTCCCCGGACAAGCTTGCGCGCCAAAGAAAAGCTCGTCCCGTTTTTCTTTACAATCGTCGGCCAGCCTACTCCATTGTGCCCTTACGATGGGCCTTTATTTTCCTCCAAAATTGTCTGTGTAAAAGATCATGTATGCAGTAGAAAGGGGATATAAATAAGCGGTGCAAAAAGGCTGACATAATCTTATCAATTTATCTTTCGCCAAACGAGGGCAACAAATCTGTTGTTCTGCTGCTGGGGAATAGAATTGCCTTTTCCTTTCTTCCTGCCTGTCGCGCACAGGGCTTGGAGAGGTGGTTATGACAGACTAAAGGGAACGAACAACAACAGCTGGCGGGTCGTCCGGTTTTCGATTATTGTGAATTTTCGGCGAACTCCTTTTATGGTGTAATTTACTTTGATGTATTTTCGAAAAATGTAAACCCTATTTTTTTTCAACATGTCATTTTGGATTGCTGAAAGCTCCTGTCATTTTGTGGAAAATAACAAAAGGAATATAATGACGAGAGCTTTTTGAAATGGTTTGTCGGAAGAACTAACTTTAGTGTTGCTGCACCAACGTCCCTCAAGATTTCACCTGCTGAACAATGTTGCACCAATTAACTCGGTTTATGGCTGCTCTGTCGCTCATCGCAAGTTGGTCGCATTTGCATTTTTGACAAAACTGAGTTTTTCAATTGAAACGGTAGATAACCGAGCGCTCTGGAGATCAAATTTAAAACAAAATTTCTTGTTATGATGTGGCTTATTTTGAATACTTCAGTTGATCTCATATTGGTTGACTTAACGGCTAATACAGCAAAAATGAGAACTAAATATTACATTATTGAATCAAATAGAAAACTACCCCTACTTTCAATGAAATCAATTTGATTACTGATTTGGCATTTATAATATATAACTGAATAATGACCTGGCATAAATGGTACGCACTCAGTGCTGATAAAAATCATTTCTTCTGCACTCAACTTAGATGAAAATAAGGCAACCTTAACAGATAGACCAACTACCTGCAAGAATTAGAATTAACAGCATTCTCTTGATCAAGGCAACCTCTGAGTATCGAAGTCAACATTGATTTTTCTTCATTCGTGGCTGGTTGTTCATTATTGCCTCTGTTGTTGTCAATATTAATATTCATCTTCATCTTGGTGGGAATGATTTTGAGGATCAAATGCAAAATGATAGTAGCAAAGATTTTCAAAACAAATGCAATTCATCTACACTTGGTTGAAGCGCTACTCATTGCTTGTGATAAATATATGATGAAAACAGACACTGGTGCTTTTTATTTATTATAGTAACTTTAACACTTTTGAGTCATTCGTGACTTGTCCGGGGGTGAGATTTTAACTCGTGACTTTAGCATGAGAAATATGGATGGTAACCATGCTTCTCATGAATGAAATAAAATGTTTTAAACTAAATAAACAAATAAACAATAATCGTTAGTTCAACGAAAGATGAATTTAAATTAAATTTTTAACAAGAAGTTATCAGAAGAATTTGAAATTTAGTTGTTTTCATTAAAGAATAAGCTCTTGACAATGAAAGCAAAATTTAATATTAAACGCGACAATTTAAATCGCAATGAGTTTTTATTATGATACACACTACCAAAAAGTCATGTAAATTTCCGTGCCCAGAGACCGACACATGCAAGCGGCCCAAATGAAATAAGAATCAGTTGAAAGAAACGAGAAAATAAATTCAATCAATCGTACTTTTCGTCGAGTTGCGTATGTTTCGGTTTGAGAACACTTAATTTTACATGACATGTTTGTTTACGTTCCATAATTTACGTCAAAGATGGATTACGTCTCGTGTAAAATTAGTTATTTTTAAGTGTGTAGGAACTGCAAAAGGTAATATCGATTTACTTTTATTTTGTTGCCCGACTTTGCCCGGAAAATCAGCCATATTTTCAATATATGTATATTGGATTAAATCAACAATTTTTAAGAACGGATTTTGGCTAAAGCAGTCTAAAAACAGCAAAAACTTTTATTGCTTCAATATCTGACGGTGACGGTATGTATTTAATCTTTTAAAAAATTCTACAAAGTGTTACAATTATCCGTTACAATATTTTCTTCCGTTATTTTTAAATTTATTACACAGTTACATATGGAACATTTCACTTTGGCTGTGAGCGTTAAAATGTTGACCAACTATTTACTAGTATCTTTTTTTTTTTTTCTTTATTAGAGTGACTTTTAGGCACTGGCTGGTTCGTCACTTCACTACTAGTACCTTACTCTCTGCAATAGTTTCGATTTATGATTGCCTATGCTACAACAGCTGTATTTCAATTTATTTTCGTAGTGTTCGTGAGTTTCTGGCATTTTGTAGTTCTTCCAGATGGCATCAAAATTTCTATGAATCTATGGATTTATGTCGTTTGTTCCAAATACTTTGCAAGACCTTTCTTTAAAACTCCACACAATTCCGGAACATGAAATTTCAAAATTTTGGAGTGATAGATAAACCGGTGGCAGCCCAACTGTCACAATGACTTGTGAGTAGTAGTCTTACAGAGTTACACCAAAATATGACTCAACAATGCGTTGCGGATTTTTCAACACAAAAACATATTCATCTCCTTTTCCTCCTTTCAAAATTTCCCTTTTGGCTAGCAGATTTCGGAATAGCCATCCAGCAAAGCCGAATTACGCGTGGCGGGTTGCATTGGCTTCGCAACAGCGTCAACAATATCGTTCATAAATCCTAAAAACAAATGAAGCACTGGAGGCGGACATTTCATTCTTTTATTTAACGTCGGTCTCTGTTCCGCAATCTAGTGACGGACATCGATTGCCATCTATTGACGGCAATCGAATGTGCAGGAAGGCAGCTTCCACACCTGCGTAAGATTTCGCACCCATTAAAACACACATGGGCCGGGATAGGCGGACATTTGATCAGAATTGTTTCATCATCTCTCCTCTTAGAAGAGGGTGATTTTTTTCCCTGATTTGTTGTTCGTCGATCTTGTTTTCCATGCTGAGAACCAATGCTACCGACGCCAGGGAGGCAGCTCTCATAACTGGACCCTACCTATCGACCCATCAACTCATGAACCGGGGACCAACGGCTTTACTTCGTTTAATCGAAATTCCAATTCTTCGGTCAGGGATGTGGCCAAAAAGTTGAATCTGTCCAAGTCTTTCGTTCAGAGAGTCAAGGACCGGGAGAGACTACATACGTACAAAGTGCAGAAGGCTCCAAATCGTGACGAACGGCAAAATACGGTGGGAAAGTCACGGGCCCGGAAACTGTACACCCAGATGCTGACAAAGCCTCATTGTCTCAAAATGGATGATTAGACTTACGTCAAGGCGGACTACCGGAAGCTTCTGGGGCTACTGCCCTTCACCGCCCAGCATTAATTTGATGTTCCGGAGGAAGTAAGGAAGCAGAAACTTTCAAAGTTTGCCAAGAAATACATGATTTTTCAAGCGATGTGCGCCAAATGTGGCAAACGGAGTGCGCCGTTCGTGACTACCGGGACTGTAAACGGGGAGATCTACCTCAAGGAGTTGCTACAGAAGCGTCTGCTTCCTCTGTTGAAGCAACACGAGGGCCCTACGATCTTCTGGCCGATCTAGCTTCGTGCCACTATTCAAATGTTGTCATGGAGTGGTACGAAGCCAACGGGGTCACTTTCGTACCCAAGGACATGAACCCCCCCCCCCCACGTACCGGAACTTGGTCCCATCGTAAAGTACTGGGCATCCCAAGGAGGTCAAATCTGAGGAAGACATGAAGAAAAAGTGGGTTTCCGTAGAACCTAATGAGTGGAGTAAAGTGTAAGGTGCGAGTGCATGGTTATAGTATTGAAGTTGAATGAAATAAATAGGCTAAAAGCTTAGTAATGGGCTATATGTTATTTTCTGAAGTTTTGAAAAGGATAGGTCAACAAGGTAATTCTCTACAGCGTTTTTTCCGTGATGCAATTTGATGTGGGACACCCTTTAAATTCCTCCAACAAAAAAAACATGAACAATATTTAACCCAGCTTCAAAAGAAGGTGTGTAGTGATTATTGAATAAACGGAAAATCTTGCGCAACACGAGAAAAGGGTCTATCATTGTTGATCGATTCTCTTCATAGATTTTCTATTTCGCGAATAACGCGACTACAAATGAATTTCACATTTAGAGTGTTGCTTCAGGTGCAAGCTAGCATCATTTTCTATCGAAGTGTGCTGCGAGTTGACCGAGAAATTCGTTTATGTTGCCGTGGTAAACCAAAGAGAAAGTCGATGAAGAGAATCGAACAGTCATTAGTAGCTGACTAAGTTCGCCAGATTTGCTTGTATATTGATTGAGTAAGGTTTCCTCATATCGTATAACGTTTGAATACAGCTTGAGACTGTATAAATGAAATGAGTAAAGCGTTTACATTGTTAGTTAGGTGACGACAAAAAACAATGTTGCATCAAGTTCAATAATATATGAATTGAACGCTGTACGATAATTGAAAACAAAGAGTACCGTCTGTTTATGTGTGCTTTGATACTAAAACATTGCTAGGACGAGTTCTTCCCAGCAGTACGGGCCACATTCGACTAACCAAAGCTGCTTGGTAGTAAATCACTTCATTCCATTGCACTTTTCAACACGTGCTTGCATCAAAAAGGATAATCGAATGAAATATGTAATTACATCTCACCGCACATTATGGAGTGCTAAAAATGACTTTGTCCCAGTCAGTTATAGCATATCAGGTAGCTCCGGCGGTGATGAGTGCATGTGGTTTTATGGGAAATTCAATTACACAGTTTAAATCCATGTTAATTTTTCTGTTTTTTTCCTGTGGTTGAAGCACTGGAAATCATCATCAACCGAATACAGCCAGCACTGATTATGTGATGCGGTTTCCGTCAAGCTTTATTATTGGCTTAAAATGAAAAGTGTTGGTCAAGGGACCTCATACTCTAGTCAATAAAGGCACAATATTACCATAGAGGTAACTCTAAGACCACTGGGTCCCGAAGAAAATCATTATTATTTTTGGCTCACTCAGTACCAGAACAACGGTCCCAAGCAGTCTCAAGCTATTTCACTCACCCCTGCATGTTCTGCATGAATCCACACACCCCTGATGTTATCTGTCAAACTTTCATAGCGAATCAAAACAAACATAGTGTAGTAATAGAATTTCAACTAGAATAGGGTACGTTAATCGTTTGCTTGGGACCAATAGGCTACTAAAGTGGTGAGTCAATTTAAAATCGTTAGTTTCGTATTGATTGTTGTTGGTTGTATTCTCCCGGCGGTCGAGGGAATCTTTCGGGTTGGAAATTTTCTCGACTTCCCTGGGCATAGAGTATCATTGTGCTTGCCCCACAATATACAAATTCATATTGGTATTGGCATCGAAAGCACTCAATTAATAACTGTGGAAGTGCATTTAAGACACTAAGTTAAGAGCACGGAATAAGTTAATATGCACTTAGTAATAAGCTTGAAATGTGATATGGGATTATATGCAGCTTATATCTTGTATGTACAGTAAGCTTAACTACAAATTTAATCGGACAAAAATTACATTTTGGAAAAAGTGTGACTACACTAACTTAGCATCTTTCAACTGGTTATCTGGCAATGTTACTTACTTATCTTACCATTCAGACTAGGGCTTGCTGGTCCTTTGTTGTAAATTGAATTCGTTTCCGTTCCACTCGGTCCATGGCTGCACATCGTCAGTAACATTGTCTGCGAAGGTCGCCTTTCAGCGTTGCACGTCTCTTTATCTCGTTCCAGTCGTAGTCGTCCAATTGCTGTGGTGTGGATGTTAAAAATTGGTTCTCCCAGCAGCTGGTAAATTTCGAGGTTGATTCACTTCTCACGGTGTATATGTTAGAATATCTTTTAAACAAACTGTCTTGAATAGGATGTCTGCCCCTAAGTTATTGTTTGATGTTGGCAGATCGGCGAGGGTCTTTCCAGAGCACAGTAAAATGCACAATGCTAACTGTTTAACTATTTATTGCCTCCAAGAGGCGACTCTTGCCTACTCGGAGGAAGAACGAAAAACTTAAAACTATTTACAAAATTGTTTTCCCTTAAATATTAGCACCAATCCCTGGGCATAGATTATGATTGTACTTGCCACACAATTATACTAATGAAAAAATGGTACAGGCTCGAAAGCTCTCAATTAATAACTGTGGAAGTGCAGCTATAGAACATTAAGTTGAGAGCACGCAATAAGCTAATATTCGATAAGCAATAAGCTTAAAATGAGAAGAAGGAGATGATGAAGAAGTTATAAAAACATTGTACTGTTGTTATTCAGCATGCAGCCGTTTCTACAACTAGAAATTGTTACTTGGGTGGTTCACATCGATTGTTGTGTGAAATGGTTAGCAAGCATGGGAAAATTCATTCACTCGCGCGAGCACCACAGAATCAAAATAGCTATCCTCGCCTACAAACAGTTTGCCGAACGAGTGCAGCTCGACTCAGAACTGACAGCAGTAGAAGGAAATGAGGATAAACTGAAAGGCAGCCGAACAATATTCTCTAGCGAGGTAGAACCAGATTGAATGCGTAAAATCCGAATGCTAACGATTTAAATAGCCGAGTCAGATAGTTTTTGGCTCACTGATTTAAATCAGTTGAATGGCCACAGCAGTTTTAAGTTATTTGCGTGACGCTTATGTTTATGTGTTACAGTATAACAGTTTTCTCGATATTAATAGCGATTTAAATGTGTCAATGTATGTTTAAAGCTAAAAAATAAAAAGTGATTCTTTCTGCAAAATTCTCATTCGGCTCACTCAGCAGTATGCAATCGTAAAAGGCTCCAGCATGGAAAAAATAATAAGAGAGGAATCATCCACACTACTACACTCAGAATCATTCATGTTACGCTCAGCTGTCTGTTTTGCTCAATTCTGCTTTCATCGAAGAAAATAGAAGCAATGCGAATACGAACGAAATCAGTGCGGCTCGCACAAGCTGCTGTTCGTTTCTGATGTTGTATGCGGGTGAGTGAGTTGAGTATGCAAAATGGAACGATTTTTCCCATGCTTGATGGTAAGTAGTTTGTGACTATGACATGACCAAACACTCCCGGGTAATGAGTAGCATGAGACCCCTGAACTGTGTCGCGGGGCCGGCATGTTACTGGGTATTCGGAGGGGCTACGCGCGCAAAGTATGAAAACAGGAATATTCACATTTTCTATAACATTTATTTCCCTATTGTGTGGCGTGTGCAGCGGTGCCAGATAAACAGATATGTCTGTATTTATACAGATATTTGAAGTTTCGTACATACCCAATACAGACTACAGACATTATACAGATATTATAAAATTAATACAGATTTTGTACAGATTTTTACCAATTGGTTTCTGAAATTCAACATAAAATAAAAAAAATTATTTTCGAAATTTGAACAGCTTCAAGCAATTATGGACTTGAAACCATTGAAAATGCTCCACCCGGCTGCCACACTCTGCACTATGGGCAAAAATGGGTCCAAAATTACCCAAAATTCAATATCTCAACAGTACGCTGAATTCCGGCCATGAAAAACGACTTTTCCGAAGGGAAATCGTCCGGGGAATCGATTGCACGTAGTCCCATAGACCGGAGAGCCTTTTAGGTAAGTGTTGTGGACCATTTTACTCCATTTTCCCCTACTTTTTGGAGGAAATGTTTTTTCACAGCTCTATTTTTCGTAAAACATAAGCACTTTATGCATGGTTTTAGAATACTATGTCTTTAAACAACAGTTCATGAGATATTAGGGCAATACGGGGTACACTTTATAGGGGAGTAAGTTTTTAATATCAGTAAAACGGATTGCTGGATCATGATCAGCAATCAAATGCTTTACTGAAAAACAGCAAACGATATTTGTTACCAAGAAATTCAGCTAACATCAACGATTGCTGAAAACCCAGTAAAGAGCTGTCTTACTGATATCATCACAGTCGCAAGTATTTTGCATTCGAAAAAATCCGTCCACACCACAAATTATGTAGGTAATGGCACTGGCTCGGACACTGGTTATATTTAATAAATTATACATGGAAAAGAGCCTGACGATTTTGTCTTTATTATTTGAATATTTGTTTCAACGATCTTTTACAGAAGCTAGAAGCCCCTAGTGAAAACAAATTCGATTTACTGAGCTTAATAGTTTAATCAGCAAAATGCTGCCAAATGTCAAAATTGGTTATTGCTGAATATCAGTAAAGAAATATTGCTGAAATGTTTGCTGATTTTCAGTCAAATATTTTCATTTTGACAGAAGTTGGAATTGCTGGAAAATTCAGCAGCAGTATTTTGCTGGAAAGTGTGCTGATCTTCCATGAAGTCTCAAATCAGCAAAATTTTGCTGATTTTCAGCCAAAGCGAAATTTGATGTGTATGATCAATCTATGTTTACTAACCGCTCTATTCAATTAGCACCACATGCTTACTTTCTGATGGATTTGATCAGGTTCTTAGCGTTTAATGATATATTACATTCCATTATACTTCCACTCGCGATGATTCCAACTCATTCCCGCAATGTGACGAGGTGAAAATAACCGACGGAGAACTTGATTAGTGCAAATACTTGGACTAGGACACTTCCTAAACCAATGTTAGCATACAAGGCGCATTGGTTAGAAGAATTTTTGCATGTGGTATCTAGTAATAGAGCACATTCACTTCTTTTCGAAGCTTGTCGAAAAAGCCTTCACCTTTAGCGATTTAATTTACAGGGTTTATATAACCGAAAACGGGTTCAGAAAATACAAAGTTCTTACATGGTATTTTCCTTAAGCCAGAGGGTTATAAAGCGGAAAAAAGAGACGCCTAGGAAGGTGTTGACAAACATTGAAATGGTAATACCCGCTCATCGATATAAGTGTTGTGTTGTTTATTGCCTTTTCTAGTTCTACTAAATCTGGAGCTTTTGGTGCGCCGAGTCTAGAAAACAGGAAACTCAGCAAAACACATGTTCAGTTCGTTTGCTATAAATATGCAATCGCACCATGGATGCATTTCTGACTGTCCTCATTCTATCGCGATACTATGTGGATATGAATGAAGTAAAATGTGGGTTAACGGTACGTTTGTAAACTGAATTGTGGATACGCTTTTGCTGTACTAAATGATCGATCAGAAAGATGCATAGCACACTCAATAGCTCGGTAAGGAATGATTTTTCGACTTACCTTGCCATACAATTTGTTGCTGCAAATGGGGTCTACTTTCACCTCTTTTCGGGTGTAACACAATTTACCATTCACCCTGTATATCTGTTCATGAACGCCGATTAAGTTATGTGTGCCCTTGGAAACACATAAAGTAGAAGAGTTTTCCAAAGTGTGGTGAAAATTTGAGTCCAAAATATTGGATATAGAAACAAAAAATCCCGCGCATGGTGAAAAAAGGCCATTTTTTTACAATTTGAATACCTTCCGGTTATCAGTCTGTTTACTGTAGTTACTATAACAAAAACAAAATAATTTTACACATACAAGAATCTAAATTAAAAAATCTTCAAGTTGACGTTCTAATATCACAAATAGCTTATTTGGTTGTGGAGTAATCTCTTCTGAAAGTTGAAATTTTTAAAAATCTCGAAAATCCAGAATCTAGAACCCAGAAGGATCTAGGCACATTAGAGCAAAATCAAAAAAGGCGTTTGTTCAGAATTCCAAAATAAGCATTTTGGTCAAGTTTGGCTCAAATCGGTGACATCGACCACAGGTGGTGTACCCACTTGAGCTGGAATGACCCATATGTATCAGCAATTCCATAGCAAAACGATATAGTGAATCGCAGAATTTCGTAAAAATTTGTAGTTTTGTTCCTTATTGCAAAATATATGGCTCTGCTTACCCCTCTGTGCTGCCAAGTGGCCCTCAACATTGTTTACCGGCACTAAGCCGCTCCACGTACCCTTCGTTGTTGACAAGTGTTCCGATAATCCCACAGATCGGAATCTCACACTCTTCTGCATTACCTTCGGGTATGAGTCGTGGCGGTTACAACCTTCCTTCGCAACATTATCCGGGGATAATCGTTTCCAGTTATAAAGCTCCAATCTTATCGGTGTCGCGGCAACCCAGCATCCCGGTTCAGCACCCATTCGGTCCAAATTTCCAACATCTAGCAGCTCGTCATGTGCCCGAAGTATGACCATTTCCATCACCCATTCACCATGGGTGACCATTTCCATGTTAAGGTGGTTCAAAACAATTGATTTTTTGCAATACGTTTTTATATTTTTCTTCGAAAAATTAGGCTGTTTTACAAATCATATTTAAAAATCATCAATGTGTTTTTTTTTTCGTATTTGAGCGAGATTTTTTTGAAGTTATTAAGTTTTGGGTTTTCGCTCAATACTCCTATGTCACAAGACTTCCATGCGTCTCCATGTGACAACAAAATCGATTTTCTGGACCACCCTAACATTGAAATGGTCACCATAATGACAAAACAAAAAAATACTAGTCTAATATTTTGCGAATTGGAACGAAATTCTGAGAACCGCTGTATCATTTTGCTAAGAAATGGCTGTAGTATGTTGCAAAGTAAACGTTAAAACTGAATTTTCCGTCCGATATTCGATATCCGGTATAGTGTCCAAAGCATAAAGTCAATTTAAGATGAAGCTATTCAATGCATCAACTCAGATGATTTTTTTTTTCCTTGAATAGTTTTCCGTCGATCTTGTTTTCCGTCGATCTTGTTTTCCGTGCAGAGCACTACCGACGCCAGGGAGGCATCTCCCACACCTGGACCCTACCTATCGACCCATCAACTCATGAACCGGGGACCAACGGCTTTACTGGGATTGTACCCAGGCATGCTGGGGTGAGAGATAAACACGCTTACCCCTACATCACCAGCACCGCTCAATTCAGATGATTCAAAACAACAAATTTTAATTCAATTCGGTTGAATCAATATATTTAGACGCGCCAATTCAGGTGATCCAGTTAGTTGAATTCAAGTGAATTGATCAACTGGCTCACCGCGTCTAAATAAGCTGATTCAATCGAATTGCATTCATGTCAGTTGAATCATCCGAGTTGATCAACTGGCCTACCTCGTCTAAACTCGGCTTAAGCGTCACCATCTCACCTGGTAATCGATAGCAACAAGCGGTTATTACAATAAAACCAGACAACTTGATTGATGACCTACTTTCGATCCCTCGTACCAAACAAGAACCTTATTTCTTAAATTGACGCCACCTAACACGTTGGCCGTCCATCACTTGACCCTCGTTAGTTGATAAAAGCCACACAGCCAGTATTCTCCGTAACAGCAGAAAAACGACAAGCTAAAACGTTTTCTTACAGCTTGCGGTCGACAGCCGATTATGATCCACCACTGATAACACCATTCGTAGGTCGGTACGGCTACAGTTTATGTCCCAGTTCCACCCACAAACGCGCTGGTCCATCGCTAGACTGTTCAATTAAACCGTCCGTTTACCGTGTTGACTGAAATAAATTCACCCTCTTTATGGTGCTCTTTTTCGGTCAATTCCCCATACCTCCAACGCTTTCATCCGACGGCCCAACTGGTTACTTTCACGTGACACAACATTCCGACACGCGACAATCGCAGAGGACGACGGATGTTTGAAGAAGTCTGGGCAGGGATCTAAATTGAGCAGCTTGTGCTGTCGGAAGAAGATGGGAAACCGAACAGGAAAGAAAGTGCGGAAACCAATTTGGGACCAGGATCGATCGAAATAAGTGATAGCAGCAAATTGTTGTATTTCATCGGATTATTAGCACATTATTTCACCTAAAGGTGCTTGAAAGGGGGAGGATACTGTTGTTAACGGATAATTAGGGGTCGATTTGAATTAGGACTCTTTAGCATTATTTTTACCATTTGATCCAAATCAGAAGTGCAAGTATTGTAATTCAAATCAACGAAGCTTAAACCAAAATCACATCGCTTACTCATTTCCTCCGGTCTACAGAGGCTCACAATTCAATCCTGCTTGAATACTGCACAATTCAATCCTGGACCTGGACACACAGCAAAGGTTAGAAACGAAACAAACCATAACAAACGTAAACAGCTTCTGTTCTGGGCAATATTTCACTTTGTTCCCGAAATTCATTCATATTCAAGAGCAGTTTTATTTTATTGCTTATGCGAGAGTGGAATCCTGCTGCTTCCGTTCCCATCCTGGCGAATCTTCACTCTGTTGTAGAGTCGGTACCCGGGAAGCTTTTCTCCGCTATTTCCTATCTTTTCTCACGTAGTTTTTCCGTGCCTTCCGGCTCGGTTTTTTTCAGCAGCCTAACCGTTTTTCTTGCAGTCCATTCCCCGTTTCAGGAACCATCGCATCGTCACCCTTCGCATACACACTCAAAGTCATAAGCAGATGTTTGGGACACAGCTGGATCCTGTGAATGTTGGGTAGGTACCCATAAAGCAGGGTTTTTTTTCCTCTGCTCTAAAAGGTTGAAACGATTTTTCATGGGAATGTATAATGTTTTTATCCGGCATTCTTTTTTACCTCGGTCGTCCTCTTGCTGGCTGCTGGATGCGACTCTTCCTCCACGGGCGGAAATTTTCACGGCTGTTTTGTTGTCTGACTGTGGCCGCCTTCCATTGCCGTCGATTTCCACCGGGAGGAAGGGAAAGAATGAAAAACGACAGCACAAATGGCGAGCAGAAAAGGAGATGTTGCCATTCCGGGGCGATATAATTGAGCTGTATTCAATAAATGCGTTTCCTATGGGAGGTTAACTTGTTACTGAACGTTATTTTTCCGGCAATTTGATTTATTGGAAACGCGACGGGAATCAATTTAGGACTCAATTTGGGGATTATAGTGCATGCAGGACAGGTTTGGTGGTTCCGCTCAACCAGCTGATGATCGTGGGTTCAAACATCTAATTGGTCCACTTGAAACAAATTGCGACTTTTATAGTTTTCCAACAACGTTTATCAAACGGTGTTCTATGGTTTACATTCTCTACTGAAAAAAATGCAACCTTGTCGTGATATTTACTTACATACGAGAGGTCGTAGAGTTTTGTGGATCTCTCTTAAGCATGGGTCCTTCATATCTCCACCAGTTGCAAGGACGTGACCAGGACAGTTCTTGATCGTCCAAAATGACACGACTTAGTGGAATTTAGACAAGTCAGACAGTCTGCAAACAAGTCTGCCGTCAGTTACCTAGTTGTATGATACTAAGTCCAGCCGAGCAGACTAAGATATTGATTGTGGTCACTCATTGTCGTCGCATCCCAAAATTGTTCCATGGTGGGAAGCAGAAGTCCATAATGCCGTTAACCTTTTAGCGGGCGCGTAAAAAAAAAGTCACGTAACCGGCAGCGAAAATGAAGAGAGGAGCAGTGATCTAGCCACGCCAGCTAGTGCTGAGAGTAGTGCATGAGCACAGCCACCCCCCGAAGTAGTCGCTTCACCGTGGTCCCGGGGGGATCCATGCAGAAGAGAGAGTAAGAACTAGTGGATACCACACCGTGTAAACTTCACTGCAGGCCAGGGGTTTAAAGCTTTCTTAAAACTGGTGACTTGACAACCTGGGAAGAGCGTTTTACCTAGCTGTGGTACTCACAAGTTCCTACCTCACACCTCCCCGTGGTGTAGCTAGGGCAATGTTGTCGTTCCGGCAATAGCAAAGTGAGGGGGTCCGACGCGAACACTGGCGCGTTAACCATAGCACGACGATAGAGGAAAAGCTTCGTCAACCCGCAGGAGTGCCAACTGGCTCATTAGGATCTACGCCAGTAAGATCCTAATTACGGCATAATGGACACGGCATGGAATAATGGACACGACACGGCACAATGGATTGGATACCATGCTACAGGGCTGAAAGTCGTGCTATTCTGCTCCATGAGTAAATAAGGATGATACCTCCTTGAAATACCGAGTGGGCTAATAGTGCAGCTGCCCCCGTCCAGCCTTAGCAGGCCTCCCTGCTTGTATAGATAACCATGGGATCACGATAGGCGATTACATACAACGAGTGAACATAGTGGCCTGGAGCCTCCCCCTCAACAGAATGGAGAAAAACGGAGTAAATAACAAAAAAGAAGAAAACTAAAAATCCCAAAAATTTCGAATGACGACGGCAAGACGCCAAATAGTGAAAACGTAAGTGCGAACGTTTTCGCAAGGAGCGGGATATTGCAGAAATCACCAATGTTGAACCTGGTGGCTACAGCTAATTCCAGCAGCAGCAGAAAGCCCCAAGGTGAGCAGCAAGGACTCCAATGAGAGCTAGGTCTTGTGCTAAAACAGATGTTCACACCGGAATGCAGGTGGTCTATCGAGCAGTTCTCGCAGATGGTGGACAGACTCACTGCGGTACTTGTCGGCCTAAGACCGGTGGTCATTGCGGGCGACTTTAACGCATGGGTGGTGGAGTGGGGCAGCCACCACAACAACCAGAGAGGACGCATCTTACTGGAGGCAATGGCCAAACTGGATGTTGTACTAGCCAACACCGGCTCGGTCAGTACCTACAGAAGGAATGGTGCAGAATCCGTCATCGACGTGACGAACTGCAGCCCGCGTTTGGAGGGCAACCTACACTGGAGTGTCCATGAAGGTTACACCCATAGTGACCATCAGGCGATTCGGTACAGTGTGGAGCCAGGTGAGAGGCGAGTGGCAGGAGGGAATCCTTCCTGCGCTCGAGGCTGGCGGACGTCGTTCTTCGAGGAAGAGGTCTTCGGCGCAGCACTGAGGCGGGAGTGAATAGCCACGGATCTGACGGGGGAAGAACTGGTAGCAGCGCTGACAAGGACGTGCGATACAACCATGCCTAGGAGAGCCTATCCCAGGCATGGCCATAGACCGGTGTACTGGTGGAGCGAGTCAATTGCTATCCTCAGGGCGTCTTGCCTCCAGGCGAGAAGGAGGATGCAACGAGCTCGTACGACTGAATCTCGGGAGGAACGCCTTGTCGCTCTTTGCGTGGCTAAGGCGGCCCTCAATAAAGAGATCGCCAGACGCAAGCGTGCGTGCTTTGACAGCTTATGCCAAAGCGCAAACACGAACCCATGGGGGGGATGCCTACAAAGTGGTCATGGCCAAGACCCGCGGCGTAGTGGCACTCCCGGGTAATTTTCAACCAAAAAATGTAAATAACTTTTCAAATATTAATGATAGCAATTTTCAGTCTTGCAAAAAGATATGTAATTTGATATTTCTAACATCTTTGTAGAACATGCCAAACATATAGAAATATTGTAGCAAAAGTTACAGATACAAAATTGATTTTAACGATGTCTCTACAAAAAACAACCTTTATATCTCAGAAGTTATAAGAACTAGAAAGTTATAGTCTTCAGCCAAGTTGTTCACAGTAATGTTTTCTACAGCTTTGCTAACCACAATTGTTTTGTATCTCATCATATTAAAAAAATAAATTTTGCATCTCACTTTCAGGTGGATTAATCTTTAATTTTCTTTTACCATAAGAAGGAATGTTGTAACCCGAGAAACTTCTCACAAGACACCTAGTACCTTAACTCACCCATTTCAGCGTAAATAAAAAAGCGCGTGTTTTGATACCCTTGGCACCACTGTGCGCTGGGGTCGTATCTATCCTCAGATACGGCGGCCCTGCGTGGGCTGCGGTACTGGATATTGTCTGTCACAGGCGGAAATTAGAGAGTACACACAGGCCAGTGGATACCGCACTATCTCGAGAGAGGCCGTCTGTGTCATAGCAGGCATGATGCCAATCAGCCTCATCATTAAGGAGGACGTGGTGTGCTATGACGCGAGGAGCGTTCGAGGGGTGCACAACAACGCGCGAGCTGTGTCGACCGCGATATGGCAGTCGGAGTGGGAAAACTCCACAAAGGAGAGGTGGACTTACCGCTTGATACCTTCCGTATCAAGCTGGGTCAACAGGCGCCACGGGGAAGTAAACTTCCACCTGACACAGTTCCTGTCAGGCCATGGCTGGTTTAGGAGCTACTTGTATAGGTTCGGACATGCAAGTACTCCCATCTGCCGCACGTGTGCTGGCGTCGAGGAGACCGCCGAACACGTAGTGTTCGCCTGTCCACGCTTCGAGCCAGTATCGAGCGCTATGCTTGCGATATGCGGAGCGGATACCAGTCCGGATAACATCGTCCCTTGGATGTGTGGTACCACCGAGAATTGGAGCGCGGTGGTGACTGCGGTCACCCAAATTGTTTCGTAACTACAACGACAGTGGCGTGCCGAGCAGCAGTTGCCTACTGCCCGACTAGATCGATAGAGTATTGCTAGAGAAGCGCCATAGCGCTATAGCGGCCCCTCCCACGAAGTAATGCCTTCGGGCGGTTCCGGGGAGGTCAAGGGCCAAGCGCACAGGGTAAGGTTTAGTGGGTCGGGAATGAAATTCTCCCATCCCCACACCCTGGGTTCCTTCTCAGGTGTCTGTGAGCAAATCCCCCACTGTATAAAAAAAAAAAAAAATTCAGCAGTAGCACACCCCAAGAAGGAATGGAAAACGAAAGCTTTCGTCAAGGATTATTTCGTTGAAGCACTCGGTGTGGATAGGGGCCCAACGGAACTGAACGCGGATGAGCTGACAGAAACGTTAGTTTGAACATGTGACACGATCATGCCGAGGAAACTGAAGCCAAATAACAGACGGCGTTCAGCTTACTGGTGGAACGCGGCAGCTAGTTATCTCAGAGCCAGAAGACGTGTTCAGAGAGCAAGAACAGAAGCAGATAGAGAGGAACGAAGAGGAGTGTTTTGAGTGGGCAGCGCCGCACTTAAACGAGAGATAAAGCAGAGCAACTACTGGGGCGACGCATACCGAGTCGTGATGGTGAAAATCAGACGTCTAACGATTTCCACTGAAATGTGCCCAGAGAAACTGAAAGTCATCGTGGAAGGACTTTTCCCGAACCACGACCCAATGACCTGGTCACCTACACCGCGCGAAGAAGGAGAAGGAGATAACGTAGAAGTCACCAACGAGACATGTTCAGGATGGTGCTACAGAAATGCCTGAACGAAGTCAATTACTGGACAAGTGGAAGATACTGAAGCTAGTGTAGCTGCCTAAACCAGGAAAACCCCCGGGGGATCCTGCATCGTACAGGCCTATATGTCTGCTGGATACACTCGGAAAACTCTTGGAGAGGATCATCTTAAGCAGGCTGATGAAATTCACGGAGAGTGAACACGGATTGTTGCAGAGGTAGTTCGCATTCCGGAAAAAGAGGCCATCGCCGAAGCGCTGCATAGAATGAAGGTCCCTGACTACCTGTACAGGATCCTGAGGAGTTATTTTCAGAACCGGGACCGAGACAGACATGGGACAGAGATCGATTAGGATCACATCGGGAGTTCCACAAGGCTCCATCCTTGGTCCAACGCTTTGGAACGGGTTGTGCAACGGCGTGCTAATGCTCGTTGGCTTTGTGGACGACGTCGTCTTGACAGTAACAGGCGAGACGCTGGATGTTCAGCACGGGACGTCTTAAGTTTGTTGTTGATTAAGAATTTTGAGAAATTCTTGCGAAGGTTGACGAACACACACATCGAGCGGAGAAGATGAAAATTGATGCTATCGAGGCTGAGTGCCCTTTTTCTCGAATCTATCGAAAATTCTTCAAGACGCATTTACTCTACTAATTTAAAAGACTGTTACAATAGCGTGATTCAGAATTTTATAGACCGAAAAGGAGTGCCTCATCAGGTTTTTGGACTTAAATTTAAAACTGAGGACTGAATTTCTCATTATACTAGAAATTCTAGTTTCAACAGTTATCTAAGCTTAAACCTGATGAAAGTACTGGCTGGAAAAAATCGGAACTTGACAGATCGACAGATGTCTGAAGACTAAAGAAAACATTCAATTTATTAAATCTATTTTTTGACTTATATACTAGTTTCAAACCTTAAAATTTTGACTCCTGCTAAGATAGGCTCATAATATGCTAGGTAAGAGAGAAAGTTTGTTGTTGATTATTGCGCCGCCAATTTGCAATGCTTTTCTTCATCAACGACATTATTTCAATGCGCATAGATTCGGCAGAAATTCTCGCACAATTAAATTTTTACACACCTTGTTGATATCTTAGAACACGGAATTTATTTTCAGAAACATCGTACAGAACAAACTATGCAAAAAATAGCCCAACCAATCGAATGATGCGCCTATATAATTTGCATTGCGGAACTATTGACATCACTATGTCCAAGCAGCAAATACAAACTAAGCTAAAACAGAATAGAATTAATGCATAGTATGTAAGTAAACATTGTAATAATCATTGTATGTAGTCTACACTGGCTTGACGAAATGGAAATAAAATGTGTGTGAAGAAAGATACTAAGGCAAATCTCCAAAATAAATGCTTAAATATTTGCGCATGCGCTTCGTATGCACTTGACTCCTATAGTCCAGGCTAGAAATACAGGAACATGATTCCTCCTGAGAATTCTATTTATGCTGCGCGCCTTCTAATGGAACGCTTCCTTCTTGTTGTACATACACGGGATCAGCTGTGGTAAGAACTAATAAATATTGTGCATCCGTTCTGCGTACATTGAACCTAACCAGACATTTTTTTTCCTTGATTTGATTTCCGTCGATCTTGTTTTCCGTGCTGAGCACCAATGCTACCGACGCCAGGGAGGCAGCTCCCACACCTGGACCCTACCTATCGATCCATCAATTCATGAACCGGGGACCAACGGCTTTGCTTCCCTTCCGAAGGGAAGCGTGATCAGAGATGTTATGCCTCAGAACATCCCGACGGTGCCGACTGGGATTGAACCTAGGCCTGCTGGGGTGAGAGGTAATCACGCTTACCACTACACCGCTGCAAAGATCCCTTTGTAATTATCGTTACTTCTGCTAATTTGTCGTATTCGCAACACTGGATGAGGTGGAAGTGTTGGCAACCGAGGCGATCGACATTATTGGTAACTGGATGCAAGTAGCGAATCTACAGATAACCCATCACAAATGGAAGTGTTAAGCGATGCAGCGTGTAGAAATCACCGTCGGAGAGCACGCCATAGCCTCTAAGCGCATGTTGAAATACCGAGGAGTGATGATCGACGACCGGCTAAACTACAACAGCCATGTCGAATATGCATGTGAGATGGCTTCGAAGGCCATCAACGCGATAGCTAGAAGCATTCCGAACAACTCTGGTCCCAGCAGTAGTAAGAGGCGTCTTCTGGCCAGTGTGTCGTATGAAGGTATGGAGGTTCTGCCTGGCTTGCAGCGATGGAAACGAAACAGAACCAAAGGAAACTGAGCAGTACGTTCCGGCTCATGACCGGAAGAGTACGGGAAGTCATGAGAGTTGAATCGTTGGCTAAGTGGCAACAGGAGCACGGTGGAGAACGGTAGATGGACATATATACTAATGCCGATTCGTTCGACCTGGGTGAACAGAAAACCCGGAATAGCCAACTTGTACCTAACACAGTTCCTGTCGGGCCACGGCTGGTTCAAGAAATAATTGCATAAGTTTGGACACGCAGCGTCACCCCTCTGTCGGGAGTTTGTCAACGTAGATGAAACGCCGAAGCATGTAGTATTTGACTGTCGAAGCTTCGAGACAGTGCGAAAGGAGATGCCCATTCTGCCCGTCAAGTACTTCATGCACTCATACACCGAAAAACGTGTAACGGCAAGTTTGCAATAGCATAACTTACCCATTTCTTGATGAATTTTAAAAATGGTGGTACTTCTTGAATTCCTAGGGTCTGTAGATTATTTTGATTGTTACAAGATTAAAAATAGGGTCATCTACTTTATTCAAAAGAGTCGTTACACGTTTTTTTTTTCTTCAAATGAGTGTTTATGGGTTTTGCAAGTGGTCTAAGATTCATAAATTAGATTAATGGCGAAGACAACAAATCAAGAAGACTGGCAACTTTGCCAGAATCCAAGCGACAGATACAATGGCGCTGCGCTTGAGTGAAGGTGGAAGTAACGCATAGAAAAATGAGCAAATACACAAACCCTTCTTCTGAGGACATAATCTTTGCTATCAAATTCGTTCGAAGCATTTACCTTTGAGCGGCAGATGACGCGATTGTACCTGTCTCATAGCGTTCGTATGAGAAAATCGAAGAGTTGCCAGTCTATTTGATTTGTTGTTGGCACAAATGTTAATAATAAGCCAGAATATAGTCATGGTTCTTATATATGGATCCTGGAGACAACGGAACGGTCCTCCGGAAGATTCGGTACATCCGTAAAAGTGATCCATTCATGAAACTGATCCTAGAGCTCCGCGAATTTTTCAAAAACATTAGGAACTGTGATATAAGAAACAATTTGGAATCGTGACATAAACCTGGACCAGGATGGCCATAGGACCATCCTCCGGAAAATCCAAAACAGTCCAAAAGTGGTCCATCCATGAAACTGAACCTAGAGCTCCGATGTTTTTTTTTTTCGAAAACATGGACCCGGATGGCTATGGAACCGTCCTTCGGAAGATTTGGAGCATCGGTAAAATTGGTTTATCCATGAAACTGATTCTAGAGCTCAGCAGTTTTTTTTTATCTATTGGAACTGTGATATAAGAAAAAAAAGTTAGGTCGGGACGTAAAAATGGATCTGGATGGGCATGAGACCGTCCTCTGGAAGATCTAGAACATCCTTAAAAGTGGCAAATCCATGAAACTGATTCTAGAGCTTCGCAGTTTATTTCAAAAAATATTAGGAACTGTGTTATAAGAATGAATTTGGGGTCGTGACATACAAATGAACCTGGATGGCCATTAGACCGTCATTCGGAAGATCCGGAATATCCGTAAAATTGTTTCATACATGAAACTGTGAAAAAACCGTGATTTTTTTTTTTCGAAAACTTCACAGTTCGAAGTGTTCTTGAGAAAACCGTGAAGTTCTAGAATCAGTATCTTCGATGCATCACTTTCTTCTTCCGGAAGACGGTTTCATGGTCATTCGGGTTCATGCTTATGTTACGAACCCAAATTATTTCTTATATCACAGTTCCACGTGTTTTCATAAAAACCGTGGAATTCATGAATCAGTTTTACGGATTGACTATTTTACGGACGTTCCAGATCGTCCAGAACCAAAATTCTTTCTTATATAACAGTTCCTAATGTTTTCGAAAAAAAAAAACCGTGGAGTTCTAGGATCAGGGGTTTATGGATATACCAGTTTAACGGATGTTCCGGAGCTTTCGAGGACCGTTCCGTTACTTCCATGTTTCATGTATAGAAACCATGACAGTATTCTGGCTTATTATGAATATTTGTGCCCATCTATCTAAATTGTGGATCTTAAGCCACTTGCAAAACCCATAAGCACACGTTAAAAAAACGTATAACGACTCTTTTCGCTTTTGAATAAAGTAGACGACCCTATTTTCAATCTTTCTGCAATAAAAATAATTTAAAAAGCCTTAAAATTCTAGAAGTACCAAATTTTTTTGAAATTCATCAAAATATTTTTTTTTTTTTTTAACTCTTTATTTGTTCCAAATTCAAAATAAATTACATTTCATTTTTAACCTAGGTGCTCCAGTTACTACAGTAACTTACCAGCCTTAATTGCTATGATATATATCTAAGTGTTTTTACATTGTTCCTGTCTTGGCAATTCAGTATTTTAAACAGGTTTTTTAAACCTGCATGTCAGTATAACAATTGATAGCTTAAAACTAAATAACTAAAACTAAATCTTATCTAAGTATAAAGGGAATTAATCGTTGCAATTGAGGATTGTAACGATTTTTGCCGGAAATTATTAATTATTTTGTTGGACATTTGTGCTAAAGTCTCAACATTCGAAATTCTATGTACTTCGGTAGTACTGTACCAGGGAGGCAACTTCAAAATCATCTTCAGAATTTTGTTCTGAATCCTTTGAAGTGCTTTTTTCCTGGTAGTGCAACAACTAGACCATATTGGCACAGCGTAAAGCATGGCCGGTCTAAAAACTTGTTTAAATATTAGAAGTTTATTTGTCAGGCAAAGTTTGGATTTCCTGTTTATAAGGGGATACAAACATTGTATATATTTGTTACATTTGGCTTGAATGCCCTCAATGTGATCTTTAAAAGTTAATTTATGGTCAAGTATTAATCCAAGATATTTCACTTGGTTTGACCAGGAAATTGGAACTCCGTTCATAGTGACTATGTGACTACTACTAGGTTTCAAAAAGGAAGCCCTGGGCTTATGTGGAAATATTATAAGTTGAGTTTTGGAAGCGTTGGGAGAAATCTTCCATTTTTGTAAATAAGAAGAGAAAATATCTAAACTTTTCTGAAGTCTGCTGCAAATAACACGAAGACTTCTTCCTTTAGCGGAAATGCCTGTGTCATCAGCGAACAAAGATTTGTGGCAACCCTGAGGCAAATCAGGGAGGTCCGAAGTGAAAATGTTATACAATATAGGCCCAAGAATGCTACCCTGAGGAACTCCTGCTCTAACAGGTAGTCGATTAGATTTGGAATTTTGATAATTTACCTGCAGAGTTCTGTCAGTTAAATAATTTTGAACTAATTTCATAATATAAAGTGGAAAATTAAACTTTTTCAATTTAGCAATCAAACCTTCATGCCAAACACTGTCGAATGCTTTTTCTATGTCTAGAAGAGCAACTTCAGTTGAGTGGCCTTCAGATTTGTTTGAACGAATTAAATTGGTAACTCTCAAGAGTTGATGAGTAGTTGAATGCCCATGGCGAAATCCAAACTGCTCATCTGCAAAAATTGAGTTCGTATTGATGTGAAGCATCATTCTATTCAAAATTATTTTTTCAAAAAGTTTACTTATTGAAGAAAGCAAACTTATTGGACGGTAGCTAGAAGCTTCAGCTGGATTTTTATCCGGCTTCAAAATTGGAACAACTTTTGCATTTTTCCATTTATCAGGAAAGTATGCCAAATGGAAACATCTGTTAAATAATTTTACCAGGAAAGACAAGGTACTCTCTGGGAGTTTTTTGATGAGGATATAGAAAATTCCATCATCACCTGGAGCTTTCATATTTTGAAATTTTTTAGTTATAGACCTTACTTCGTCCAAATCAGTCCCCCAGGAATCATCAAAAATATTTTCCCGTGAGAAAATATTCCGAAAATCCCGAGCAACCTGATTCTCAATAGGACTAGTAAGACCCAAACTGAAATTATGGGAACTCTCGAATTGCTTAGCAAGTTTCTGAGCTTTTTCCAAATTTGTGATCAAAATTTTACCACCTTCTTTAAGCGCTGGAATTGGCTTTTGAGGCTTTTTCAAAATTTTTGTGAGTTTCCAAAAGGGTTTGGAACTCGGGTCTAATTTAGAAACATTATTTTCAAAAGTTTTGTTCCTCAGGGCAGAGAATCGCTTTTTAATTTGTTTTTGCAAATCCCGCCAGATAACTTTCATGGCAGGATCGCGTGTTCTTTGAAATTGTCTCCTACGGACATTTTTAAGACGGATCAAGAGCTGAAGATCATCGTCTATTATAATTGAATCGAATTTAACCTCGCATTTCGGTACTGAGGCAGCTCTTGCTGCAACTATAGAAGTAGTCAGAGATTCAAGAGCATAATTAATTTCATCTTTGGTTTGCAAAGGAATGTTTGGATCGAAGTTATATTCCATAAATGTTCGATACTGCTCCCAATCAGCTCTATGGTAATTGAAAGTAGAGCTGTTGGGATTACAAATTATTTCTTGGGATATTTCAAAAGTTACTGGAAGGTGATCAGAACCGAAGTCAGCATGGGTAACCAGTTGGCTACAAAGTTGACATGAATCAGTTAAGACCAAATCAATAGTGGAGGGATTTCTTGCAGAAGAAAAGCATGTTGGGCTGTTTGGATATTGAATAGTGTAATAACCTGCAGAACAATCATCAAACAGAATATTACCATTGGAATTGCTTTGAGCATTATTCCATGAGCGGTGTTTTGCATTAAAATCACCAATAATGAAGAATTTAGACCTATGACGGGTAAGTTTCTGGAGGTCACCCTTGAGAAAATTCTTTTGCTGGCCTACGCATTGGAATGGCAAATAGGCAGCTATAAACGTAAGTTGTCCAAATTTTGTTTCAACAGAAACTCCCAAAGTTTCAAAAACTTTGGTTTCAAATGAAGAAAGAATTTTATGCTTGATTCGTCTATGAATAATGATGGCAACGCCACCACAGGGTCCATCAAGACGATCATTTCTATAAATCAAGTAATTTGCGTCCTTCTTAACCTTATGGTCAGGTTTAAGGAACGTTTCAGTTATAACGGCAATATGCACGTTATGAACTTTCAAAAAATTAAATAGCTCGTCTTCATTATCTTTAAGAGATCGAGCATTCCAATTTAAAATGTTTAATGCTTTAAAATCCATTACTGAATTTTAAAGTCATGACAATATTATTAGCAAATTTTACTCCAGTTTGAATAGCATCAAACATGGAGTTAGATTTAAGCATTTCAGAAATCATGTCAATTAATGAATTCTGTAAAAATTCCATTTTAGGGGCAGTAATGCTTCCTAAGTCAAAATTGTCAAAATTTCCGTTAGAACGTTGGTTAGTATTTCGATTTCTACCCGCTGCAATAGCAGCATAGGTACCTCCATTAACTCGCTGAACATTGTTAGCAGCGAGGGGAGTAGGTACAGATGAAACATTTGAAGCAGGGGTGATATTTGTACCTACGGGTACGAATGTAGAATTTGTTCCTCGCTGACCGTTGTTAACAGCAGAGGAATTTGTACCTGGTCGGAAACGTGGAGCGTTTCCTACCTGTCGGTTAGAACGAGATTGTAGGATCGCTTTGCGAGTCTTACATTCCCAAAAATTGGATTTGTGGTTTTCACCACAATTTGAACATTTAAATTTCTTAGGATCTTCCTTCACAGGACAGTCGTCCTTTGCGTGAGAGGAATCACCACAATTCATGCATTTAGCTGGCATGTAGCAATTTTTAGTTCCGTGACCCCATCCCTGGCACTTACGGCACTGAGTGAGGTTTTGGAAATTTCCTCCAGTCTTCCTAAAGTGTTCCCACTTCACTCGGACATGGAGCATAAGGCTAGCTTTTTCTAAGGCCTTAAGGTTGTTTAGTTCACTAGACTTGAAGTGAACTAAATAAAAATCATTAGAAATCCCGTTGCGCGAATCGCCAGGACGGGATTTCATTTTCATTTTGATTACTTGGAGTGGCACAACTCCAAGTAATTTTGCCAGTTCATCTTTGATCTGATCCAGGGATTCACCACTGGGCAGTCCTTTCATGACAACCTTGAACACACGTTCAGTTTTGGTGTCGTAAGTAAAAAATTTGTGCTTCTTCTCAGTAAGATACTTGAGAAGACATTTAAATCCGTCCAAGGTTTCAGCCAATACACGGCATTCACCCCGACGTCCAATTTGTAGTGAAAACTTAACTTTCACGAAATTCAAAAGTTCCATGCGAAGAGCATGGAAATCGGTAGTGGTTATCACAATAGGGGGAATCTTTTCCTTCTTGGCATTAAGCCGGGAAAGTTTACTAGAATTTTTCTTGGATGATGGATCATTCTCATCATCCGTGAGCAAATCAAATTGATTACTCAAATCAATTTCTTCAGAAGGGGGGTCAAGAGTTTGCCCCTTTCTTTTGCGTTTAGGCGCCATGGCGGCAGTCAATTTTTTATCCAAATCGACTTCCAAGCAGATTACTATAAGAATCTGAAGGATCGAAGAGGAATTTTCCAAATCGATATCCAAGAAGGATTACCTCGGGTAGGGTCCAAACAAGGATCGAAGAGGAATAAGAGGAGTTGAACAAGGTAGAAAATTTTTACAGGTTGAACACTGAAAAGTGCTGTTTAAATTTGTTGTAGCTTTAGGTAGTAGTAACACTTCCTTAAGCAAAAAGCAAATAGATCCGCACGGCAAGAGAGCACGATGCGGACTGAATTCATCAAAATATGGTTCAGTTATTTCATTGCAAACATACTATTACACGTTTTTCGGAGGCTTCGTAGTCGGCGTAAAGTATTTTAACCACCGTATTCGGAGTGTTAATAAATAAATTGTCTTAGATCCTCCACTACTGGCTCACCTTAATGGTGAGTTGATTGCAGACAAGTTTTATCCAACTACTAAATTACGTGTACAGGGTGCGTGACGAATTTTTGCAGTAAATGGCATATTTGAAAAAAAAAAACAGTTAGGTATTCTAGCAATGAATTTTGTGCGATTTATTTTCTTTCGCAACATATGGAAGTTGTAAGTAAATTTATTCAAAAAAATTGCCTTCCCTTTCGACGATTGTAGTTAGACGCTTCCGGAAACTGCAGTACCCGAGCAGGAGAAAATAACTAATTAATACCTAATTCTGATCTGATACCAAAATTTGGTATTGACCAGCATGACATAAGAGGTAAAATACCAAAGAATAATACCAAAAAAATACGTGCAAAATACTTTGTGAATACCAAAAATTGATATTTCTATATCAACAGAATACCTGGGAGGTATTATTTTGGTATTGTATTATCATAATTTGGTATTGGAATGGTATTGTGGGAACATTTTTTTAGTATTATTTTTTGGTATTTTACCTCTTATGTCAGGCTCATCCATACCAATTTAAGGTATCGAGATAATCATTCCTGCTCGGGTATGCACGTTTTAAAATGTTTCGATCCATAGATGTCATCACTGCCTTGATTTTAGCTTTTAGCGACTTAAGTGTGGTGTGAGGGGTTCTATTGGTATCCCGTTGGACGACGCCCTATACAAAATAATCCAAAAGATTGATATCGGGACTGCTTGGGGGCCAAATTTCTTCCTCCCAAATTTACGAAATATTTTCCGTAAGCCATTTCTGTGCTTTATTAGCAGTCTTTTCACTTTCCCAAGCCTTTTTAAATATTATACACTGTTCTTTCAGACACATTTACCGACCGAATTATTTCTTTCATGCATACTCCGGCGCGCAACAAAGCGACAACGGCTGACAGATTGCTCTCTTGTTTCGACATCTTTACGTTTACTCAACATTGTTTGTTTAAATCTTACACCTAACAGTATAAGCTATCCAGTGCTGCCAAATATATCTAAATCATGATGCACAAGCATGAGAAATTACTATTTGAAATTTACTGCAAAAATTCGTCACGCACCCTGTACATGCAGTTATACATTCCTATATTAGAATTATGGGCGCTCTTGAAAGGCAGCGCATGGATTTTAGGAGGTTGAAGAACGCATATCTAAAAAATGGTATGTAACCAGCTCTTAATTTTCCATGGCAGCAGTGTTCGGGAAACTTGGGAAATTGGTGACTCTGAATTATAACAAAAGACCAACGATCAGAGTAAGCTCTCGCATTTTCGTAGTGTCTAGAAGAAGTCAGAGCTCTCACAGTCGAAGAATCTTTGTTTAAAATCTTGATTTATTCTTCTGTTCATCACGGCTATTACCGCTATTCCTACTTGAACTTTGCACCTGCCTTCAACATCAATTTCATGAACGTGATTAGAGCCCTAAAATCCCATTCAGCGAACTACGGCCGGTTTTGGTCGAGAAATCATAATCATTTGTTGTACATGATTATTTTTATGGTTGCAATTATTGCGATAACCTTTTTTTTTCTAAGTGAAGCACCCTAATGTTAAATAATTGAAGAAACAGGAGTAGATCTTAAAATACCTTTAAATTAGAAATAGAAGACCCTACCATCAACTCCCATCTAGCAAATATAATGACAACATCATCCACATTCAACTTTCTCACAATCGATTTATGTTCTGTCGCTCCACCCAGCAGTCGGGACGAGTCTATAACTAACCCGTCCCTGACACACAATCTAATTAATTTCTCAAATAGCCATGACAATGCCACACGAAAGATAAACCACTCGCTCTGCCCCCCGATCACACCAGCCCGCAGCGTATCACTCAGTACCAGTTGTAGGTAGGTTAGTGGTCGGAAGAGCCGAGGAAACGCTCATCTTCATTAGCACCGCCACTACTGCAGACTGTTTGCAGGTTTCAGAAACAGTTGCATGGCTTTTCACTCGACGGCCATCCTCTTGTTGAACTTCTCTCTGCCGACCACCGACCGCCACTCAACAACGTTCCAGATCTGAAATGTGGAATAGTATTTCTTCAACTGGGGTATTTTGCATAAACTTTTGCCACCGCCTAGTAGCGGCAGCAGCCAAATAACGGAGAAAACTGTTAAGACGTCTTCATGGTCGCAATATGATAGCTGGAAATTTATGCTTCATTTAAATAATAAAACCGTCCCCGAAAAGTTGTTGTTCTGAAATGAAATTTCATAAGATTATTTTTCGCATTCATTTCTGCCTCCTCTCAGTCGGAATTCAGCCCGCTACAATTGTCCTGGAAGTTTTCAGCTCTTCAGTGTGCTGCCGTTGGTGATGATTATGGCGAAAGTGAAGATAAAAACTGCTCTTTCCAGCGAGAAAAGCCGGTTACGATGAACTCGTCGTAACCAGGAAAAAGTGGAAATAATAGTTTGCAAGTAGTATTAAAGTTCCAAGTATTGTTATGTTCGTTCATAATAAAGCATATTTTTGCTAAATGCTCTTTCAAATTGCCGTTGTTTTCCAATACCATTTCCATTTCCGTCCGTTCGTACCAGGGAAGTTTTTTTTTCCCCCAACCCTCCAAGCACTTTAATAAAATTATTTCCCCACCAAAGACCCTCGCCTCGGCGGGTGCTAATGAACCGTAATTGCCGGAAATATTTCAATTAGCTCAATCACTTATTATTCCACCCGCACTGCACAGCCATAAGGTCGACCCGCCAAGCGACGCGACGGTGATGGTGGAGATTTTCCTCGGTTGGCACGCGAAGCGTATCCTTCCTCAGGTTTAGGTTAGGATTTGTTGTGTTATTGCTTCTCTTTGACCATATTGTACGTTGGATGATATTGTTATGAAGTCTACTGTTCCTCCCTGTGATTAACACTGCCATGGCGAAGTTTGATTGTAGTGCCTGAGTGAGTGAGTATTGATTGCAGTGAGTATTGTCTGCAGAAATGGATCGCTCCTTTGAGACTTTTTCATGAATTTTTAGTAGTGAATGCTAAGGATAAATAAAATTGAATTTTCAGTTATCCCATACCGACGCCAGGAAGGCAGCTCCCACACCTGGACCCTACCTATTGACCCATCAACTCATGAACCGGGGACCAACGGCTTTACTTCCTTTCCGAAGGAAGGCGTGATCAGAGATGTTATGCCTCAGAACATCCCGGCGGCGCCGACTGGGATAGAGAGGTAATCACGCTTACCACTACACCACCGGTGCCGCTAGTTAGCCCATATTAAAAGAGATAGTTTAGTGCAGTTAATTTTTCTATCAAAATTCAAAATTTTCGCACGGCAGAGCCACACTCTTTGTTTTCACTAAAGGTACACTGGAGAGCGCTCTCGAGTGCACCTTCAGTGAACACCCAGAATGTGGCTCTACGGTGTGTAAATTTTGTATTTTAATAGGGAGATTAATAGCATAAAACTATTTTGACGTAGGACTACGTCTTTAATTTCTATACATTAAAAAAAATCAAAATTCAGGCATGTATCGACAAATTCCAAACACGGACGTAACGATAGAGCGCATATCGAACACACGACACATTGCGCATTCTCACATGAGCGAGCTCAATGCTCGGTTGATCGCTCACCATTTCACCAATGAATGGAAGGGAGGGGAAAAGCAGCGGTAATAGAAACGCTTACCAAATCTATTTCTTCTGGTTCTTTCTGGTTCTTTAATACTCGAAAGAAATCCGAACAATGTAGATTTATGGAATAAAAAACCTAATTTTTCCAAGTGGATTTATTAAAAAACAACAAAAATTACCTTCACCAAAAGTTGCTAAATGTACTTCTTGGTATGCTTTTTAAAGTGATATGAAACACTATCGGTTGTACTTGTGCCATTTTGAAATGTTACGCTTGAAAGTTTGGGCTAAAAGAATACAAAACTGACGATAACTTTTGACAGAAGACCTGTACTGGTTATAGCGTCTTCGGAGAAAATGTGTATTTAAATATTAACTACAATCGCTCTGAAGACAGTAGGCCAAAAAAGTGATGTTTAAAAAAAAATGACAGAAAACTGATTTTTGGCTTTTGTTTTCTTATATGGCCTATATCTCCAAATATAGAAGAGGTAAACGAAAAGAATGTTAAATGAAATAAAAATAGTTAGATACCAAATTACGTTGCTGGTAGAATGTTGCGTTTAAGACACTTTTGCAAATAACGCGGATATAGCTCACAAGAAAATGTTCAGAAGACATCAATACGCTATCTCTAATATTTTTCGAGTTATTAATTTATTCCACCTAATTTTGCTTCCTGGACCACTGTGCAATGGTGTAAGCATGCCATCCCGAAAGTACCAGCATTTAAATCTCTTGGATCTCAAGTGGCTCTGAACAACATTTCTATGCTATATATTTTTTTAAGATCTCTAGATGGAGGGTAAAAAAGGTTCACAAAATTGAAATATTTTTGAACCATGGAGAGAAATAACAACAAAGAATCATCAATCAGTGCCAATAGCATCAGGTTTAGGTCATTGAGTATCCGTGAAAGAATAATCTTGCGTGAATCATCCAGCTCTAAACCCTCCCGTAGACGGCAATTGGTACAACGTTTATGCATTTCGTGTTAGTTCTCCATGCACTGCAGTAAATACAACTGTAATATCAACAAATAGCACCAAAATAAAAGGAGCGCCAAAAGGCAACAGAGATTAGTACCTATTTGTTCCGTACCCATTGCGCCAACCCTTTCGATGGACACCAGGAAGAAACAACAAAAGGCCCTTTTCAGGGCCAACAACCAACAAACAAACGGCCCTTTAGACATGTTATTTTAGACGTGTGCTGTTTTACAGCTTTTACTCTGCTTCTGTACAAGCTGAATTAACTATTCGAGAAAGGTGATTCATGTGCACTATTATAAAGCCTCTACTCAGCGATCTTGTTGTTGTCTTGGCCTGTACATTTGTTTAGGTCAGTTCAAAGTGTTGCCGTAGCGAATTTGGTAGTATCAAGGTTCGCCAATGCGGTCGTCTCGAGTTGGATTCCAGGTTCCGGTACAGTGTAAATTATTTGGTGGTGTGCTTATAACATATTTCGATTAATTTAATTCGCAGTAAAATAAAATAAACTTGATAAACTCATCCACAAAAAAAAACAGCGTAAACAATATTTAACCTGGCGTCAAGCAAAAGTGATTATTGGATAATCGGGTAAAGGTTGGGTAAGCGCCTTTGAAGTTTACACACAACTAAACAGCAGAATAACAACTGTATAGAAGTGTAAATGGATATGCAATAAGAGCTTGCCACTACCGTCCCAACAGCAAATTAAGTTCGCCAGATTTGATTTTCCAGAGGTTGAGTAAAGGTTTCCTCATATCGTATAACATTTTAATACAGCTTGAGGCTGTATAAATGAAATAAGTAAAACGTTTACATTGCGAAAATTGTTAGTTGGGTAGATCTTGTCCATCCGAACAACTTTACCAAAGACGGAAACCTTCGATCTAGTCCATATGCTAAGTTTGGACAAAAAATTCTAAATGAATGTTGATTTATACTAGTGCCACCTGGTGAGTGAATTCAGAGCTAAACTTTTTATCTTAGAAAAGGTATTGTCTGAACAACTATGAACAGCTTTACCGTAGTCGGAAGCCCGATAATTCACCTTTTTGCAATATAAGGCTAATATGCGGCTAATATAAAGCTTAGCATGCCCTTTTTTAACCGTTTATCAGCCTTATATTGCAAAAAGGTGAATTTGCGGGCTTTTTGGTTACTTGGCTAGCGTTGCCTGGTGAGTGAATTCTCAACTAGACTATTCACATTAGGATAAGTCTTGTCTATCTGATCAACTTTGCCCAAGACGGAAACCTTCTATCATCTAGTCCATATGTTAAGTTAGGACATTCAATTGAAAATTAATGTCACACCTAGCATAGCGCTGCCTGGTGCGCTAATTCTGAGCTGAACTTTTTACTATAATATAGGTCAGTGTCCATCTGAACACTGTTGCTGAAGACGATATATAGATATTAAGTTAGGAAAAACAATTCAAAATGAGTGTCGTTCTAGCGCCACCTGGTGAGTGAAATTTGAACTAATATATCAGGCATAACATTTGATAACGGCACAAAAGCATTTGTGAACAAACTTTCTAAGGCCCTTTACACGCGAACCAAAGTACACCCACGCAAACCACCCAGACAACCAGAAGTCGTATAAGATTGTATATATTACATCGTATAAAATATGAGTTTAAATCACTATCGCATATCTGTATACGCTATGTACGGTCGATGTGTAAAATTCATCGCATATTATGTTTTTTCACGAACTTATTACGACGAATAGGCCAGACTCGCATAAATATACGCACGATCCCATATTATGTTGGTTTAAAGTCGTTAATATTTCACACAACGATGAATATGCATGCATTAGCCATATTATCCATATTACATCGTATTATATATGGTACACATCGTATAAAGTGTTACCTCAAAACACGATTTACGATTTAAATTATGATAACAATATAATGTACATCATATGTATGAACCAAGTCAGTTCATGTTGATTTTAAATCGTATGTAATATGAATTTTACTCGTAAGGATAAAATTAAAGCACAATATCAAAATTATTAAAGCTTGAGTGTTTTCATTAAGATCAGCAAGTATTATTAAAAAATGCGTGATTATTTGACAAAAAGGAGAATAGTTAAGGCTCGAAAGAGCGGAACCTATAGCCGACTGCTTCAGCGATATAGAAAGAAGTGGAAACTTTCTAGAAACAACAACCCAGATCCTAGCGAACAGATAGAACGAGCCATAGAGCATCCTGATGAATTTCTGCCTGAGATTCAGAACCATGTGATTCCCGAGACATTACCTATAAACGATGCTGATGATTTACCAGACATTTCCAACGAGGACCAGTCTGTGTCGGAAATCCGTAAGCTTAAACGTATCTAATATTGCTTCAATTTACAATCATACATTTTCAGCTGGTCGTCAAGATCTTCTTGCTGAACTTCGCAGCTGGTCTGCTGAGTTCCACATTACTCAGGCTGCATTGAAATCTCTTGTAGGGATTCTCAACTCCAACCTAGGTTTAAATCTGCCGAGTGATGCCCGCACCATCATGAGAACTCCAAGAAACTTGAACATAATTGAAATGGGAGAGAACGAACGATATTGGCATCAGGGTGTTGAGAATTGCCTACGAAAAGCTTTGGAACAGCTTGATCGACCATTATCAATATCTTTGAATTTTAACATCGACGGTTTGCCAATTCACAAAAGCAGCCTTAAAAACTTCTGGCCAATCCTGTGTAATATTCACGAATTGCCCCACATATCTCCTATGGCAATAGGAATATTTTATGGAACCAGCAAGCCAAAAAACGCAACTGAGTTTCTAAATCCGTTTATAGACGAGCTTTTGCCAATTCTAGAAACAGGATTGATGATAAATGGATACCAGGTTGCGGTACAAGTGCGTTGTTTTGTGTGCGATTCTCCTGCCCGATCATTCATCAAGGGAGTGATGAATTTTAATGGTAAACATGGTTGTCTCAAATGTACAACCAAAGGTAAATTTTGTCACACAGCTGGCACAGTAATATTTCCTCAAATTGATGCACAACCTCGAACCAATGAGAAATTTAGAAACAAAGAGTATCCTGAACACCAAAAGAGCGATACACCTTTGCTCCGTTTACCTATTGATATGATTGAGGATATAATTGTCGCCGACGCACTTCATCTTTTGGAATTGGGTGTAATGCGGAAGTTACTGAATGGATGGCGTACGGGATCTATGACGAAGCGAGCAAAGTGGAGTACTGTAGAAAAAGGCGAAATATCTAATTTACTCGTAAGAATTCGTTTTCCTAAAGAAATTCACCGTCGAATGCGTTCATTAGAGCATGTTTCCCTATGGAAAGGCTTAGAATATCGCAATTTTCTGAATTACGTTGGTTTGGTTCTACTTAAAGACTATTTACCAGAAAAGTACTATCAACATTTCCTGTTTTTGTTTTGTGCCGTTAGAATTTGTTCTGTTGAAATGTATAAAAGCTTCCTTCCGGTTGCAAGGGAACTGTTCAACGATTTTGTAAAAGATTATAAGGATTTCTATGGTATAGAATATATCACTAGTAACGTTCATAATCTCTGTCATGTAGTGGATGAAGTAGAGAGGTTTGGACCGTTATCTACCCTATCTGCTTACCCATTTGAAAATTATCTTCATTCACTCAAAAAATTGCTTCATACTGGACCGCTACCTTTAAACCAAATTGCAAACCGTTTAACTGAACTTAGTAAAGAGGCCTCGAAAAGTATTAGAAATGCATGTCAAGTGAGTACTAGAACCATCCGGTCAGTCGAAAAAACAGAAACGAAGGTGACAATAACTCTAACAGATTTTACTTTGAGCACTAACTTCGAAGATAAATGGATTCTTACCAAAGATCTTACAATACTGTGCATGGAAAATGCTATACCAAACAATTCAGGCTGGAAAATTCAAGGTCGTTCCATACTTCTTAAATATGACTTTTTCAGTAAACCATTTAAATCATCATTTATTCATATTTTTGCTGCCAGAGAAGAGAAAAACAATTATTCTAAAGAGCACGATTACGATTTAGATTGTATAATGTGCAAATTAGTTGCTATTCGAAGAAAAAGCGAAATTGTATTTGTACCTCTCATTCATACTGTAAAATAAAAATTGAAATTATGGTCGGTCATTCAGTCCACATTTTATTTTGAATATCTTTGTTTTTTGTCTTATTCTGATTCATCGTAAAAATAACAATAACAATAAAAGTAAGCAAGTGACTTAACATGTTTAACCAAAAAATATCCGTCGAAATACGAATAATAAATTTAAACATCAGCGAATCCAGCAAACTCTTGCGACTCATCTTCAGCGGTGCTCATTGAAGTTTCAGCCGGTTCAGGTTTATCCTCAACATCATCCGACCCATCTTCATTAGAATCAGTGGTGGCATTATCGGTTTGTACACTATCCTCGTCATCATCCTTGCCATTGACATCTTCAGCTTCATTTTCATCATCATTGGCTTTTTTATCCCGTTTTTGGCGGCATGTAGGCTTCCGAAGCTGCTTACTTGTGGATCGTGCTTTAGAGTAACGGAAAAGTTTGTCCTTACAGAAAGACTCCAGTTTTTTAATCGTGTAAAATGGGTCACCAACGCGAACTATTTTCAGAAGCAGTTGAAGGACATTAGCGAATTCACGGAAACCCCGTTTTGATTTATTTCCTCTGTTGATGCCTGTCCAGGTAAAGTTGTTCCAAAATGCTCGGGTGAACAAACAGTCTACGATTAAGTAACATGCCGAATCGCCTCTTTCCGAGTAGGTATCTGGAGCAATTATTTTTGAGAAATATTTGACCTGTAAGATACGTTTTGATTTAGACCTCTCTGATAGATATGTTGCGTTGGATATTGTTCTGGAAACATTGCTTATTCAGAGAAAAATTAATATATGTCGTCAGATTATTTGATAACCGCGTTGAAACATTTTCTTTGAAGTGGCAAGATGCATGGCAATATATTGATCTTTTTAACGCAACATTAAATAAAAGCCGAAAAATTATTTCAATATATAAGTTAAACTTACGTAATCGTTGAATACATCTACGTTCGCTAAAAGTTTGTTGAAATTCATTACATCTTTCTCATCGTTAATGAGGTTGTGCTCCTCAACTGACTTTCCTTCCTGTACATGTGGTGTAGGCCCTTCAACCCTATTGGTCATATCCAACATTGTGACAAAACGAGGAAGATTTTTCTCGAAACAATCTTCTACTGCTTGTCGAACACCTGTGTTGATTGAATCGATTATATCATACTTCATTTGTTCCATTTCTGTCTTCAATTTGGCCATTTCAGATTTCACCGATTCTATCTCGAGTTTAAATTCATCGCGCGAAATCATATTTCCTAAAAGCATGTAAATGGTTAAGGGCCTATTCAAGTTAGGAATATGGGGTGACATATCACTTCGTCGTACGTCATTTATACAAATAAACTAATACTGTGGGCATAGGCATCATACGACGAAGTAGCATGGAACCATAGACGATAAACCTGGATTAACAATAGAAAAGGGCCCATCAATATTTGTAAACAAACCGTTCTAAAGCCCTTTCCTCTCAAAGCGAAGATCACCTACGCAAACCGACACCATAAACGTTTAGGAGAAACTTTCCCCTATCCGATGATAATGTTGGTTTGTGTGGGTGGTCTTCGCTTTGTGAGGAAAGGGCTTTAGAACCGTTTGTTTACAAATGCTGATGGGCCCTTTTTTATTGTTGATCCAGAATATGGCAATTCATTTGATTTCATACCTGGTGCGTTGATGGCTCCGGAGTCATTTGTAGATGGATTGATGTAGACGATGCCGTCATCACTTACGAAAATAGATTGGTGTTGTTCCTGATTATGAGTCAGTTCAAGCAGGTCTGCTGGTATCAGATCTGCATCTATTAAAAACATGAAATTAATAAGCGTTTACTTATGGGTTATATTTTTTCACCTTCCGGGAATGAATTGTTTCGCTTTTCTGAAATGGCGTTTGACGGATGTGATGCAACGGAGTCAGATGGATGCGATGGCATTCCTAGCGATTTTACCGATGGACCCGGTACCTCATCCTGAGTTCCAAGAGCTCGTTCCTGATACGGTCGTTCTTGAGGCCGACTTGATGCTATCCCGGAAGCATTGTTCTGTGGTGATTGCAACAATACACCCTGTCCTACGTCCGGAACTGCTGGATTTTGTTCCTGATATGACAACCCGTTTGAACTAAACTGAACTGCTGTGTTCGATGAAGTAATTTCTAGGAAATTAAAAATAATAAGTAAATTTAATCAGCGATAGTAAACCAGAAGCCATACTCCCGATTATCTTGTTGTAATCCCTAGATCTTTGCGAAGTAGCTGATTTCGTTTTGCAGTTCTTTAGTAGCTTCCTTTTGGCATCGATGTCTGATATGTCATGTTTAAGAAGCTCTTCGGCGGCTGCTTCTGCTGCTTTCAGGCTTTTGTATTTACGAGAAGTAATTGCCGGTATTTTCTTTGTGGCACCGTGGAAATCAATACCATTCGTCCGCATTTTATCTAGTTTTTCGTTTGATGACAGCTTGGGCCACATTAAGTAACCATCACGTACCCACGAAGCAGGAACCGCTAGCACACGCAGCTGCTGCTTCTCAAAGAACTGTACCACAGAAAACATCTTGGGGAAAATTGAATATTATTCTTATCAATCCGACAATAATTCATTGTATTATTGAGAAACTTACTGTTATGAAGTTAATTTCGATAGTTAATAGCAATTCCGAGCAGTTATTTTGACACTATGATACACTAAATGTTTGGAGAAACAGACGACGAGACGAACGCGAACGCGAATGTAAACAACAATGGCGGCATACAGAAAGTTCCTCGTATAGGTGTACATATTATATCACGTATTTACAAAGTTTCTCGTATATAATTACAAATTAAATCGTGAAACAGTATCTAGTAGACTTTAAATTATACGATTTACTTTGACCTTATAAGCGGTGAATGTAAAATGTCATAGTTAAAAATCAGTACATTCGATATCTAGGATGTGGTGCAGTGTACTGGATGCCGCTTATCAACATGAAAGTTCGTAGTTCGAGGCTGAGCCGGGGGTGATAAGGTAATAATTTATAAATGATAATAAATGTAAATTGATGAGAATTTGTCAGATCAATTGAAAGGATGAGAAATCTGCTAGTTATAATAGGGTTTGTGCTACGAGAGAATATTTTTTTTTTAATTTCAAATAAACTATACAGATCAAGTCGCATAAAATACCAAATAATATCCTAACAATATACATCGGAAATCGTGAATTATGGTTAAAGAAATCACTGAGCAGAAACATAGTCGTAATTGAACCCATTTTACATCGCAAATAATGATATAACAAGTCGTACTGTGGCTTGAGTTTAATTGCAAATGTGTAGTTTTTAAGTCGCATAAAGTAATGAAAAACGTCGTAACAATACACATAAAAAATATCAGACAAGTAATGAAATAACTCGTAAGAAAGTCTGTGAAGTCGTATATATTTAGTTTTTAAATCGTTGTCGTTTTCTAATTATCAGGCACTGCACGTATATCGCCTCCACTTTTATACGTATAAGGACTTTTTTTGCATTATATGCGATTTAACATGAGGGGATATACACATGTATATCACGGCCATAAATTGTGATATCCATGCAAAATGGTTTACTGGGCAATACCACTTTCGGAAAGGTGATAGTTGCCCCTATCCGATGATGTTGTTGGTTTGCGTGGGCGTACTTTGGTTCGCGCAACTTGAACATTTTCGTTTTAGCACCATCTAGTGAGTCAATTCTGTCATACACTATCCATAGTTTTGAAGACCTTGTATTTTAAAATATTTTTGCAGAAGCAAGTAACATCCTATTTGGTTGTGATCTTGTGATGTAAACATCGCTAGCATCACAATTTGCCACTTCATGGGTATATTTTTACAATGACCCCTCCCTATGAGTGATTCCGCCCAGAGGTGGGGCAACAGTACATTTTTTGCAAAACCATCATCCAGAGCAAAACAAAACAGCCAGCATACGGGAGGTCGTGTATTTCTACATTACAAGCAAACGGCGGAGATAGAGAATAGGGAAAATGTCGTAGCCCATTATTTTTCAAACAGTTTCTTGAAATTACATTTTAGCTGCAAGCTTGCGTGTGACAGTAAATTATTAAATAAGGGAGTTAATTTACACATAATTTTAACATCTGAGATTATGAGTGGTTAGTATTCGTTCTTATTTTATAATTCATTACAATAAACATCAAATAAATGCTATAATTAGCCAGAAATCAGCAAAATTCTACATGACATAAATTTATGTCGCACGTGCCGCTGGTCTTGTCTGCTTCATAGTGCGCAAATGTTCTGTCGCCTGCAGAAAACAGTTTAGAAATGTCATGACATTTTTCCGCTTGCCAGTTTGTGTTTGTGCGTCTTTTCTATGGTCGTTGCGCAAAGTATCAAATGTTAAGGAAAAAAACGTTAAACTCCAGTACTCGTGCCACCACTGATCCCGCCTTCTTAAATAAACTATGATACATTAGCGTTAGCGTTGTTGTGATATACTTCGTAGATTGGATACTAGCGACACTCACGTCTCTTCTGAAATTCTCAGAAATTCTGGGGATTAAACATTGTTTCCAATCTAAACCAGAGTAACAGAAGCATGACTGTCGCTATTTCCGGCCACGCCCATCTTTACCATAACTAAGGATAGGGAAGGAAATGTTGATGTAGTACTTACTTAACGAGCGGCCACCGACTTAGCGACACCCTCATAAGTGCTACGGAGTTGGAGGGTTGGGTAGGGTATTCGGTTAGGATTCACCTCAAGTTGGCGATGCAACCAAAAGTAAGTATTGTTTATTTGTTGTTCATTTAATCTCTCGATAGCCGACTATCGAAAGAAAATATTCATTTTGTTTAGTGATCATGAATTTTAAGAGTCATGACGAAGAGCTTGGGATTAAACCCATGATTTTCTGCTCAGTAAGCAAAATCGATCCCTCCAGGGTCATCGAGCATCTCATAATCAACAGCGCTTCGCGTCAAAGTACGAATATATACATGAACTATCTATTTTGAAAACTATTATTTACGATAATTATATGAAAGAAATAAAATATAAACTACAAACAAAACGTGACTACTAAAATCTTAAAAAAGATATTCTCACAAATATATTTCACGCAACCAGGAATCTCAAAACCATTAGACGCTATAATGATACTCTGCACATGTTAGATACAAAAAGAAGCCAAAAAGCAAGCGTCCGACACACAAAACCGGCCAAATCCACTTGCAGTCACAATCAACGATTCTACGAATCGCGAGCGCTCACGAATCATAAAACCGCTGACTGCGACACTCTGAAAGCGAAATTGACAGGCTCTATGCGTCAAACACCCGCCCTCCAATCTCCTCCGGCATCCAAAAACACAAATCTCCATTACAACATTCACTCATCTATAGCAAGTGAGTGGAAGCAACCCTGCATGCAACCATTCTTCATGATACACTTTTTCTGCCAATCTTTCTATTAGGCCAGTGGACATGCGTTAGCTTCGAAACTTCTAACCAAACTGGGAAAATTTTCAGATCACAAAAAAAAAACTTGAAAAAAAACATTCAAAGGTAATTACAAGAAAAAAATTTTTTTAATTATTTTACGCAAAAACGAGCAAGTAATATTAAATCTCTTGTATCGCATGCTAATGCTAATTGACTGTAACAAAAATAATATGCTTAAATAAAATAAAATATTAATTAAAATTATATGCAAAATTTACTAGAAGATCATTACTTTATTGGTGAGAAGATTCTAATAAGCCCTCCCAGTTTCTCTGTGTACAGAACAAATATGATACTATAATCAGAATTGCTCAGTCTGCATAAAACAGCCGATTTCATCAAGGAAGTTCTATTAACAACCAAGAATTAATCGTTTGAGGCATACTGAAGCATTAAGAAGGTGATATGTGTCACTATAGGAAATCATCATCGTTGCAAATATAAAAAAAATAAACCTAACCCATTGCTTCAGTACCGTCAACCTCCATATCCATGGGGAGGGCTTAAATAAACTTTGATAGATTGAACTAAAAGTATATTAAACTTATTTTACAAAAAACACGAGATTTTTAAAAAGATCCATTGGAATATGAAAATTTGATTTTGGGGTTAAATTGACCTCAAGGTACAGTCAATGTATTTTTTTTTTGGCACAGACGAAGAGTTAAAGCTGCAGAGCAATTCCAGGAAAAATAGTGGAATAGGAAATTTTGAAAGTGGCGTCCTTGTAATTTATGTAAATATTTCAACACGAAAGCGGCACTTCTGATCGAAATGTCGTCTGAGACAAAGTTACAGTGAAAATTAATGCCTCTCCGAGAAAAATAAACATAAAAAAGACCTTTAATTTACTTCAAGTAAAAAAATTAAGAAAACAAAATGTTTAAAAACCCAATTACCTCAAAATGTCTATGCCCGATTTAAAAACCAAGAGAGCACGATGCGGACTGTGTTCCAACAATTGTGCTTTGGTAAGTTATCGATTTCCAATGATGACTCACACCACTTGAAGGTGCAAATTATTCGCTGTCATCACCATTTCCATATCGTTGTGGAAAAATGGCAGTCATCACCAAACACATCTACACGCCACTTGCCACCAGTACGAGAGTTGAAACTTCCTTTATTTGCATATGCATTTTGATAGGCAAACAGCTGGTAATTTTCACCCAATGGGTGTCTGCCAGTACATGCATGAGCCTCCTATATTCGGAAGCTGTAGCAAAATGTGTGCACTTCCATTCACGTTCTAGTCTGCCTATCTATACAGATGATAAAGTTCAGTGCAAACTGAGAGCATTCTCCTGTGCATGCAAAGTTCTCGACACCGGGAAAGGTTGCAGTTGCAGAAAGTTCAAATCTTATTTCCACTGTAGGGCAAGAGTAAATATTTGATGGGGAATGTGTAAAGAAAGGCTGAACCTTACGTTTCGAGATAATTTATTCGTTCAATAGCATAATCCTTTTGAATTTGGAAATTAAATTCTGATAGAAACAAAAAAATGGAACGCTCTTTAATCCCGCCGAGAATCGAAAAAGTTGTTTTGATAGTGAAACCACTCCAAGCGCCACCCGGAAAGTAGCTTAAATATTCATGACTCAATCAACCTGCTCCGGTGTTCGTCAAGTTACAGGACAGCAGAAAGATCCACCGCAAATTCCAACCAAGCCACTGACTGGCCACCATCGCAATCGTAGCATCAATCTCAATCAAAGCTAATTGTGGCATTTTGCAGAAAATTAATTGTGACTTATACCAAAGGAGGGCGCTAGGGAAAACAGCCGAAGCGTAAAAGTATAAAGAAGAAAAAAAGGCTGCTCAACTTTGGCTCAAAGTTTGTCCCCTACCGGGTCTTGGAAGAAAAACACAGCTCAAGTAAACAGAGGTTGTATCACTTCAGTGCAAGAGGGGATGAAATAAGGATGCTTCCTGTTCACTTGCGTCCTTCTTCTTCGGAAGGCAACAGCAACGAGCATAACTCACTGTCGCAGCAAATAATTCAGTTGTCCCCTTCTGCTTTTGCGTGAAGTGTGTCGATGGGGACGCGCTGAGGCTTCCAAAGCGTCAGGGAAACTTTGGCACTTGAAGTGTGAACACCGGGAATAGAGAGGAGAAATGGAAAAGTTTTTTGTTGGTCTTGTTTCATCCACTTCTTGTTCCGTTTGTGGATCTTTGAAGTTTGCGGTCTACCGCGCTTTGTTGTCCATTTTGCCCTTGTTAGGGAGTTTAACCGTTAAAGGCAAATCATCGGCGTGTGAAAATACAAACCGATTCTGTCACCGAGCGAGGTTTGTTTGGACGATGAACAGTGGCTTCCACTGGACAGTGACGGCAGTAAGTTCATGAACTCTGGACACTGGAAATGAAGTCAACACTTTTGACGTACATACTTAGTTTTTTTTCTACCGAGCTCAGCTGTGCAAATCTCGGCAAAAAAAAAAGTTTCACTGAGTTTCGGATAATGCTTAGCTGAATCTCGGTAAAAAAAAATGAAATGTTTGCTGAGGTCTCAGTAAAACTTTTACGTCTGTGATTTCAATATGGAGTACACTTTGTGAAAATCGATAATGGAACATGTGACAAAATTATGAAAGATTTTGAATGTTAATACCTCAGGTGCCCCTTGACCAATTTCAATTATTTTAACACCAATCGATCAGAAATCATTCCACGCATCTGTTAAATTTATGATTTTATTTTATTTTCAAAACGTCACTATTGAAAATTGCACGAATTTGCAACTGTTAAAATTATCACCGATTGCCTGCGAAAAACGATTTCCCTTACACAAATTTTAAAGTGGAACTCCATCCGGTCTCACCAAACGGTGTATAATTAAATCACTGCGTGGTGAGTGGTGGTGTTCTCCAGTACACAACGAAAGGCTCTCCACAATCAGCTAGCTATCAAGGAGGCCCACAACCGCTGATCAAATTCAGTGTGTGTGGTGGTGTCCGGTCGTCGGTATCAGCAGCAGCAGTGCTTTAGGCGCGTGGCGTTGAACATTGTTCTCCAGGACACAACGAAAGGCTGCCTGCAAGCAGTGAGGTGCAGCCCACATGAGCATCGATAGAAGGAGGAAGAAGCCGCACCGCTATTGATCGGAATCAGTAGCTCTTCGTGAGTGGCTGTGGGCGATCTATGTCAAGCGCATCATACGAAGGAGTATAAATATTCCTACACAAAACATAAGCTCCTGCTGCAATTAACAATTAACAAATAACATTTATTATAAAAGGTCATGTACAAGCCCATAGGGCTGTCCCTAGTAGTTTTTTTTTTTTCAAAATGATGTATCGCGGATTCTATCTATGCAATTTATAACGGTTTTAGACCGTTGGAAAAGTTACTTTCTCAACTATTAACTTACTCAACTAACAACTTATAACTTTAAAAAGCTGTTGTTAACGTCAAGCCACTTTGTTGGGTCTTCTCAGCTTTTTCAAAAAAATATTCCAGAGGCCAGTACCCTTTCAGCAGTGGGGATTTATTTTTATTACTAAGCTAAATGGACCAAAGGGTCTCAGAATTTCATGAAACTTTGCCAACAAGTGGAGTTTATGGTTATATGAATGAAACAAAATTTCACAAATTTTGGTTATTAATTGTCCCGGAAAATTTTAGATGAAGATATCAGATTTTTTCGGACATCACGTATTTACTTCGAAAATTCTAAATTTATGAATAAAGCTTCGTAAAATTATCGGTGCTGGTGGTGTAGTGGTAAGCGTGATTACCTCTTACCCCAGCAGGCCTGGGTTCAATCCCAGTCGGCGCCGTCGGGATGTTCTGAGGCATAACGTCTCTGATCACGCCTTCATTCGTACAGCCTTTGATCACGCCTTCGGGAAGTAAAGCCGTTGGTCCCCGGCTTTAAATGGAACTTTGACCACATGTAATGCTCTCGGAACCACAAGGAAACAATTGGGGAAACCTGTAGCAGGACAACACCCAAACACGCCATACGACAGCTCTTTCTTCATATTTTTTTCATGAATTAACTTTCCATAAACTTCAAAAGGGCCATTGACCACATTGACCGCTTTTGGAGCCACAGGATACCCCCGGGAGAACAGGGGGAATTGCATTTTTACACCAAAACTAGCCTTGCGAAAGCTCAGGCCCAAAAATTTAAATCACTTTCTCTCAGATGTTCACCAACGATACTCAGGTTACTCAGAAATTGTTTCAAAGACCATCTGGTGAGCAACGATCTCCATAAAAATGAAACTTTCTTCACATTTTTTGACAGCAGAATCGTCCGGGACCTCTTCTCGTGGTGCGAACTCGTTACCTGATACTGGATTACGAATCACTGAAGCAAACAAAATTTGCACACACGCCTACATATAGGGCGTCCCAGAATGTCTAAGCACGACTTTGGAACACCTCTGCTTGCTTCAGATGACGTTTAAACAGTTGATTATCATGCTGAACCATTGTTTACATTTCGACCAACAGTTTTGTGTACCACAAATGTCGGTTCTTTACATTTCCGTGACAACGCGAAGCATTTCTCCGGAAAAGCGTAAACAGATCGTACACAAATGGTATACTATCCCCAACATTTCACTGAGTCAATTAGCGAAATTGGAAGGTGTAAGCATCGGAGTCGTTCGAAACGCGATTCGGAAGTATGGTGATGAAGCAACTTTCCAGGACAAGCAAAAATCTGGACGTAAACCGAACCGTGTTGAGTTTAGGGCAGGATACAACTCGGCGGCGCTCAGACATTCCGTCGCGGACATGCTAAACTCCGGGTACCCCAGGCATACGCAGCGTTTTACGGATGGGTCCAAATTGCACAAAGGCGTTGGGATGGACGATCACACCATCCGATCCTAATCTTCACTGATTCACACAGTGTAATTTCTGCTCTCCGGTCCAACACTCATCCGTGGATTCAGGGGATCATCAGACATACCCTCCCAACACAGTATTCGCTTGGGTTCCGGGGCATTGTGGCATCACTGGCAGCTCCAACGCTGGCAGACTGGCCGGGGCGGGAACATCTGGTGCCAGGTACACCGATGAAGTTCCCCTTCCGGACATCAAGCGATGGGTCGAAACTTCCATGCAGGCTAAGTGGCAAGAAGAATGGTTGGCAAACCAAACACCGCTTCTTTGAAAAATCAAGGAGAGCAAGATTCCATGTGAGGACCTTGGGAACCTGAAGTAGCAACGAGTTATCTTCAGGTTTCACACAGGTCACACCCGGCTCTCACACGATTTCGGTGGAGGAGTTTTCCGCAAGACCTGCGTCGTCTGTAATATTCCAGCCACCGTCGAGCATATCCTCTGCGTGTGTCCAAAGTACGAGCTCGTGCGGCAACACTACGGCCTTTCGGGGAATATCGGCGACATACTGGGCGACGAACCTTCGATCCTGGCTACCCTGATCTACTTCCTGAAGGACACTGGATTGTTTTTCAATGTTTGATTCATTCCTTTCGGCCGGCGGGGCATCTCTACCGGATGCGGACGTCTGCTGCCTTTCCTGAAGAAACACGGTTGTTCCGTACTGTTTTGGCCGGATTTGGCATCTTGCCATTACGGTAAAAAGGCCATGGAGTGGTACGCCGCCAACAACGTGCAGGTGGTTCCCAAGGACAAGAACCCTCCCAACACGCCAAAGCTCCGCCCAATTGAGAAATACTGGGCTATTGTCAAGCGGAACCTAAAGAAGACCAAAAAAACTGCTAAGGGCGAGCAGCAGTTCAAGGCAAACTGGCTTTCTGCGGCGAAGAAGGTGGACAAGGTGGCTGTACAAAATCTTATGGCAGGGGTCAAGCGTAAGGCCCGGCAATTCGGATTTGGAAAAGCGGAAGCCTAACTGAATATTTTTCCTGAATTTTATACTAATTGAACTTGAAAAAGAAATTTAATTTGATTTTTTAAATAAACGATTTCACCGATTTACACGCGTTTTCCCTTGACCAAATTTTGACCGTATCACCCTTTAGTCAATAAGTTGACTCAATGTCAATGGTCTAGTTTGTTTTTCTGTGTTTCCCAAATTTTAAATGTCGTCCAACCAAAATTCTGTAAATTCCAACTGTGTTTTTTTTTCCCCAAGGCAGGCCTTATACCACTGATATCTTTCCTGCAAAGAGAAGAACTAGCCTAACTAAAATAAAGAGAAAAAAACAGAAACCTGGAGCGGAAAATCGTGCAAGCTTTCACTTGCAAGAAAAGTGCTTCGGTTCGAGACGTGGCTAAAAAAGTGGGATCCGCGAAGAGTAACGTCCAGCGGGCCAAGGCAAGAATGGGTCTAAAGACGTATAAGAAACAGAAGAAGCCAGAGCGGAGTGAAAAACAAGCCGCATCCGTCAAACAGAGGGCTCGGAAGTTATACGACCAATTGCTGTGCGGAAAATCGGTGTGCGTGATTATGGACGAAGAATCATACGTTAAATTCGTGATAAGTTCTACACCGTTTGTGATGCTGATGGCCGGTGGTATGCTTTCCAAACCGTTTGTGACAACGGATACAATGACAACCGATATTTACGTGCGTGAGTGTTTAAATGAGCGTCTGTTTTCCATGATCCGCACTGTTTTGGCCGGATTTGGCGTCGGTTCACTACTTCAAGGACAAGGTAGCCTGATATAAATCCAACATGGTTCAATTCGTACCCAAAAGATGCATCCGCCAAACTTTCCCCAGGCCAGGCCAATGGAAACTTTTTGGACCCTAACCAAAGCATATTTGCGGAAACATGTAAAGGCAGCAGATTCCTTTACAAAGTTTGCGAAAGACTTGAAAAAAATATCCAAAATTGTTGGAAAGGCATCTGTGCTGAAGCTAATGAGTAGCGTGAGATCAAAAATCCGCTCCTTGGCTTACGACTGATTGGATCTCGGATTTTCTACGTTTAACTGTAAGAGAATTCTATAGAGAACATGAAAACGAAATACCAATTTGCGAATTACATTATCGTTTTTTTTTATATCGTGGTTAGACATTCTAGGACACCCTATAGTGAAAGTTTTAATGCCCAAAATTTATAAATCTTATGCTAAACAATTTACAATGCAAATGTTGCCAGAACCTATAGATAGTAAGTATATTGTTAGCTTCTGAACTTTGAACTTTCTTATAATTTTAGGTTATCCAGGTATTATTCTTTTACGCTTTTCGTGATGTCAAATGTTTGTTGTTGTTCCTAATGTATAGAACTAATTTAAAATCCCGAGCTTATGAGAGAGAGAAGGATTAGTATTTTCCATTTAATTCCACTACTTTATTTGCTTATCCTTGACAGATACGCGTATTTCGTCTACAATGTGCAGACTTCTTCAGTGTCTTGTACTAATACTCGACTGAAGAAAAACATCGCATTTACCGAATATATATTAACACAGGTACATTTTCACTTAGAAACTAGGTAAACTTAAATTTAATTTTCTATAGGAACAGGTACTCCGCTGCTTACTCGTTGATGTGTCCTAGGTAGTAACTTGAAAAGCCATGTGTGTCCGTTTCCTTGATCCCTGTTGAGTAAAGTTGAATTACGTTGTTTGTTGATCTCGAGGCTTTCTGCAACATCCAATTTCCATGGTGTGGATACGGTTCGTAAAATCGTTATGTCCTCCGTCGATAGTTGGTGATCCTCTGTGAAGATGTGTTCTGCAACCTTTGATTTGAAATCATATGTTAGGCCTTTTTCTTCTTGCTTTTTGGCCTTATTAACCTCCGCTATATGTTCTTTAAATCTAGTTGCTAAAGTTCTCTTGGTTTGTCCTACATATACTTTGTTACAATGATTACAGCTTATTTTATATACACCTGCTTTACCTAAAACATTAACTGGGTCTTTAGTGGATCCTAACAATGATTTCAACTGGTTATGTCTACTGGTGAAAACTAAATCTAATCCGAATTGTTTTAACTGTGGTCTTAGTTTACAAGTAATATTTTGATCAAATGGAACGGACACTCGTTTCAATGGTTCAGGTGCTGTGGTGAGGGTTGTAAATAATCTCCTTTGTAGAATTCTCAACGGAGACGGACGACACACCGAACGGGTGAGCAGATCCCATCAACCATCACCACGACGCCGAGGGTTCACTCCATTGATGGGTTGGTTGTCAACCGATCGACGACCGCATTCACGGAAGAACAATTGACACACCTCAACAAGGGGCTAGGATACGCGGTTACAACCAAGCCAGACGTGGAGCAGATCATCATTGACGTAGAAACAGCGATTACCAAGACGCTTCCAACAACATCACAGAATACGGTTAGGACTATCACATCGAACATAATCAAGGACGGACAGGACGGACGCGCCAACGAAAAAGAAATTCGGATTGTAAAGGAGCTAAAAAGTAAAGCAGTATACTACGTAAAGGCAGACAAGGGAAACGCGGTCGTTATCATGGACAAGGACGATTACGATAATCAAATGACAACGAAGATTAACAACGGACCGTATAGACAGCTTCGAGTAGACCCCTTACAGAACATAGTGAAACGCGTGGAGAAAGCACTGAAGGAGTGCAAATCGATATTAGGAGATGGAGCAGGTCGTATACGGGAACCCAATCCCATTCTACCCAGGATCAAAGGTCTTCCCAAAGTCCACAAACCAGGAAATGAAATGCGAGAGATCGTGTCTGCAGTTGGTTCCCCCACCCACAAACTAGCGAAGTGGCTAGTCAAAGAGTTCCAGAGTATGCCGAATCAGTTCCAGAGTAAAGCAGTTAGTAACACCCAGGAGTTCACCCAGCAACTACAATCTTCAGGAGACATCAACGAGGACGAGATTATGGTATCTTTCGACGTCACAGCTCTTTTTCCCAGCGTACCGGTCAAGGAAGCGATCAACCATTTGGAGGACTGGCTATTAACACAACGAGATGATGCAGCATGGAGAAACAAGGTTCGGACGTACCTTAAGCTGACCCGCCTTTGTATGGAAGAGAACTACTTCTCTTTCCGAGGTAACTTCTACAAGCAGACGAAAGGAGCCCCAATGGGAAACCCCTTATCCCCCTTCTTATGTGAACTTTTCATGGCCAACTTGGAGACAATCCTGAAGGAGAAAGTACTATTACCAAACCGTTGGTGGAGGTTTGTTGACGATATCTTCAGCGTAGTAAAACGGGAAGCCCTTCCACAAATTTTAGATGAGATCAACAGAATTCATAAGGATATCAAATTCACTCACGAGGTAGAAAAAGACGGGAAACTCGCATTTCTCGATCTTCTAGTCATCAGGGAATCGTCATCATCTTCCTCGCTTGAATACGAAATTTACAGGAAACCAACAAGCACCAAAAGAGTTATCCCCTATACTTCCAACCATTCGTTCCAGCAGAAAATGGCCGCCTTTCACCACATGATTCACCGAATGCAGACTCTTCCACTCAGCGATACAGGAAAGGTTAAGGAATTACAGTACATCTTTGAAACAGCAAGACTCAACGGATACAAGGAGACCACAATCCAGGCAATCATCGATAAAAAAGCGAGAATTCTACAAAGGAGATTATTTACAACCCTTACCACAGCACCTGAACCATTGAAACGAGTGTCCGTTCCATTTGATCAAGATATTACTTGTAAACTAAGACCACAGTTAAAACAATTCGGATTAGATTTAGTTTTCACCAGTAGACATAACCAGTTGAAATCATTGTTAGGATCCACTAAAGACCCAGTTAATGTTTTAGGTAAAGCAGGTGTATATAAAATAAGCTGTAATCATTGTAACAAAGTATATGTAGGACAAACCAAGAGAACTTTAGCAACTAGATTTAAAGAACATATAGCGGAGGTTAATAAGGCCAAAAAGCAAGAAGAAAAAGGCCTAACATATGATTTCAAATCAAAGGTTGCAGAACACATCTTCACAGAGGATCACCAACTATCGACGGAGGACATAACGATTTTACGAACCGTATCTACACCATGGAAATTGGATGTTGCAGAAAACCTCGAGATCAACAAACAACGTAATTCAACTTTACTCAACAGGGATCAAGGAAACGGACACACATGGCTTTTCAAGTTACTACCTAGGACACATCAACGAGTAAGCAGCGGAGTACCTGTTCCTATAGAAAATTAAATTTAAGTTTACCTAGTTTCTAAGTGAAAATGTACCTGTGTTAATATATATTCGGTAAATGCGATGTTTTTCTTCAGTCGAGTATTAGTACAAGACACTGAAGAAGTCTGCACATTGTAGACGAAATACGCGTATCTGTCAAGGATAAGCAAATAAAGTAGTGGAATTAAATGGAAAATACTAATCCTTCTCTCTCTCATCATACAGGTATTCCACTAAGACGCCCACATTCATCAGGATCCCGAACTTGCTTTTCTGTAAGACTAAAAAAGCAAAAGCATGTTCTCATACTTCCTGTACCAAATGTTTTTCTTACAGCAACTTACAGAAAGCAACAGCAACCTACAGCAAAAGCAACAAAGTAAGTACGGGAACAAATCTAGTGAGCCAACTTGACTCAGTCTCTGATTTACTTTCGACGGGCGTGTACACTTTTAGAAATTTCTCCCTACGAATGAGTAAAACTGACTCACGCCAGCTCCGGTTTGGTATCACCATGTCCTTAAGCTAAGAAAGCTGTCTGAGGCACTTGGTCTGAATCAATGCACAAATGAATGATTGCTGCCAGTATGAAATGAACTCCACACGTACACGCAAACCAAAAATGTATTACAATTAATGTTAGTTCAATTTCCTATCATCCTCTGTGTGGTAGATAGAGTTGGTGTGGAATAATAATAATGAAATAAATAAAAACTTGAGAGGTGAGTCAAGTAATGAAACACTCAATTTGAGTTAAACTAAATAAGAGTGGAGCGTTGCAGAAGTGATAATAGAGAGATGCGAACAAAATCTCATGCTTAGTGAGGGGAAATTCTGACACAGCACGGAGGTATAAAAACGAGCTACCTAAGCTCGTAGAGGTCATTTTACTGGTTTTGGATTGAGATTCATTGAGAAATGCAGGCCAACTCCCCTTCACTCGATATCCCTAGGTCACGCCTCCACGACGCTGGACCTGTTCTTGGCAAACACTGGATTAGCCAAGCCGGTTGCCGTCAACGACCTGAGTTCGGACCACCAACCGGTGCTGACCGAGCTGGGCTGCAACGTGGCCCCTGCACCGTGCCTGCGGAAGGACTACCGTCGAGTGAACTGGGTCCATTTTCGGCGCGTGGTCGACCGCCACATCGTCGAAAACCCACCGTTCGACACAGTGGAGGACATCGACCCCCCTGGAGACCCTGGAGGGTCTCCATCAAGCCATATCCGTGGCTGACGAAGAGTGCGTTCGACGAGTTCCTGTGAGGGGTAAGTTTCAAGCAATTGATTCCCACACCAAACTCTTGATTCGGCTCAGAAATGTTCGTAGACGCCAGTTCCAGCGGACTGGGGATCTGCAGCGTAAATACGAAATGGTCGATCTGAATCGGCAGATCGCTTCCAGAATGGTCTCAATCCGGAACGAGAGTTTCGGGCGGCTCGTTCAGAACCTGGACGACCGTTCCAGACCATTCTGGAAGGTTGCCAAGGTGCTGAAGACAGGCCCAGGGGTTGAAAGGGTTGACGTTTTTTTACTACACTCGCTTCGTTTTCGTACGTGACAGTCCGTTTGTATTCGTACACTCATGCTCTAACGTCGTCTCCCTCATACATCACAAACGGTAGAATAACATTCGAGCAAAAAGAAAATCTTCAAATAACTATCATATGACATGTGTGATTTCATTCTAATTCCTCAATTTGGTGTAAATTAAACCATTTCTGATCAGAAATGTTATTACTAAGACAGCATTGCTTGCTATTTTCAGAATTCAGCAAGCACAACATAAGCAGCTTTTATTATTAGAAAAACTAAAATACATACATTGGTGACGGTCTTCGGCGACAGTGTCGTGTGACAGAGCCTGTCATATGACATTTTAATTTGGTACTGTACACGCAGGTCTTTTTTACGGGGGATATGCACCGTGTTAAAAAAAAATCTACTAGATTTTAATTTCTCACATGCTTAAATATTTTTAAAAAATCAGATTTTAATGCCATTTGTAATTATAGCATGCTATGGTCCATGTAGACAAATTTAAAAAAAAATCTGTATTTACACCAAAAATTGTGATTTTTTTAAAGTATGCCATTCAATTACCTATAGTTTGAAACGGATAATGTGATTGGAATCAAGTCGAAAGGTTTTATCGTTGTCGAGAAATCGTTAAATACGTACCGTGTAAATCGCAAAAAACCGTGTAAAAAACTACAAGGGACAGCCCAATTGGGTTGTACGCAATGATGACGTTGGACTACGTGGTATGATATAATAAATATTTTTGTTAACTGCAGCAGAAGCTTGTGTTTTTTCTAGGAATAGGAATTTTAGCAGGGTTCTCTCTGTTTATACTCTTTAGTATGGCTATGATTGCCCTGAAAAGAACCTTTTGATATGAATTTTAGTTGGGACAAATTAAGAAAATTAACTCTTTTGGAAAATGTTGGTGGCCCTGAAAAAGGCCGATGGTAGGTTTGCTGAAGGTGTGCCGAGAAAATGTGTTCCGTGATGCCGTCACTGAACACGCCAAGAGCAGACAGTCCCGGCCATGAATGTCGTCTACGCATCATTATCACCAACAACCAAGTAACAAAACGGCCCTTTTCAGGGCCACCAAGTTCATTTAAGAAAAGAGTTAGAGTAGAATTTTTAAAGAACTACAAAAATAGTTTTCACCATTAAGTCAAGGCTATTTATTCTCATTGATGGCGCTGTTCCATTGATGGTAAGTTAGAAATTTGGAAAAGTGGATGGAACGCTTTGGATGCATATTATGGTCAAAATAAGTCAATAGAAATCATTCATTATCGATCAGTTTCTTCCTAGAAATTTTTGATAAATAGTATTTTCTTGCAGAATATGTTAAAAGGGAGGGAATTTTTATGTATTTTTTATGCAGAATATGCAAAATGGGAGGGACCTCCATCCCCCACCAAAAGTTACAGAGTGTCATCAAAATATATGGAATGTTGAGATATTGAGATCCTGAAAGTGAATTTTCTCTTTCAAATTTAAATGTTTTGGCTCTCTGGGGATTGGTAGTAAAGTGGTTAAAAAATCTAGATAGAGCTGGAATTAGGGCGTAACAGCTTTTGTAAACAATGACTTCTCTCGATGATTTCTCGGAAGCCATGGCTCTCGCTGGTAAATCGACATCACCATCGAGTAGAGGAAGACTTCTCCAACCCGATGGATTTGTTGGTTTGTGTAGGCGTGCCTTAAATCCCGAGAAATCAAAGAAAGAAGTCTTTGTTTAAAAAGGCTGTTACGCCCTAATTCCAGCTCTATCTAGAAATGTATTAGAAAAAAAAATCTTTTTTATTTAATTCTAGCTTATTTAACAAAAAAATCCAGGAAAAAACTGAACGACAAAGTCCATAAGCGGTTTCTTTAGGTTGTCGTCAACTTTTTTTTGGAAAGCTATGTGAAATTCGCATGGATTTCATGCATTACATATGTGATATATTTTTTGAGTGTATCCCCTGTTTCCAAATTTGGCTACAAGATTACAACTCTGGAGAGCATTTTGTGTGGTCGCTGGGAGCGTGTGGTTCTGAATATGGCGATGAGTGTGCAAAATATTACGCAATTCCATCCTCCCTATTCGCACGTGCCAGAGGATCGGAGGCAAATGCCACTTCGACTTGTTTCGTCTATTTACTACTCTCTGACGACTGTGCTGGGGAAGCAGCATATGCATGTAGGTAATTGGTGGATTTGTTAGTTAATTTGACGCTTTTGGATAATGCTGGACATTTACCAGTTTTTCAACAGTTTCTTGTTGAAAATCAACATTCGGAAGCATTGTTATCGATGCGTAGCCATATTTCTGATCGATTGGTGATAAAGTTATTGAAATTGGACCAGGGGCAGCTGAGTTATTAACGTTCAAAATCTTTCATAATTTGTTACATGTTCCATTTTCGGTTTTCACAAAGTGTACCCCCATATAGAAATCACAGACGTAGTCCTACGTCAAAACCGCGTAAAAAAACCGGGCAAAAAAAAAACTTCAGTGTACTATGATAGCTTGGTTTTCAAGTGTCGGAGGCAAAGGCAGTTGATTATCACAGAAAATGTATCGACTACCGTGACCGCTTACAAGACTGGTTGGGCCTACTGAGCACACCACAAACTCTTTTCGAAAGCATTTTAAAACAAGATGGAATGTTTCTACCACAGACAAACAGACATAACTCTCGCATAACTTCATCGAACAACGGTAGATTCAAAAGTATAATAGTTGGTAGTACTGCCACCTGTGGCGCTCATGTTCGATTCCCCTGCGTTTGACGTTTACACACTACCTCCATCTGTTCAGCGTACTGCCCACCATAGTGTACTGAACAGATGGTGGTAAGGTTTTAGCAACGATGTTTTACTGTGAGAAATATTCAGTATGTTATGTCTGTCTGTGTTTCTTCTATAAATGACTTCCAATTTTGTTTACCTTAGGATTTGATAAAGAATCACAAATTGTTGCGATATTGTTATAAATCGAACACTTGATTCCAAACTTAGCCTACGGATTCACTTTGGCCTATGGAGGAAGATAAAAATGGAATGGAAAGATCGATCGGAGCGCTTCTTTTGTTTTTTTTTTTTTGTGAATTTGCTATTAGGCCCAAGTAGCTCTGTACCCTATAGCATGCTGCTACTGTTGATTCGTGACAGCCAGCGTTGTCGTTCTGTTATGTTCTGTACAGCACTGCTGACGATGACGACGGCGAGAGTGATGCAGGAAATTGATGCTATTGATCGACGTTTTATTGCGGTGCCGATGCTTAATATTTCATGAAGAACAATAATAATGGATGTAAAACAGAAATTTTATGTTCCATGACAAAGCGCAAACGTCATGGCCGCGACAGAGACCAAAGTGGGGGTACTTCATGCGGAAGAAATGAAAAATGATGCATGGGAAGCTTGCTTGGACAGGATGTTGAAAATGTGGGTTAAATTTTCATTCATGGCATGGCATGCAGGGTGGTTGGCTGTCAATCATTTATAGAATCATTCATAACAACATTGAGCCTTGACCAACGTTTATGCTCCCACAGTACCTATAGAATAAAAAGTTCAGGCTAATGACCCACCAGCGTAGTCAAGTTTAGCGCCACTAATTAATTAAAATTTCTCACATCTCATTTGTCCAGGGAAAAACGATTCCTTCCGATGAAGATTTAGTGCGACCTGGTGGCAAAGTGGCAGCAGCTGTGTCTCTTCATCCGAAAAAATAAAATCGCTCAGGAAAAATCGTTAGCAAAAACAGTGTCCCATTGCGGATCCCAGAAGGGACAAGGTAAAATCGAGATAACACTCCCAATGTCTTCTACAAATTGCTCCGAAAGCTGGATTGCTCCGACAACTACCAGAGCAAGATGAAAAAAGAAACAAGAACACAATTTATTAGCTGTCACACTTATCACATTCTTTAACACGTTTGTCTCCAGCTCGTTGCTCTTGGTCGGTTGGTGTCTCCATCCATCTCCGGAGAGGGCTGTGACTGGACCGTCGGTCGCAGTGTGGAGGGTTAAGTCCTCCGAAGCCTGAAGGACAACAATGATAAATTTGTTCAACCAGCTGACACACGAAGATCCACACTTGCTCTGGCCGAATGCTGCTGACAGAAGAAGAAAGCGAACGCGGCTGCCGTAGTCTGGTCAAAAATTAAATTTCCACGCTACACTGCCACTGTTCCAATCCTCGGGACGATCTAGGTGAGCTCGCTGCATTTTTTTTTTCAAGGTACGTACATAGGTCACGGTAAAAATGCTGTGACATCGAGGATGAAAAAAAAAACGCGGAAGGTGGAATTTTACTGTGCAATTTGCAAAACAGACCGGTGGGGATGGAGCACACACACACACACACACAAGCAGTGAAAGTATAATTTAATTAAAAATTTTATGTTCCATTTATTTAAAAGTTCGCTTGCACTCACGTGCAAATTCTGCACGTTGTCAGATAGTGAGCGCTAAGGATGAAATAATGGACTGGTTGGAGCACCTTTTGTACTCACACGGAACTGCATTTGTAGGTGGTGCGTTATGTAGGTATTTGTGAGAAGAGGCGGGCAAGGCACGTTTGTTTAAAGTGGTGCACTCATTTATCTAATTTTTGAGTTAAAAGTGCATAACTTTTTTACGGGGCTTGCTGGTTAAGAAGGGTATGAGTTTAATATAAATTGCTATGTGTCGGTCGACTGGTTCTGCCTTTAGGTAAGATTAAACGGTATTCATAGATCCCGAGGAAACCGCTTAAGGTAACCTAAATATACATATTCAATAGTTTTGAGATGCATATTTGGAATTGCTAAGAAAATTTAAATCTGATTTCTTGGTATTGATTTCAGGCACATAATAAATAAAACAGAGAGTTTCTATTTTACGACGATTCGGCGCAATGTATTTTGCCTTCTTATTAGCATAACTGTAATATTAAGTTAAATTGTTTATATTTAATTTATAAAAATTTTCGATATCAATTTACTCACTAGATTTATGTTTCTTGTCGTGTCTAGTATAATCTTTACTGTGTATTTTTGGTTGGTTGGTACTTACATCACTAGTTGTATAATTGAGATCGGCAATGTGGTATATATTATATAAATTTTATTAGGTTTACCGTGAATAATTTAATTTACGGTATGCTTCTTCGGTTTGATGTTGTTCACTATTATACACTAAAAAATCCCACACATTTTTAATGACGAATATCCATGTTAAATTCCACATGATTTTCATGTGACCACACATAAACAGAATCCTCCCAGAAGCACACATGAAATTTATGAGTCAAATGAATAGTATGTGTGCTGCGGTGAGGGTTGTAAATAATCTCCTTTGTAGAATTTTCGCTTTTTTATCGACGATTGCCTGGATTGTGGTCTCCTTGTATCCATTGTGTCTTGCTGTTTCGAAAATGTACTGTTATTCCTTAACCTTTCCTGTATCGCTGAGTGGAAGAGTCTACATTAGGGTGTTTCATTTTGAAAAAAGTGATGAATTTTTGATAGGCCACCCTCCAGTTCGATTCATAGCCCCAAAATATGAACCTGTGCAAAAAATGGTAAAGATTGATGAAGGTTTAGAGGTCGCGCCAATGATTTGGATTTTGTATGGAGATTTTGGTGAATTAGTATGGGAAATTATTGATTTTCGTTTACATTGCTCTAACTTTGGTTGTAGTTGTCCAAACGTTGAAAAAAAAAATATGTGGTTGTCATGACAATGATCAACAAGCCTGTTGTTGTTGCGATGAAATTGGCGTTGTTGCCTTGTACATATTCATCTGTCAATTTACCCTATTTTGCCATTTTTTCACATTTTTATAATTCTTGATACGCTGCAAAACTGAGCGTAGCAACTGTAGGCTTTTTGTTTATTGCCATAGCAATAACATACTAAATTTTTTCGACATTTGGACAAGTAGAAGCAAAGTTATAGCGATATAAGCGATTTTTTAAATTCTTCCATAGTAATTCCCATACAAATTTCAAATCATTGGCGCGACCTCTAAACCTTCATCAATCTTTACCAATTTTTGCACAGGTTCATATTTTGGGGCTATGAATCGAACTGGAGGGTGGCCCATCAGAAATTCATCACTTTTTTCAGAATGAAGCACCCTAGTCTACATTCACGATTTTACGAATCATGTGTTGAAAAGCGGCCATTTTCTGCTGTAACGAATGGTGCTTGTTGGTTTCCTGTAAATTTTGTATTCAAGCGAGGTAGATGAGGACGATTCCTTGATGACTAGAAGATCGAGAAATGTGAGTGAGTGAATTCGATATCCTTGTGAATTCTGTTGATCTCATCTAAAATTTGTGGAAGGGCTTCCCGTTTAACTACGCTGAAGATATCGTCAACAAACCTCCACCAACGGTTTGGTAATAGTCCTTTCTCCTTCAGGATTGTCTCCAAGTTGGCCATGAAAAGTTCACACAAGAAGGGGGATAGGGGGTTTCCCATTGGGGCTCCTTTCGTCTGCTTGTAGAAGTTACCTCGGAAAGAGAAGTACCCAACAAACATTGAATGTTTAATAAGAGCTTCTTCAGGCAAAAATAAGCTTCTTCAGTTAAAAAATGGCTTATTCAGCTGTTAATCAACTCAAATTGTTTGTTGGGTAGTTCTCTGGCATACAAAGGCGGGTCAGCTTAAGGTACGTCCGAACCTTGTTTCTCCATGCTACATCCTCTCGTTGTATTAATAGCCAGTCCTCCAAATGGTTGATCGCTTCCTTGACCGGTACGCTGTTTTTCCCAGCTGTGACGTCGAAAGATACCATAATCTCGTCCTCGTTGGTGTCTCCTGAAGATTGTAGTTGCTGGGCGAACTCCTGGGTGTTACTAACTGCTTTACTCTGGTACTGATTCGGTATTTTCTTCAGTCGAGTATTAGAACAAGACACTGAAGAAGTCTGCACATTGTAGACGAAATACGCGTATCTGTCAAGGATAAGCAAATAAGGTAGTGGAATTAAATGGAAATTACTAATCCTTCTCTCTCTCATTATACAGGTATGCCACTAAGACGCCCACATTCATCAGGATTCATCATGGCAACCAGGCCGTCGGAGCCAAATAAATTCATCGGATTGAAGAAAACCATCACATCGCTTCACAAGGACGTAGCATTTCTGAAGAAATGCCAAAAATAAAAGGTCATACCTATAAGCCATAGGATTAAGGTACGGACACCCACCCCACCCAGCGTAGTAAAGAGAATGAAAGCAGAGCTCATCAAGGATAGCATCAGACGGCTGTATAGCAAACTGGACATGAAGGTTTTGGAATGTTATTATCTACATCTCAAATTGGCCAAGGAATATCCAATTAAATTCCAGAAGTTTCTGTCTAGGGCCAAGGTAGCAGAGGAGTGTGAATCGGATAGGAAGCGGAAGCTGCAGGATAGCAAGCTAAACAGACTACGAAAGGAGTCTCAACGGAGACGGACGACACACCGAACGGGTGAACAGATCCCATCAACCATCACCACGACGCCGAGGGTTTACTCCATTGATGGGTCGGTTGTCAACCGATCGATGACCGCATTCACGGAAGAACAATTGACACACCTCAACAAGGGGCTAGGATACGCGGTAACAATACAAGCCAGACGTGGAGCAGATCATCTTTGACGTAGAAACAGCGATTACCAAGACACTTCCAACATCAACACAGAATACGGTTACGACTATCACATCGAACATAATCAAGGACGGACAGGAACAAAGTCGCACCAACGAAAAAGAAATTCGGATTGTAAAGGAGCTAAAAAGTAAAGCAGTATACTACGTGAAGGCAGACAAGGGAAACGCGGTCGTTATCATGGACAAGGACGATTACGACAATCAGATGACAACAAAGATTAACATCGGACCGTATAGACAGCTTCGAGTAGACCCCTTGTAGAACATAGTGAAACGCGTGGAGAAAGCACTGAAGGAGTGCAAATCGATATTAGGAGATGGAGCAGGTCGTTTACGGGAACCCAATCCCATTCTACCCAGGATCAAAGGTCTCCCCAAAGTGTGGTGGATCTGCGACCAATCTACCCGAAAGTAGTTTCGTCGCGATTCTTGGAACTTGTTGACTGAGGAATCCACTTCAGCCACCACCGGATAGAGGTCCGAGCTGAGTTCCTGAAACACCACAGATTGCGAGATGTTGCACATGTTGCTGATGTAGTTATCGATGGTGGCGTGAGTACCGGACCTACTCAACCGGGAGGGAGTGTTCGGACTCAAGATGTTGTACTGCGCTTCCTGCAGATCGTTGTTCAGGATGGTGCCGTTTTGATTGCGCCAACTGTTGCCCCAGGCTTTGATGTTTGGCGTTCAGGTGTAGTAAGCCGCAATGATGGTGATGGAGCCAAGCGATGTGCCGACTTCAACCCCAATGGCATCAATAATTTTGATTTTGAAGTTCGGCAGCTGGTGGCAGTTGATGTTACGCCTCACAGCAACGTCTACTCCCCCTCCTCTTGCACTGGTTCTGTCGAGTCTCAAGAGCCGAAAATCCGATAGGTAGATGTTGACTTCCGGCTTCAGTTTCGGTGATGATGGTAATGTCGATTTCCTTGGCGTTAAGGAAGTCAAGCAGTTCAATATGCGTGTTCTTCAGCGAACAAGCGTTCCAATTTGCAATCTTTATAGCTTCACGGTCCATACTTAATAACAAGGGACAGTGCAGTATGAAGCTGTTCAGATCGGGTCTTGTAGGTGCGCAGGATGTTTTTTTTTTGCCGCTGGTTTTTATGATGTTTCCAAAATATGTTATAAGACCAGTATTTAGTTTTATAAGCTTCGCGTCTTGCGCTTTTTAGGCAAATGATAAAGCAGGGGCAGTGGTGGGACCTTGGTTCGGCTGGGCCGCTGCAGCAGCGAGGCGATGCTGGGCTGATTGACGGCTAGGGGCCGCTTGCTCTGTTGGAGAATACCGAGTGCTAAGGGCTCGTTGATTGTTGAGGGGAAGCGGTGCTAGTTTCGGGACCAGCCGATGGGACTGGATTTCAGGGTACTGATCATCAGTGTTGGCCGGGGGCGCACGGTTATTGTGGTGGCGACCAATCTGGTTGCCTGTTGCCGCCTTTGGAACACTTGGGCTAGTTGTAATCAACTTGACCACAGGACGCTGTCGCGTGAGTACCTCCACACTTGTCACAGCGTGGCTTCACATGGCAATTTTTCGTGCCATGGCCGTAAGAGAGGCAGTTCATGCACTGCATTACATCACAGTGTTGAGGTCTGTACGACTACCAAGAGATAATAACCTGGAACAGATCCCGGATGTTGTCTTTCAGCCTGGCAAGTGTGGTGGAGCCCTTCATGTAGTGGACCAGGAATAACTAGTCCCAGTAGCTGGTGTTCGGTAAGGGTAGACGATTCATCGGATACTGGTTGTAGACAAATTCACTCCAGCTCAGCCTTCACAATAGCTGCTTCGAATGACGGCAAACCTCGCAAAACTACCTTCAGTGGCTTCAATGATGGCAAATCATGGGTGTAAAAATCCACCTTGTTGTCCTTCAGGAAACTTCCGATAGCCTTGAACTCCTCCAAGCTGGAGCACATAATTTTAGTTCCGATGCTGCAGAGCTTAAACCGAGGATGTGGGTTGCGATCTGTCAACACAGTCCTAAGCTGGTCGACATCCTTCATTGAAGTGAAGAGTGGTTGAATCCGCTCCTGTGTTGTGATGACAACAGTGTCACCACCACCTCCATTGTCTTCATCGAGCACTGAGAACTGGTTGCTTTGTAGCACACGGTTTTCAGCGTCGTTCTTTGACGCTCCGGTCTGCGTTCGGGCCTTCTTCGTAGGGCCCCCTACTAAAGGGTGATACGGTCAAAATTTGGTCAAGGGAAAACGCGTGTAAATCGGTGAAATCGTTTATTTAAAAAATCAAATTAAATTTCTTTTTCAAGTTCAATTAGTATAAAATTCAGGAAAAATATTCAGTTAGGCTTCCGCTTTTCCAAATCCGAATTGCCGGGCCTTACGCTTGACCCCTGCCATAAGATTTTGTACAGCCACCTTGTCCACCTTCTTCGCCGCAGAAAGCCAGTTTGCCTTGAACTGCTGCTCGCCCTTAGCAGTTTTTTTGGTCTTCTTTAGGTTCCGCTTGACAATAGCCCAGTATTTCTCAATTGGGCGGAGCTCTGGCGTGTTGGAAGGGTTCTTGTCCTTGGGAACCACCTGCACGTTGTTGGCGGCGTACCACTCCATGGCCTTTTTACCGTAATGGCAAGATGCCAAATCCGGCCAAAACAGTACGGAACAACCGTGTTTCTTCAGGAAAGGCAGCAGACGTTTATTCAAACACTCTTTCACGTAAATTTCTTGGTTGACAGTCCCGGAAGCTATGAAAATGCTGCTTTTCAAGCCACAGGTACAGATGGCTTGCCAAACCAGATATTTCTTTGCGAACTTTGACAGTTTCATGTGCTTGAAAACATCTGCTACCTTTCCCCTTCCTTTTGCCGTATAAAATTCCTGTCCCGGAAGCTGCTTGTAGTCGGCTTTGACGTAGGTTTCGTCGTCCATTACCACGCAGTCAGCATCGTCGTGTACAGCCTCCGGGATCGCGCTTTGGCCGTCGTATTTTGTTTATCATCGCGATTTGGAGTCACTACCTTCTTGTAAGTCGATAGTCCGGCTCGTTTTTTGGCTCGATGCACGGTTGTAGACGATACACCCAGCTTATTTGCGGCATCTCGGAGAGAGAGGTTAGGGTTTCGCTTGAAACTACCGGCAACTCTCTTTGTCGTCTCAGCGGCTTCCGGTTTTCGATTTCCCCCCGAACCAGACTTCCTGGCTGTCGACAAACGTTCCCCAAACACTTTAATTACATTTGTAACGGTTGATTTGGCAACTTTTAGCGATTTTGCCAACTTTGCGTGCGAGTAGCTCGGATTTTCGCGATGCGCGAGCAAAATTTTGATACGCTGCTCTTCTTGCTTGGACGGCATTTTGACAACTGAAGAGTGAATTCCAAAATCAAAATAGGAGCAACATTCTACACACACACACCTTAAAAATGAGGGGTGTTCAGGTTTTTTAAATGCAAAATTGAAAGAAATACGTCAAGTTGATATTGACCAAATTTTGACCGTATCACCCTTTACTGATGCGCTAGTACGTTGACGTACCATCTGGTTTTTGGCGAGTTGGACCAAACTTGCCAGAGCGTGTGACGATGAGTGACGGCGTGACACGGAAAAACGAAGTACGAAACAAACTTACACCGAACAACTTGAGAAGGTGAGCAGGAATGACTGACTGTACAACATATCTGGTACCTATATATATGCAATTAGATTTACATCCGATGTCCATCTTTTTTACATGCACAAAATATACGTTCTGCCCCGCCCCATTCATAAAAAAACGGCTGGAATACCCCGTGCAGTTTTGATGCTGAACAAGTCTCCGAAGAAATACAAATGGAACTCATTAAGTTGCTGGGTGATACAGAACTTCGTGAAAATTTTTATAACCCTGAGTTTTTGGACTTCTCTTCCAAATTCGGTCCGGTATCATGATTCCCTAAATAAAAAAAACATGCTCTTTTAGTGGATTCTTTGTTTGGATCCACGTATATTTTTGAGCCATTGAAATTTATGAATCAAACAAGTGTAATCAAAGTCAAGGAATAATATAACAGACAAGATGATCATTTGGAAATTTCAGTTCGTATAGCGACCTCTAGCATTAATGCTGATCTGGATAAGTTGGATCGAGAAAAGTTCAAGTGAAAGTTGTTCAACATTTTCATTTTCCAAAGCAACTAAAGTAATTCTCATCTGATGTGTTATTGATGACTTTGTGGTAGCATGTATTTTATCAAATGGAATACTCTGTAGCTGTAGTAAGAAATAGGAAATATAAGCTTTAACCGTATTTTAATCACATCATTATGAATTTGGCCCTCAACATGCCTGTACCTGAGCAGCACTGGTTTAAATAATCCAAAGCGTGGCCGTCTTAACCCGTCGTCCCCTGTATTCCTGTTCCCGTGAATCGGAACCTTCTCCTCCAGGAGACTTGGCTTAAGAAATTTTACTAAATTACCTACTTTTCCCGAAATCAAAAAAAAAACAATCTCTTTTCAACTTGCTTCGTTCACCACCAACAACTATTTCCGTTTAAAGCCAAACCCCGCATTTAGCTTTCCACTCAGCCATTTAAACTTCAAACCCCAAAGGATAAGAACCATCTGAAATCGAATCGATAATCCCTGCTCTCCCAAGGAGAGAATGCTATCATGGAACCTGTTCCTTATCTTTGCTGTAGGCGGCCGATTATGGTGTGTAGTTGCCGCAGAGTATAGGAGGGTATGGGATTATTGTAGCAACAACAGTAGCAGTAGAGTAGCTATATTCGCCTTGTTTCTACGGATGATATTCACCTTGGAGGGCATGGATTTGATGCTATGGGAGTAATGAGCTGTGGAAGTCTATGCTTGGGAAGTTTAAAGCAGTTACATTGATTTTGGGGTTCACTATGGTATTGAATTTCCTGAGATGATTTCAGTATTGCTTAGAATTCACATTCAGATATCATCACAACCTGGAAAAAAAAACACTCTCGATAATAATCAAACTAATTCCATCCATCACACTTTGAAGCGACCGACACGGTGACATTGCAATTCCGCAACAAATGCCCTGATAGAAGAACACTCCACATGAACACCCAGCACAGGAAGTGCAATCCGGACGCAAATCCTCCAGACTATAAATGTCCACAGTGGAATGCTTTGCAAATTACACGTCCAACCGCAATCAGCTTTGCGGTTTCCCAGTGTAAATAGTTATCGCGTCTGTTCCCAGCTCGTTACTGGGGCAAAGCTGATTCCGCAATTAGTTTGCTGATCGGCGGCGGCGGCATGGCCTCCATATCAACGTCCTCGTCCCTCCTCCAGACCGCCGCTATATGTATCTATTCAAGGCTTGGGCGAGCCCGGTCGGTGATAGCCTAGTTGCTGTATCCTCGCCGGGTCTACGGAACAGCATCATCATCATCATGTGGGTGGATTGCTTACGTCCAGTAGACATCAGCGCATATCGACAACTCGGTCGACCGGTCGGATAAGCGAAAATCAATATCAATTGGACACGATAGTACGGCAGAGGAAGAAATTAATTGGAACTCAATAATTAATTCCTCGATTTGCGGACAATTTGATGGCTCTTTTGTGATTGTTAACATTTCGCTGAATGATAAGTGCTGAAGTGGTTTCGTAAATTTCCTTTCAAGCAGAGGATCATAATCTACGGCAAAAAGTGTTTCAAGGTACATACATCAATTGTTTGATGAAAAGCCTATGAATCAAAATTTCCAATCGATGGATCCACTCGTTTGATTCCAGCAAACTGAAGGTCAGCACGGAAATCGCAAAATTCGCCCCTCAAATCTTTGTTGACGTTCGTTCGTTCCTCTGTCAACTTTTCTAATCTCTTGCTTCACGCATTGGATAACTTTTCCTTGCCTTAGGCGATGTGAAAATTTCTTTTCCACGGCTGAAACAGCAACTTCAGAGGGAGGGACGAAAAACGAAAGCATAATCGTAAACTTTTTAATTCAATAACGTTGTGATCACGATAAGTACATGGCTGTCGATAAGTAAACCTTTTGTCGGTTTCTGCAGCACCATGTTTGTCAAACCCTTGGACTGCGCTCAGGACAGGAAGGATGGCATTAATATTTGATGATGAACTTTGACTTTGAATTTCAATTATGGCATTTCCATGTTTTCGACTGTGTTGGGAATGATACTGTTATTTTGAATGCTGGTGATGGTGCGCCCTATAGAGACCAACAAATATTGGCACATTGGCAGAAACGATCCAAATACTGTCAAAAGTTGTCAATTATTTTCAATGAAATTTGATCGAAATTAACACTGCATCATTGTGTTGCGATTAATTTTCGAATGTTTGATAAATATTTATAGTGTTCGTTGGGATTTTTCTGAGGCGTAAAAATCTCTGGTCACGTCTTCTTTGGGAAGGGAAGTAAAGCCGTTGGTCACTGCCAATGTGTTGATGCGTTCGATAAGATTCCAGGTGTGGACTGACTCGATTGCCATTGGTGATCACCAATTGGCAATCGACGCACGTCGGTGATTGGCACTCAATTGCAGAACAGATACTTATGTTAAATATAAAGGAGTGATAATCGTTTTCTTCAAATTCAATTAAACCCATAAGGCCTGTCATGGTGGTTACTGTTTGTTACTCCAGGAGTAACCAGCTCCGAAGAATTATTATTAGGTGCAGACGATTTGATCTACCGTCAAGGTGAGTTACTCCGCGCACTCAACGCGAGAGTAAAGCCTTTCTCTCTACAGACACTTGGGAAGAAAAGAAAAACTACCGTCAAATGTATGTATTATTTGATAAATTTTTTATCTTATTTTCATTTAAAAAAAATATAAAGTTTGTAAAAATCAGCACCAATATCTCAAAATTTGTCTCGCAAAATGATGTGGTGGTACATATAATTCCGCGCACTGATTCGAGCGATGTTTGTAATTCCGCTCAATAGAGCACCTAATTCCGCGCACTTTGTTTCAACTGAAATCTCATTAGTTTAGCTGTGCTGTCTTGGACAAAGTTGTTAAACTGGGTTAGATCAATAAGCTTGTGCCATTGGATTTAGGTTGAATTGGAAAGTACACCACTAGAGGCGCTTCACTTTCAGATGATTTATGACTGGCACTATAATATATCGAATTTAGGTTCAACATGGAATATCACGGGATCATGGCCATATAGAAAGTTGCCACAAACGCTCCAAACTTCTGAGGTAAGTTTGATTATTATTTGCAACCTCATTTTCTTTGGCAACCTTTCCATTTGAACTGCGTGTTAATCTGATGTTCTATTATCGGCAACTCAAAATCAGCAGCATTTTACGTATGTATCATTAAAAAAAAACTGGCAAATCACGTTTGCTTCGTCCTAAAAACCAAATCAGCATGAAGCTAAAAGACTAAATAATCGTTGGAAAATATTCAGAAAAGTGTTGGGTGAGAAAATACAGTAAAATTACCGTATAAATTTTGGATGCCGAAATCAGTCAACTACTAAGTTGGCTCCGAGGTCACTTGTTTTCAGAAATTCGACTTCGATAAATTCAAACGATATAAATAATTTATTAGATTGTTCGACTGGTATGTATGGAGATTTCTTTTACACGGCTTTCTCAGTCTAGGGTAATCCAACCGGTCAGTTATGCATTGCACCGATGTAAATAAACACAAAATAAAAATACCAAGCGGTACAGGCTTATAGAAGTGATAGAACAAACAAATAAAACAGTGACGGACGAAAATGGCACAAAACACGTAAACTAGACATGAAAAGGGAAACTTAAATGTACATCGACTGGACTTTTCTTAACACTCTACTTTCAGATTTTTCTTGACGACTCCAAGTTCATATACATTTACAACCATAGACAAAACCCTTTAAGAGTCATATCGATCGGTCAAGCTAGAATTAGTAATAGCCATTTCAGCGATTCATCCAAAACAGTCAATAGTTCAAAAAAATCGACTAGAACATACTAGGCCCATTGATCAAACGTAAAATCAAAAAAATAACTGAATCTTATAAAAACTAATGCCGATCAAATCAATACGCTAGAAAAGATGGTAGGTCTTAGGCTCGCATTGGAAGAACATCTCTGGTAGTCCGGAAGCGAATGATTTATGAATTATAAGCACTACAGGTAACTCTCTCATAAAATAAAAAAATGAACAATTAAAAATCATTAGAAAACAGAATCTTTAAAATGACAGAATCTTTATCATCATTTATCTCAAATGTCTCTAATGACATTTTCGAAAGGTTGAGCTCAATCAATTCTCTTTTTAACACAGATGAATTAATAAAAAATAAAGAAACAATAGAAGAGGCAGACAAATATCCCCAGTAGCCGTCGCATCACCATTATAGTCGCTATATTTATAGTCTGGCAGATAGAATTTCGATCTATCAAAAAGCGGAACCAATTCAATATATTGTAGACAGGCAAACCAGCCCAAGGCTGAAAGCCTCCCTAATAAAGATAAATTAAATTAAATTATATTGTAGAGCAACAATTGAAAAGGTACTACCGTGCGGGACCGAAATCCGTACAGCACCGAAATCCGTACACCCTGTTGAATTTGTTTATTTATATGCATCATAACAATGTAAATATTATACATGAATACATATTCATGTCCATTCATGCATTAGCTTAATGTTTACGTCAACAATTAAGCAGAATGTCATGCAATTAAAATAAGAAAAATAAAAACCTCAACACGTGTCGGGCATTTCTGTCAATCGGTTACGTTCTTAACGATTTTCTAAGAAAATCTCTCGGATTTACTTCAGTTTGTTAAGCGTATTTCAGTGATGTTTGCAAGTAGTTTCCTGAAGGTCGATCGAAAAGGTTAGTGTTTATCGTTTTATATCTCAATTCTAAGCAATGGATCGTTCATATGGTATTAATTTATCAAAATTAGTACTGTACGGATTTCGATCCATATATTACAGCTGATTCTAAATCCGTACACTTGTGCATCACTAATGACGATTCTACTTTATCCAATGTTTTTCAGCAGATCATGGAAACTAAATACACGCCGGAGGATTTGGAGAAGACCGTGGCAATGATGCGTGCGGAGAAATCTTACAGAGAAGCATCCAGGGATTTTGCCGTTCAATTTACCACCATAAGAGATGCCGTATTGAATCGCTACTCTCTTATTTTATTCGTATTGTAAATGTTATATTATTAATATCTTTTAATGAAGAGCATCAACAACCAGCTGAAAAGTAAAACAACGCAGCGCCCCTACAGGATATCACCAACACGCATATACAAATTAGGGACCATGCATAAATGACGTAGCATTTGAGGGGGGAGGTGAGGGTTTCAGAATTTGTGACCGGCCATGTATTGGATATAGCCAAATACGCTACGAGGGGGGGGGGGGGAGAAGGAGTATAAAATTGATCAAAAATATGCTACGTCATTTTTGGATGCTCCCTTACAGAGAGCAGACAGAAATGGGCCAGAGAGCATTCCCAGCAGTAGCTACCAGCGAGGAATGACCGGAAATACACATGGAAGTAGTGCGAGCGAAAATTGATAAAGAGAACGCAAAGAAACAAAGGATTGAGGAACGACAAAAGAAAAAGGTTGAGCAAGAGAGGAAGAGGAGGAAGAAAAGGAAGAAGAGCAAAGAAAGTTCCCTAATAAACAAATACCATGAACGAACTTTATCCCGGATGGGTAAACTTTCCCACAAATGGTTTGGATGATACCCCGAACGCGTCGTTAAGCTCTCTATTATGGTTATTTTTATTAGGGTTGGAAGCAAGAAAGCATAACTTGAAAAGGCAATGGTAACAATGGAGAAGAAGCAGAAGAAAGCTGTGGAAAAGAAGCAATGAAAGATCTGTATTTTTATGATTATTACTCTCTTGACGTATTAAATTAAATTAAGTTATATAGTTAAAACGAAAAACTAATCCTTGATGTCAGTTCATTGTCTTTTTTTTTGTTGGTTTCTAAGATGGTTGTATTTTTCTTTTACTTATCCGCCATTATAGGGCTACCATCTTAGAAACCGGTTAATTTATCGCTTGATGCCAGTAGTGGGTTGGTGGAGTTCCAATGTATGGCGCATCTTGCACGTTATCACATGTCAAATTTCAAAAACCTCGAAGTTGTGATCGGAGGAAAACTCCAGTAAGAATATTTAACCCAAAACACTGGTAAAGAATAAAATTTGGAGGAAATTAATCCTTAAAAATGATATTAGTTAGCATAAAAATCCAGAACAGTTACCTTCTTAAATAAAAAGAAATCAGTTACCTCTCCTTTGAATCGATTGGAGCATCAATTAATCTAACGCTGATATCATTAGTTAAAAAAGTAAAAGTAAAAAAAAATGAACTTGAACCTTTAACGAATGATTCTTATGTAAAATCGTGCACTGAATTCAACAATGTAGTCGAAAAAAATGTCAGTAGGATAGTTTTTGAGATACAGCTAAAAATGAAAATTCACTTTAAACAAGTTTGATTACTATAATACAAATATCTCCAGTTGTAATGAGATTACATCAATTATTTTAACGCTAAATTAGAGGTAAGAAATTTTTTCGTTCGATCAATTGAACATCAATTGTCAGTGAGATTGTTGTTAGTTAATAGTTTGTTTTTTAAGTTTTCCTAAGAAAAATTGAATTTCTGCTAAGTTTTTAAGCAATGTAAATTAAAATGTTTATGGTGGTTCTACCATTACTCTCACGGAAAAATAGTGTTATAACGATCGAAATAAAATTTTGTCACGTTCAATTTGGCGTTAAAATAATTAATATCACTTCATTGCAGCCAGAGATATTTGTGTTTTCGTTTTTTTAACGTGAGATTTCATTTTTTAGCTAGGGGAAGGAGGGGCATAGTGAGCATCCCGTACTTTGGCTCTGGATCTCCAACTGCATGAAACAAATCAACTGGTAGTAGGATCAATATCATTAAACTATCCTACCGAGATTTTTTTGGACTACATTTTTGGATTCAGCGTACGATTTTACATGGGAAATGACCATCAGCGTACAAAGTTCAAATATGCTGTAAACTAGTGTATTTAAACGAATATAGCTGCTTGGGACTCTTAGCCAAGCAACTACAAAAAAAATACTTTATTCAAGATAGCAACATTTTTTTTTTTTTTCATTGATTTGGATCGATTTACATTCATGTACGGATTTTGATTCATGACTGTACGGATTTTGATTCATCCTCAACACAGTGTACGGATTTCGATTCAAAACTGTACGGATTTTGATTCAATCGTAGAACGCTGTACGGATTTTGATTCAAGATATGTGCAATTTAAATCCTTTTTTCTAATAATTAAAGGTAATTTTAAGACCTGGTGTTTGCAAATATTGGAAAAATAAAGATAAACGTAAAGGAAAAAGATGTGATACAGAGCATAATGTGATATCATTATTTAGTATTGACCGTTAATGATTCTCTCGTGCTTAGGTGTACGGATTTCGGTCCCGCACGGTATCAACTTTTATAAACAAAACGTTTATTATTCTTTCCTCGCCAATCGAACGCAAATTACCAACATCGTCGGATAGGAGGAACTTTGCCCAACCCAAAGATGGTGTTAGTTTGCGTAGGCGAGCCTTGAGTCACGATAGAAGGGTTTCCGAAGTTTTGTTCGCAATAGCTGATGTACTCATTCTGTTGTTGGTTATGATTTGCTCGATTGGTTCCGCTATTTGACAGCTCAATTGGTTCCCAAGATTCTATCCGCCAGACTTTGAATATAGCGACTATAATTACCATACAGGAACTACAGTAAGCCAAACACTTCATTATGGACAATCACCTTGGTCTGGATTCCCCGGATGAAATCTTAGACATTGCAAGTGCATACATCCTACATAACGATAAACAAATCATCTACGCACTGAAGATTCCAAATATTAAAGCCATTTACTGCGTGTTATGAGGATTTTTTTAAATTCCCGAACAGGTTCGTTCTCGAGCTACTAGCCCCAAAGGTTCCGGCGGTGGTGTCTTGCTAGCAGTTCGTGCTACTTTTATTTCTCGATTACTTAATTCACCTAATAGCTCATGTGCCGAACAGGTGTGGGTGGCTGTTACCCTACCGTTGAAAGTGGTCTTCATTTGCGTGTTGTAATTACCCCCGGATCGACTTGGCGATTCTGAGTTGATCGATCATCACATTGATTCACTTAGGTTGTATTCAAGATGAATGCGACTGACGAAATCCTTGTTGTTGGTGATTTCAATCTTGCTTCAGTCAACTGGTCATTGAATGAAACAGGGTTCATTCATCCTCGCTCTAATGGCTCATATATTACACCTCTAGTAGCATCTCTCCTAGATTGCTACAATACTGCTGATCTTCTGCAACGGAACGGGATCTCCAATGAAAATCATATACTGCTTGTTCTATGTTTCCGCAGCCATGAACTCGCCTCTAATTACTCGGTTCAAGAGGCACCCGAACCACTAGTTAAACGTTGTAGACACCATTCACCTCTGCAGTTATCATTACACTTATATCAGGCTTGCACTTTTCGGGTTACCGTGGACTTCGAGGGAATGGCAACCTTTTTCGAAAACATCAGCTGGGACGATGAACTCCGAGATCGTGACGCGAATGCTGGCTCTTCTATTTTGTCGAATATTGTCGCGTAAGCGATCGACCAGTTTGTACCCCTGACAACTTCACCCATATCTAGTAACCCTCCTTGAACCAACCACCGACTCAAGCGACTGAAGTCATCCAAACGAGCTGCCTTCAAGACATTTTGTAAACTTCGAACGGATACATCGAAGAGGAAGTACAACCTCGTTACAAACAGTATAAGCGGCTCAACAAACAGCTTTATCAAGCCCATCAGCGCCATCTACAAAATAAACTCAAAGCAAATCCCAAGAGCTTCTGGAATCATGTGAACGATCAACGGAAGGAATCGGGCTTACCTTCTACAATGTACAATACGTATCAAGAAGAATCAGATACGGATACGGGAATCGCTGACCTGTTCATGTCACAATTCAGCTGTGTCTTCGTCAAAGAAAATTTACCTAACGAGCACATCGTAGCCGCCGTAAGTGATGTTTCCGTACTTTTTGCTGTTGGGCTGCATTCGCCTATCTCGACTAATGATGTTCGTAGAGCAAGCCTTCGTTTGAAAAAATTCTTTAAGCACTGGCCCTGACAGAATCCCTTCCGCGGTTCTTAAAAACTGTATTGGAGTGCTGGCCGCACTTTTAGCATCCATCTTCAACCTCTCTTTGGATTCTGGGATCTTTTCCGACTGATGGAAGGATTTTTTGTTTTCCCTGTCTTAAAAAAAGGCAATAAGCAGTCGGTGCCCAACTACCGTGGTATCGCTGCTTAATGTGCAGTCTCAAAACTTTTTGAACTATTGGTGCTAGATTATTTAAAACACACATGCTCTAGTTACATCGCGACTGAACAACACGGATTTATGCCGAAGAGTTCGACTGCTACAAATCTCGTTCAATACACATCATCAATCATACACAAGATGGAAAGCGGTCATCAAGTGGATGGTATCTACACCGATCTTTATGCTGCTTTTGATAAAATAAATCACGAGAATGCAGTGGCCAAACTAGAGCGACTTGGTTTTCACGGTACCCTTCTTGATTGGCTTCGGTCATACCTCACCGGTCAACATATGTCAGTAAAGATTGGAGATCATTTTTCTCAACCGTTCGCTGTTTCTTCTGGTGTACCTCAAGGCAGTCATCTGGGACAGTTCATATTTTTATTGTATCTGGATGACGTTCACTTTTCGATCCGTTGCCTGAAGCTGCCATATGCTGACGATTTCACATTATACTTTGTCATCAAAGATCGAATTGATGCATTGTTTCTTCAGCAGCAGCTGGACGTTTTTACTGTTTGGTGTGACAAGAACAGGATGGTATTAAATGCTTCTAAATGTGCCATTATAACGTTTTCCAGGAAAAAAAAAATTACCAATCTGTTATGCTAACAGCCTGCAGGAGCAAATATTAAGCCGTAAATGTACCGTTAAAGACTTAGGCGTCCTACTTGATTCACAACTCACCTTCAAGGACCATGTGGCTTATGTTTCCACTAAGGCATCTTCGCAACTTGGTTTAATTTTTCGTTTCGCCAAAGACTTTAGTGACATTTTCTGTTTAAAACACTCTATTGTTCGCTAGTCCGCTTCACAGTATGGGCTTCTTTTTACAGCAACGGGGTGAATCATATTGAGTGGCCAGTGAAGATTTGTACGTTTTTAAATCTCCCTAGCTATGAAAGTCGCTGTAATTTGATGTCCCTACAATTACTTAGTATTCGCCGAGGCGTCTCTAAGGCTACCTTCATCGCTGATCTCCTACGATCGGACATTAATTGCAGTTCACTTCTGCAGCAGTTTAATGTCAATATCAGATGCGTAAATTTACGTTCTTATTATTTTTCAATATCCCGGCTTCTCGCACAAACCACGGCGCTAATGAGCTGTTAACTAGCATGTGCAAGATTTTCAACAAATGTTATAACTGCTTTGATTTTAATATCTCCCGTGATAGGCTTAAGAATCTGTTCATAATGTACTTTTAACTTCCTGGCGGTTTCTGTTTTCTGTATTTAAATTGTGTTAATTATGTTATCATTAATATCTTTTTATATGTTGAGGACTCAGTTCAAGCAAATGTATCTGTAGGATTCCATGTTATCTGTTGGTACTGAAATGATGAGGTTTTGCGCCCATTAGTGTGAGCTTTTCCCTCCAAATCAATAAGTAAATCTCGAGAGAGGTATGGGCCGAAGTGTCTTAAATTTCTATGAAACATCGCCCATAGGTACAGTTCATGGATATATTAACAAAAGTATGAAGAGCTTTGAGTGGGTTAGTTTATTTCTTTTAAATTCCGTTATAATTGCTTATCTTTTGACAGATACGCGTATTTCGTCTACTACTTGCAGACTTCATCAGTGCCAAGTACTCAACACCACAGTTTGGATAAAAATTTACTGCAATCTCTTGATCCCCCTTCTGATGAAATTAATTTGAGCAATCAATTTGATTTGCTAACGGATGATGAGAATGATCCATCATCCAAGAAAAATTCTAGTAAACTTTCCCGGCTTAATGCCAAGAAAGAAAAGATTCCCTCTATTGTGATAAACACTTCCGAATTCCATGCTTTTTGCACGGAACTTTTGAACTTCGTGAAATTTAAGTTTTCACTGCAATTTGAACGTCGGGGCTGTGTATTGGCTGAAAACTTGGACGGATTTAAATGTCTGCTTAAGTATCTTACTGAGAAACAGCACAAAGTTTTTACTTACGACACCAAAACTGAACGTGTTCAAGGTTGTCATGCAAGGACTGCCCAGTGGGGAATCCCTGGATCAGATCAAAGATGGCAAAATTACTTGGAGTTGTCCCACTCCAAGTAATCAAAATGAAAATGAAATCCCGTCCTGGCGATTTGCGCAACGGGATTTCTAATGATTTTTATTTAGTTCACTTCAAGTCTAGTGAACTAAACAACCTTAAGGCCTTGGAAAAAGCTAGCCTTATGCTCCATGTCCGAGTGAAGTGGGAACACTTCAGGAAGACTGGAGGAAATTTCCAAAACCTCACTCAGTGCCGTAAGTGCCAGGGATGGGGTCACGGAACAAAAAATTGCTACATGCCAGCTAAATGCATGAATTGTGGTGATTCCACTCACGCAAAGGACGACTGCTCTGTGTAGGAAGATCCTAAGAAATGTAGATGTTCAAATTGTGGTGAAAACCACAAATCCAAATTTTGGGAATGTAAGACTCGCAAAGCGATCCTACCTTCTCGTTCTAAGCAACAGGTAGGAAACGCTCCACGTTCCCGACTAGGTATAAATTCCTCTGCTGTTAACAACGGTCAGCGACGAACAAATTCTACATTCGTACTCGTAGGTACAAATATCACCCCTGCTTCAAGTACTTCATTTATACCTGGTTCCTTCGCTGCTAACATTGTTTAACGAGTAAATGGAGCTACCTATGCTGTTATTGCAACGAGTAGAAATCAAAATACTAGCCAACGTAATTCTAACGGAAATTTTGAAAATGTTTACTAAGGAGACATAAATGCTCCTAAAATGGATATTTTTACAGAAATCAGTATTGTATTTTAAAGCATTAAATATTTTAAATTGGAATTCTCGACCGCTTAAAGATAATGAAGACGAGTTATTTAACTTTTTGCAAGTTCATAACGTGCATATTGCCGTTATAACTTAAACGGTCCTTAAACCTGACCATAAGGTTAAAAGAGATGCAAATTATTACATATATAGAAATGATCGTCTTGATGGAGCCTGTGGTGGCGTTGCCATCATCGTTCATAGACAAATCAAACATAAAGTTCTTTCTTCATTTGAAACCAAAGTTTTTGAAACTTTGGGAGTTTCTGTTGAAACAAAATTTGGACAACTTACATTTATAGCTGCCTATTTGCCATTCCAATGCGTAGGCCAGCAAAAGAATTTTCTCAAGGGTGACCTTCAGAAACTTACCCGTCATAGGTCTAAATTCTTCATTATTGGTGATTTTAATGCAAAACACCGCTCAGATGGTAATATTCTGTTTGATGATTGTTCTACACTATTCAATATCCAAACAGCCCAACATGCTTTTCTTCTGCAAGAAATCCCTCAACTATTGATTTGGTCTTAACTGATTCATGTCGACTTTGTAGCCAATTGGTTACTCATGCTGACTTCAGTTCTGAGCACCTTCCAGTAGCTTTTGAAATATCCCAAGAAATATTTTGTAATCCCAACAGCTCTACTTTCAATTACCATAGAGCTGATTGGGAGCAATATCGAACATTTATGGAATATAACTTCCATCCAAACATTCCTTTGCAAACCAAAGATGAAATTAATTATGCTCTTGAATCTCTGACTACTTCTATAGTTGAAGCAAGAGCTGCATGAGTACCAAAATTCGAAGTTATATTCGATTCAATTATAATAGACAACGATCTTCAGCTCTGGATCCGTCTTAAAAATGTCCGTAGGAGACAATATCAAAGAACACGCGATCCTGCCATGAAAGTTATCTGACGGGATTTGCAAACACAAATTATGAAGCGAGTCTCTGCCCAGACGAAAAAAAACTTTTAAAAATGATGTTTCTAAATTAGACCCGAGTTCAAAACCCTTTTAGAAACTCACAAAAATTTTGAAAAAACCTCAAAAGCCTATTCCAGCGCTTAAAAAAAGTGGAAAATTTTGAACACAAATTTGTAAAAAAAAGCTCAGAAACTTGCTAAGCAATTCGAGAGTTCCCATGATTTCAGTTTGGGTCTTGCTAGTCCTATTGAAAATCTGGTTGCTCGGGATTATCTGAATATTTTCTCTCGTGAAAATATTTTTGATGATTCCTGGGGGACTGATTTGGACGAAGTAAGGTCTATAACTAAAAAATTTCATAATATGAAAGCTCCAGGTGTGATGGAATTTTCTATATCGTCATCGAAAAACTCCTAGAGAGTACCTTGTCTTTCTTGGTAAAATTATTTAACAGATGTTTCTATTTGGCATACTTTCCTGATAAATGGAATAATGCAAAAGTTGTTCAAATTTTGAAATCGGATAAAAATCCAGCTGAAGCTCCTAGCGACAGTCCAATAAGTTTGCTTTCCTCACTAAGTAAACTTTTTGAAAAGATAATTTTGAATAGAATGATGCTTCACATCAATACGAACTCATTTTTTGCAGATGAGCAGGTTGGATTTCACCATGGGCATTCAACTACTCAACTCTTAAGAGTTACCAATTTAATTCGTTCAAACAAACCTGAAGGTTGTTCAACTGGAGTTGCTCTTCTAGACATAGAAAAAGCATTCGATAGTGTTTGGCATGAAGGTTTGATCGCTAAATTGAAAAAGTTTAATTTTCCTCTCTTAATTATGACTAATTTCATCATAAAATTATTAAATTGACAGAACTCTGCAGGTTTGACTCAGGGTTGCCACCAATTCACTGATGACACAGGCATTTCCGCTAAACGAAGAAGTCTTCGTGTTAAATGCAGTAAACTGTAGAAAAATTTAGATATTTTCTCTTCTTATTTACAACAATGGAAGATTTCTCCCAACCAGTTCTGTGTTCCTAAAATTTGAGCTAAGTAGTCTTACCCAATATTGGTCTGCGCCCTTAAAATATAAATCTGCCTTAAATAACGATGCGTCCGCCCTGACGTTGATGACGTTGTTTCAAATAGTTTATTATCTAGTTGGTATGGTACGTTGCAAAATTTTGCACTTTATCGCTGCTGTATGATGAGCAGCACCGTACTCTACAAGTGGCGAAGGTCACACAACAAAAACCCAAGGGCGGAACATCGCTCTAATATTCCTTGGACATCTACAAAGTCCCTGCATCCTTACTTCTTGAAATTTTGATTAATTTACAAAAGTTCTGACAACATTTTCCAAGCAGCATGATTTTTGTTTTCTTATTTATCTCATATCATACTTTCCTTTTTTAAATTTCAGGAAATACCTTGAACAAACAATTTCTAGAAATTTTCCTAAACATTCGTGGGCAAACTCTCGGGCAAAACAAAGTTCCCAAAACTACCACTTTTGGTACCTTACAAAACCTTCACAGTATGAAGCCCTTACTGCGTAAACCAAAGCAATGGCGCAACGGCTGAATACACGGATCCAGTGTTTCCAATTTTTTCCGAAGTGATTTAAAACTTTTGCAACGTTCAGTACTGTTCGAAGTGATTATGTACGTGCTAAGCTTTATGAAATGGTCCAGTGCTTTCCAAAGTGGTCTTAAGCTTTTCTCAAGTTATTCAGTACTTTCTGGAGTGATTTTGAACTTTTCCAAAGTGATTCCAAACTTTTCTAATGCAATGTAATGTCAGTACAGATAGATCTTGTTTCTGGTAACATAACTATAGTGCACTCTCTACAACTCGATATTGGAAGGACCATCGAGTTATGGAATAAGAATCCCATACGAATTCCCTATCGCAGTAGCCATAAAATTCATGTTTACTATGGATCTATAACTCGATATCGAGCTAGTGGACATCGAGTTAAGGAGAGTTGAGTTCCAAAATTGAGAACTTTTTCAATGTGTCACAATTGAGTATTAATGTGGCATAGCAAAAATAATAAATAATCTCTCTAGTGAATCCTGTTGAAAAAATATTGAAAAATTCATGGAAGTGAGGCGGATTTCTTGGTTTCCAACAAAGCGAGAATCACATCAACACATTCCTATCCATTCCCCGATTGGCCTACATTTGGACGCAGCTGGAGCTGTTAGTATGAGATCACCAGTTTTTACACATTGCAGATGCATGCTAGTCCCACGCATCGTTTGTTGCTTCTCTGTTTAATACAGGTAATCTGGTAATTAAGGAGTAGCAACCGCGACCAGTCAATCATTATCATGCTTAATTATGCCTGAATGTACTATCCGAAGTGATTCAGTACTTTCTAAAGCTTTTCTGCAGTAATTCAGTACTTTTCAAATTGATTCCGAGATTTTCTAAATTGTGTCAATACTTACAGAAGAGATTTAGAAGTTTTTCGAAAAGATTCTGTGCACCCCAAAGTGATTCCGATTTTTCTGAAGTGATTTCAAACTTTTCTGAAGTGGTTCAACTATTACAGAGTGATTCAGTTTTTGAAGAAATGATTGCAAACTTAAAAGATTTGATGCAGTACTTTCCGAAGTTTTGTGAAGTGATTCAGTTATTTCCGAAATTTTTCAGTTCTTACGGAAGCGATTTTAAACTTTCTGGAAAGACTAAATCTTTTCCAAAAAGATTCAAAAATGTTCTGAAGTCGTTCAATAATATTCGAAGAATTTCCACGCTTAACTGAAGTCATTAAGTCAAGTTATTTTAAACTTTTCAAAAGTGATTCAATACTATCCGAAGTGACTCAGTGCTTTCGGAAGTGATTATAAACGTTCTGAAGAGATTCAATGCTTGCGAAGTGATTCCGAACATTTCTGAAGTGATTCAATTATTTTCGAAGCGATTCCGTTATTGCGAAAATAACCAACTTTCTTGGATGCTTCATTACTTTCCAATGTGAATTCGAAATTTTTAGAAATGATTAAATACTATCCGAAGAGATTCCAAGCTTTTCTGAAGTGATTCAGTACTGTCTGAAGGGATTTGAAACTTTTCTAGAGTGATTCAGCTCTTTCAAAGTGCTTCAAAGAGATTACAAACATTCTGGAATGATGCAGTACTTTCTGGAGTGATTCCAAACTTTTCTGAAGTAATTTAATGCTTTTTGATGCGATTCCAAATTTTTATAAATAATTCAGTACTTTCCGAAATGATCATGAACATTTTTAAATTGATTATGAACATTCGTGAAGATATTCGAGGTGATTCCGAACATTTTTTAAATGATTCAGTGCATTCCTAAGTGATTCAATTATTTCTGAAGTGAACTTTTCGCAATGATTCAGTACTTTCCAGAGTGATTTCGACATTTTCTGAAGTGTTTCCGATCTTTTCTAAAGTTACTTTGTGAAGTGACTCTATAACATTTATAAAGTGATTCAGTACTTTCTGAAGTGATTTAGAACTTTTCATAAGTCAATCTGTGCTCACTGAAATGATTCAGTACTTTCCGAAGTGATTCCGATCTTTTATGAAGTGATGCAATCTCTTTTGAAGTGATGCTGAATATTCCTGATGTGATTCAATATTTTCCGAAGTGATACCGAACTTTTCTGAAGTAATTAACTACTTTCCGAAGTGATTCAATTATTTTCTTAAGTGATTCAGTACATTTCGAAGTGATTCCAAACTGCATTAAAACGAAGTGATTTCGAACTATTCTCAAGTACTTTCCGAAGCTATTTCGAGCTTTTTTGATATGATTCCAAACTTCTCTTCCATACATCACCGATCAGGGGCCCAGGCCACTTCAATTTTCAGTTTTGTCAGGGGTGCAAACCAATTTAAATTCAACTTTTTTTTTATTTTCTTCCCTCAATTTGTCTATCTGGGGCACTAACTATTTAAAAATTTGTATTTTTTATCAGATTTTCCCAGATGAATATTTTTTTAATTTCTCTGAACATGTATATCAGGGGCGCAAGCCATTTAAAATATTACGATTTTGATATTTTTCCTAAACTTATCTACCAAGGGCGCTTGCCATTTTAAATTTACGTATTTTTTTTTAATTTCCACCTAAATATGTATATCAGAGACGCTAGTAAGTGGATTGCTGTATTTTACCTATTTTGGAAATATTTTTTTTTTTGGTTTGGAGCTAAGTAGTCGTCGACTACGTGCGACTCCTCACAACCACAGCACTGCTCCCAACGCTTCCAAAACTCAACTTATAATATTTCCACATAAGCCCAGAGCTTCCTTTTTGAAACCTAGTAGCAGTCACATAGTCACTATGAACGGAGTTCCAATTTCCTGGTCAAACCAAGTGAAATATCTTGAATTAGTACTTGACCAAAAATTAGCTTTTAAAGATCACATTGAGGGCATTCTAGCCAAATGTAACAAATATATAAAATGTTTGTATCCTCTTATAAACAGAAAATCCAAACTTTGCCTGACGAATAAACTTCTAATATTTAAACAAGTTTTTAGACCGGCCATGCTTTACGCTGTGCCAATATGGTCTAGTTGTTGTACTACCAGGAAAAAAGCACTTGAAAAAAAAACGTATCGTCAAAATCACTTCAAACGAATTGACGAGGACAATACCCTTGTTAACGACGGAAACATCACCATTTCCCGGCTAAAACGTCTGCAAAGTATACATGGATGGAGAAGAGTATATCGACCTAGACACCTTAGTTCCAGTAAAATCGTTTATTCCGACCAGGTTAAAGGTAAGCACTACAAAAATTATAACCCGCTTTCCTCTGGAATATTTGCAGACCCTTCATCTGGAGCACCGCGAGACACTTAGAAATATGAACCACACTACGGAAAATGTTCAAGGAGGGCTACACCTATTCAAATGGCTATTTTTCGGATCAATTTCAGCCAGCATCGGTCGTGTAGTGGTAAGCGTGATTGCCTCTCACCCCAGCAGGCCTGGGTTCAATCCCAGTCGGCGCAGCTGCGATGTTCTGAGGCATAACATGTCTGATCACGCCTTCCTTCAGAAGGGAAGTAAAGCCGTTGATCTTCGGTTCATGAGTTGATGGGTCGATAGGTAGGGTCCAGGTGTGGGGCTCTGCTTCCCTGGCGTCGGTTGCATTGGTGCTCAGCACGGAAAACAAGATCGACGGAAAACAAATCAAGGTAAAAAAAAAATTAGCCACCACTATCATAACAATAGGAATCATCATCACTTGGCTAATGAGAAACTTTAATCCATTGCGTAGAAAGAACACGAACGTGGATCAGAATGCACAAACGGAATCGAGAGAAGAACAGAATCCTGTTCCACTCGTCAGACAGCCGAGGCTCATCCCACAGTAGCCGACTGCGAAGACGAGACCACAGCAGCAGAGGATCGTGAAAGTCGAGGACGGCTTTCCAGTAGATGAGGAGCAGTCAGGGAAAATCTGTTAGGTGGATTAGCCTATTGGAACTGTCGGAGACCTGTCCGACCGATTTGGTTTCGACCTCCACACGACCTTCACCAGAAAACGTACCTCCTTCCTTATTGAGCGAATCGTCCTTTCCTTACGTGATCCTTATCCTTCCCGTATCCTTGTCATCGGCAGATCCTTCTTCACATGCACAGTCTTGACACAATACACGAATTTATTTAAGTTTGAAAACGACACTACATGATTTATTCACTAGTACAACATTTATTCTTTAGGCTAACAGTAAACAATTAAAAAACGATAACAAGGGTTTGCCCCTTGTCACTGATCGCGACAACGGATCTATTTCTATTAACTGTTCTCCCAGTTTTCTACACTCTCCTACTGATGACCATCAGACTGCCCGCATAGTAGTGGTAGAATTCCGGGAGCTCGTGTGAACCGGTGTACTACCACGACCGTAGTAACCACAGTAGTGCACAACCGTTAAGATCGCTCGTGGAGCCCTGAAATACGGTGAGTGTGCTTGTTGCTGGCTGCATACGTTGCTATGGTAAATTATATAACTCGCACACATAACAGTTGGTGTGAATGCAGGTGCATCATGCCATGCAATGCACCAATGGGTAGCCGGTAGGGTAATATTGCAAGGTAAGCACTTTATATCCACATAAGGGAACCGTGCATGTGGATCAGTCTTTTTTTCAACGATCAATGTAGGTGTTAAGTTCTGCTAAGTGAATTTGTGAAAATTTTGATTTTAAAAGCTGTTTCTGAGCGAATAAATCCCTCACCCTGAAATAACTCCATTTGGAGTTATTAATTTTGTTCCGCTGGAATGCATTCCTGGACAAATGTGTCACGTTACGACTGAGCTATACCATAGAGACTAGAAGGTCCCGAAAAAAACGTGCTCAACTTTTTGGCTCAGCTTTGGTACTATCTTCGATCCCAAGTTAATCGATGCACCCTCGAAACATAGGAAAATCCACTAACCCCTCATTTTTATCTGTCAAACTTTCATAGCGAATCAAAACAAACATATAGCGAATTCGTTTATTATTCAGTTCCAACCTGGATCGGGTATCAAGATTGGGTCTGCTTGTTTTCTGACAAACGTCAGTTTGCTCGTTTGTTTTTAAAACCTAGCTCAGGTTGAGGTTCGCACTGACAAAAAGTTCGGTTTCGCACTGGGTTGGAACTGGTTCCAACCCCGATAATAAACGAATTCGCTAATAGTGTAGGACTAGAATTTCGACTAGAATGGGTTACGTTAAGCAAATTTGCTTGGGACTGTTCGCAACAGCGAATAGATTGGTACCACTGCCGTGTATCGATTACACCGCCACCGCTAACCACTCCACGTTTCCGATGTTGGCCGCAGAAATCAGCACAGCAGAAATATTTCCCTATCCTTTTTTTCCTTCCTTGCATTTTGTTTCACTAACCCCGAGAACGCCGCGGGCAAACGGCTTCCCTTACTAACACTAGCAATAAGAACAGAAATAAGTGTAAACATCCAATAAGAATCTAGCTTTTATGACATTGTACACGTTCATTCCGTTTTGCGTAGTAGATTGTTAGACCAATCATCATCGTCATTTAATTTCTCTTTGATTCAGAAAAGTATAAAACCAAGCGAATCACGCATTCACATTGTCAGTCGTTTCCGAATTGCCAAGCAATATAGAGATAAAGTGAAGAAGCTGAAGTTATCCTATCCAAGAAAGAAAATTCCAGTTTTCCCATCGATTCGATATCGATGCAACGGGTCCCTGTTACCGTCCTAGTTTTGTCGGTGGTCCTGCTCAGTGGAGTTCCTGTTCCCTCTACTTCCGAAATGGAGAGTTGCTGTTCCCACCGTTGCTTGTTGCCGTCGCTGCTCTAAAAAGAGTTTTACTTTCGCGGTGTTCTTTTAAGAACTACCGATTCCGAGTAAGCGATGTCGGCTCGCAGCTGGTGCAGCTGGAATTTGTCGTCATCTGTTGGCAAGGCCCAACGAGCAGCCGTTTCAGTTTCAAGTCAAACATCACGTTGGCAGTCGAGCCAACATAGTGGTCCGTTCCGAACCGGATAAAAGTGCGAAACATACAGTCCACGAGTGAATTGTTTTCCCGTGTCACGGTGGTCAATACGGAAGAAGAAGAACAGTGTACCGAAGAAAAAGTGAATTGTTATAGCTTCCATTGACCTAACCGTGAACATGAACAAACACGTATGAACATGAACTAAGTGAATTGCTAGAACGCAAAAAGAACAAGTTGTGAAGTTTGCTGGATTCCCAGTATCCAAAAAGTGATGTTCCTGTGAAGCAGTAAAGTACGAAGTGTTCCTAACTGGTATCATTTTCCTCGAGAGTTACTCTTCCGAAGTAACAACATCCTTCCTTCGTGATGCCAGTGGATTATACCCCAACCAAACCTGTGAAGTTGACCATGGAGGACATCAAGCCACTCATCCACCAACGTGGTCAGGTAAAGGCCAAGGTCACTGCGATTGCAAGTGCCTTGGAAAGAGCCGAAGACGATCCAACTCAGGTGAGTCTACCCATTCTCAAAGTTTATGCGAAGAAGCTCGAAGCTCATTACAATGAGTACAATAACTTGCACAAGGAAGTTCTTTGTTCCATCCCTCCTAACAAAACTAATGATCAGGATGAAAAGTTGAATGAGTTTGACAAGCTTCACACCGAATCTTTGATTCGGTTGGAGCTTCTGATAGAAATGTTGTCAGTTTCCAAGATTTCCCCTGTTACATCCAATACACCAACTAGTGCTACACATGTAATCGTGCAGCAACAACCGCTCAGAGCTCCAATCCCTACCTTTGACGGGCGCTATGAGAATTGGCCCCGTTTTAAGTCCATGTTCGAAGATATAATTGGTCGAAGCTCTGATTCCGATGCAATCAAACTGCATCATCTAGAAAAAGCACTAGTTGGTGGAGCCTCTGGTATACTTGATTCAAAAACTCTTGCTGACAACAATTACAAGCATGCTTGGGAAATTCTTACTGATCGTTATGAAAATCCCAGAATTATCATTGATACTCACATTGATGAGCTTCTAACAATGAAGAAGATGTCAAAAGAATCCCATAAGGATCTTCGAGCTCTGGTAGATACGTGCACGCGTCACGTTGAGGGTTTAAGGTTCATGAAACAACCAGTTGAGGGTACAACGGGATTAATAATCAACAAAATTTTGACATCCTGTCTCGATGGTGCCACTCGTAAACAGTGGGAACGATCCCTTTCTCATGATGAGTTGCCGAATCTCAATAAGACACTGACCTTTCTGAAGGAACAGTGCCGTATCCTTGAACGCTGTGAAGCCGATACTCATACAACCGTGAAAGCGCACCCAATGAAACCATCCCAACAATATGTTAAGCCTACCAGCGTTAAGGTTCATGCGTCAACATCCAGTACTAACAATGAACCATGTCAGTTGTGTGGCAAGGGCCATTTCAACTATCAATGTCCCGACTTCTCAAAGTTATCAGTGGCTGATCGAGCTGCCAAGGTAAGAGAAGCCCACCTATGTTTCAATTGTCTGCGTCGTGGACATCGGTCCATGAACTGTTTGTCGAAGAAAAGTTGTAGTAAGTGCAACAAGCGTCACCATTCCCTTTTGCATGATGATGCAAGCAAAACCGACAGTAGTGTTCCTTCAGGTAATTCGTCCAATCAGAGTAAGGGTGATAATGGGCCTGCTTCTCTTCCAGTTGTTACACAATCCCAAAGCGAGCGTTCTGCTGAATCCACAACCCTTGTCTCGTCTTCTTGTTCTCTGACTGCTACGGTACCAAATGTTTTGCTTCTCACTGCTGTGGTGAATTTGGTGAATAAAAATAACCAACCAGTGCCATGTCGTGCTTTTCTCGACTGTGGGGCCCAGACGAATCTGATGTCTGCTTCAATGTACCAAAGGTTGGGTATCGAGGGCACTCCAGTGAATGTTGACATTGTTGGAGTCAGTAATGTTCGAAGTAAGTCTAACCGTCTTGTAACCGTGAACCTTCAGTCCCTCTACAGTGACTTCAAAGTTTCTCTCAAGTGTCTGGTAGCTCCAAAGATAACCAATGCTCTTCCGTGCAGGAAAGTTGATATCTCACAGTGGAATATTCCTTCCGGATTTCAACTGGCCGACCCCCAGTTCTATGTACCTTCCGATGTTGATTTGTTAATTGGAATGAATCACTTCTTCAGTCTTCTGCGAACCGGTCATCTAGTACTTGGTGACGGTCTTCCAGAATTGCGAGAAACCGAACTGGGTTGGGTGGTCTCAGGTGAGATTCGGGATGAATCAGTTGCGTTTGTGAGTCCACAACAAGTTAACGCAGTTTCTATTGAGTCCCTTAATGAAATGGTCAAACGGTTTTGGGAAATCGAGGAGGTAAATAACACTTCTCAGCGCACTGTAGAAGAAGAAGAATGTGAAAAAATCTTTCTTCAAACTCATCGTCGTGATTCATCCGGTAGATATGTCGTAAAGCTACCATTCCGAGATAATGTATCTCAACTGAACGACAACCGCTCTTTGGCTCTGCGTCGTTTCTTCTTCCTTGAAAGACGTCTTCTCAGAGATCAGGAGCTACATGCACAGTATTCTGACTTCATTAAAGAATATGAGTCACTAGGACATTGCAGAGAGGTTCGAGAGTCCAATGATCCCCCTGGTATGATTAAATATTACATTCCGCACCATGCTGTTATCAGACCGTCGAGTTCTAGTACCAAACTCAGAGTTGTTTTCGACGCGTCAGCGAAACCTCCTTCTGGAACCTCCCTAAATGATGTTTTGCAGGTCGGAGCAGTTGTCCAAAGCAGCCTTGAGACTGTGATTTTAAGATTCCGTAAGCACACGTACGTGTTCACTGCTGACATTGCCAAAATGTTCAGACAGATTTTTGTTGATCCCCTCCAGGCGGCTTTCCTTCGAATTTTCTGGCGTTCGAAGCCTTCGGACGCTCTCAGAGTTTTGGAGTTACTTACTGTAACATACGGCACTTCCTGTGCTCCATTCCTTGCTACCAGAACTTTGCTTCAGCTTTGTGTTGATGAAGGAGATGAGTTCCCTTTGGCAGCACATGCTATCCGGGAAGACTGCTATGTTGATGACATTCTTTCCGGTACAGACAGTATTCAAAGGGCAGTCGAATGTCGGCAGCAAATTCAGGAAATGCTGAAAAGGGCTGGATTTCCAGTGCACAAATGGTGTGCCAACCATCCGGATATTTTGGAAGGAGTTCCCGAGTCCGAACGTGAAACTTTAGTCCAGCTGAATGAAATGTCAGCCAACGAAGTAATCAAAACCCTTGGTCTTCTCTGGAATCCGCACGATGATGAATTTCTTTTCTCAATCCATCCGAATCTGTCAGATGCAACACCTGTCACCAAACGAAAGATGTTCTCAGAAATCGCAAAGCTGTTTGATCCAATCGGCCTCGTTTCACCCGTTATCGTACTTGCAAAGCATCTGATGCAGACAACTTGGAGTCTGAAGATTGGGTGGGACACACCTCTCGACGGAGACATTTTGCAATCCTGGGTAAAATTTCGTTCCTCATTGATACAAGTCAAGGATATTCATATTCCGAGACATGTGATGGTACCTCAATACGAGTACGTCGAACTGCATGGGTTTGCAGATGCTTCTGGTATGGCTTACGGTGCCTGTCTTTACGTTCGATGTATCCAAGCTAATGGTTCAGTCTCAGTAAGGCTGTTATGCAGCAAATCTAGAATAGCTCCGCTTCAGGAATTGACAATTCCACGCAAAGAACTCTGTGCTGCCTTACTCCTTTCCAAGTTAGTCAAAAGAACTGTTCCCGCGATGCAAGTTGAATTTTCGTCAATATTTCTCTGGTCAGATAGTCAAATCGTCATCGCATGGCTTCGAAAGCCTCCCTCAATGTTGCAACCATTTGTCCGCAATCGGGTTGCAGAAATCATCAATGACAATAATCACAAGCAGTGGAACTATGTTCGATCTAGGGAAAACCCCGCAGATGTTGTCTCTCGTGGTCAATTGCCTGATTCGTTGAAGTCAAACTCATTATGGTGGAATGGCCCAGAGTTTCTTAGATCCGTTTCATTCGATCAACCCGATATTGAGGAAGTTCCAGAAAATCAACTTCCGGACGTAAAACCCACTCCACTCGTTGTAATGATCGTGTTGAATTCAGATGACCTACCCGTTTTCAAGAGATTTAGCTTCTTTCGCAAATTGCAACGGGTGCTTGCCTATGTACAACGATTCATTACCAATTGTCGAACAAAAGAAGTTGAAGCTCGTGTTAAGGAACCTCTACCTACCATCCAAGAACTAAGATCTGCACTTCACACAATCGTAAAGGTCATCCAGCATGAAACACTTCTTGATGAAATTCAGAGAGTTGAGGATCAGGAACCCTGTCGAAGGATTGGTATGCTAGGACCCTTTCTGAAGGATGGTGTTCTACGCGTAGGAGGTCGGATCCAACATTCTCGTGTCCCTTTCTATACGAAACATCAGTATATTTTGCCGAATCATCCTTTGACCGATCTCATTATTCAAGCATATCATGTAGAACACCTTCATGTGGGACCATCTGGTCTTTTGTCCACGCTACGCCAACGCTTCTGGTTACTCGGTGCCCGATCTGCAGTACGAAAGATAACACGACGATGTGTTCGATGCTTCCGTGTGAAGCCTAGAGGAACTGCCCAGTATATGGGTAGTTTGCCAGAAAGCCGCGTAACGCCTACCGCTCCTTTTGAAGTTTCCGGGGTAGATTATGCAGGACCGTTTCTGATCAAACAAGGATCCCGAAAACCGACTCTTGTTAAGGCATATATAGCGGTGTTTGTTTGTTTGGTGACGAAATCTATCCATCTCGAACTCGTGTCTGATATGACGTCTGTTGCCTTTATTGCTGCTCTGCAGCGGTTTGTAAGTCGAAGAGGGTTGATTCGAGAGCTACACTCGGATAATGGTAGCAATTTCCGGGGTGCCCAGGCAGAACTACATGACCTTTTCCTCTTATTCCGTGACCACATTGCTGTCCACGATATTGAAGCCTTCTGCCGAACTAAAGAGATTGTTTGGCATTTTATTCCCCCAGAAGCTCCGGAATTTGGTGGTTTGTGGGAAGCTGCGGTCAAAAGTACGAAATACCACCTTAAGCGTATTCTGAAGCAAACACCTTTGACTTTTGAGGAGTTTTACACATTGCTCACACAAATTGAGGCCATTCTTAATTCCCGACCGCTGTTTTCGCATTCTGATGACCCAACTGAGGGTGAAGTTATAACTCCTGCACATTTCCTCATTGGAAGGCCATTGACCGCTGTCCCTGAGCCTTCTTATGAAGGTTTGAACGAAAATCGTTTGTCAAGGTGGCAACATCTACAACAGATGAGGGAACATTTTTGGAAGTCATGGGCTCATGACTATCTCGTAAACTTACAGCCTAGAGGGAAAAATCGGATTCGTCTAGAGAATGTCGCCCCCGGCACCGTCGTTTTGGTTGAAGAGAAAAATCTGCCACCACAGCAGTGGAAGTTGGGAAAAATAGTCCACACATATCCTGGGGAAGACGGTTTGGTGCGTGTTGTTGACGTTAAGGTAGGAGATTCGAGTTTTCGGCGCTCAATAACAAAAATATCTGTTTTACCGTTAGATAAACAACACATCGCTGATCAATCTACGACTTCTGGCAACCCATCTCTTTGCGCCGGGGAGGATGTTCGCAACAGCGAATAGATTGGTACCACTGCCGTGTATCGATTACACCGCCACCGCTAACCACTCCACGTTTCCGATGTTGGCCGCAGAAATCAGCACAGCAGAAATATTTCCCTATCCTTTTTTTCCTTCCTTGCATTTTGTTTCACTAACCCCGAGAACGCCGCGGGCAAACGGCTTCCCTTACTAACACTAGCAATAAGAACAGAAATAAGTGTAAACATCCAATAAGAATCTAGCTTTTATGACATTGTACACGTTCATTCCGTTTTGCGTAGTAGATTGTTAGACCAATCATCATCGTCATTTAATTTCTCTTTGATTCAGAAAAGTATAAAACCAAGCGAATCACGCATTCACATTGTCAGTCGTTTCCGAATTGCCAAGCAATATAGAGATAAAGTGAAGAAGCTGAAGTTATCCTATCCAAGAAAGAAAATTCCAGTTTTCCCGTCGATTCGATATCGATGCAACGGGTCCCTGTTACCGTCCTAGTTTTGTCGGTGGTCCTGCTCAGTGGAGTTCCTGTTCCCTCTACTTCCGAAATGGAGAGTTGCTGTTCCCACCGTTGCTTGTTGCCTTCGCTGCTCTAAAAAGAGTTTTACTTTCGCGGTGTTCTTTTAAGAACTACCGATTCCGAGTAAGCGATGTCGGCTCGCAGCTGGTGCAGCTGGAATTTGTCGTCATCTGTTGGCAAGGCCCAACGAGCAGCCGTTTCAGTTTCAAGTCAAACATCACGTTGGCAGTCGAGCCAACAGGGACCAATAGGCTAGTCAAGTAGTGGGCCAATTTCAAATCGTTAGTTTCCACCGGTTGGCGATACCGTCTTCACATACATAATAAACCACCAAATATCGATTCACCAACCAAACAGTGAAAATAATAAAAAAAAAAAATCCGCTGATTTAAGTAACTTAAAATGATACATCGATTCAATCCCAACAGGTACAATCAAATCATTCCCGATCATACCTCTAAGCTGTATTGCTACAAATACCTTCCGGTAGTGCTCTTATTGGATTAAAAGATTGTTTAAACTCAAATATTGGCTTTTGGTCCCGGCCTCGCCGTCATCGTCGTCGGCATCGTCGTCACTGTAGCAGTCTTGCAGTGTGGCATGAACTTCTGTTTCTCGTTTAAATGACGCCTCAAACGCCGTTGTCGATAGCGTGCGGTGGAATGAGCGAAACATTTTTTTGAGGAGGTGAAAGTCTCTCATTTTGGCTGAACCCATTTCAAGCTGGAGCTTTCGGAAGGAATCAGCTAAACGAATCCATTCCAATTTTAAGTTGTATCCTGCCGGGTGAAAGTTCAGTGGAACAGCTAGGGAAAGTATTGTGTTTTTGGAAAAAAGGAAAGATTGGTGGGAAAATGATTTGAGACACATATCTTAACGACGTTTTCCTTCCTGAATTATTTCCAGTAGGCCTAGAAGATTTTTTCGCTGAAATCACTCGAAATCACTTTAAAAGATTCTGTGATTACTCACGAATGCCATCATCTGTGATGGCAAAATGTGGCCTATCCTTCTAGGATCTTGTCATAACGGATGTTGAAGTTTTGTCAAGATATACTGCTGGCAAAAAGGTGCTTCAATTTTTTACTTTGTCATCGTCTTTAGCAGTGCCTCGTCTCGCACAAAAAAGAGACCAACTTTCCTGATTGAGTGCTTACTGCTCCACCGAAGAATCAATCAAGAGCGCAATGAAAGGGCAAACTTTTCCACTTGGCAAGCACTCTAAGGTTGAATGGGAAAATTCCGCTCATGGCGGAGTTAGGCTTTACATTACTCGACGATCTATGGCAGCTATACTCGGATGGTAATGTGTTTCACGTGTATCGTAAATGATTGCTATTTATCTTACATCGCACTTCTATTTTTGCTACTGCTGTTAGAAAAGGATCAGAAATATTATCGCTGCCAGTTTACCCATCACATGGCGCATTAGCTTACAGTAGCAATGTCACTTTCCAGTAAACTGCAGGGCAGTTTTGATGCAGCAAGTCATAATGATATCCTTACGACGAAGCAAGCAACTAAGCACAATGGCGACTTCAAAACTGAACAAATTCACCGCATCTCCCAACATTTATCTACTTCACGTGTCAAATTTACCGCTGCTGGCAGCCAAGGTTTGCGCTGAGCTAAACTTCCTTTTTATATAGCTGTAACTCCTCAATCACTCCTCGTTCCTCCGTTGCTCATCTCTCAACTCATCTTTCGCGCACACATACCCACAGCGTTCGCTCCCAACTGTCAGGTGCATGCAAAAATATTGCATTTCATAAAAGCACTCACGTCGTATAATCTACTGCCAGCCCTCGCTCCACCACACCCATGCCATGTAAACCGTAGGGCAGCAACATTTGGCGTGGACTTGATATGAGCAGAATAGGGAAAAAACAACGACGTGCTTGACTTTCGTTTGTCATGTTAAAATTATATCTACTTCACGGTGTGCCTTTCTACTGGTTCCATAATAGTCGGTTACATCGTCGGATCGGCCTCCTGGCAGCGGGAGAGAATCCGCGCATTACACGACGACCGGTGTGATGAGGAATAATACCTAATGCTTACTGCTTTTTGCAGGGTCATATTTTTCCCCAGCAGCTCCCATCCGTCATCGTTTCAGTGTGGTTTTACTTTTATTAGAAAGGCTTGCTCTTTTCCGGGAAGTATGGTTATTGTCAGGGGCTAAAAAATTTACTTCTAGAATTGTTTGCTTTTCACTTGAGAAATTGAGTGGTATGCATTATAAAGTTTTGTTTGTATAGCGGCAATCAACTGCTGTTCGAGAAGAAGATTCCCGCTACTTAACATTTTGGAAATTACCCACTGAAAAAGGTAGTCAGTTTGCATGAGCATGATAGACCGTCCGAGTTTGCTACTCCGTTTGCTACAAACAGTAGCTATCATCCACAATGTGTAAAAACTGGTGATCTCAAAGTGTGTGATAGACAATACCAGAGCCGGTCGCTTCCGAATGCAGACCAATTAAGGAATGGATAGGAATGTGTCGACGTGACACTCGCTTTGTTGGAAGCGAAGAAATCTTCTGTGCTTCCACGAGAAATAACTAGATGATGTTGGACAAAAGAGTTAAGTTTGCAACAGGGTTCGTTTTGGCAAATGGTATGGTGAATTAAGGTGACACTCTGATGAAGCCTTAGCGCAAATACTTCAATTGCACAAATTTCAGCTTCCAAAAAACATTTATACAATAATGAAATTACTACTCTCTGTTTGTTGTATCGCAGAAACAGATGAGAAGAAATTTCATATTGGTGTGATTCAGCTTCAAACATTTGTTCTTTTGAAGATTTCAATAGCACCTTAGATATGCGTTCATATTAAGACAAAAAAGTGACTGCAGAATCATGTACATCGATCGTTTGGGCTGCATTGGTCATTTGATCGAATATTGGATAGTGAAGATTGCACATTTTTTTTTTAATTCTTGGATTTGATAACAATAGTTCCAGGTAGTGGCGCGGAAAGGCTTTCTGTATGGGGGAGCGTGGATTTGTAAAAAAAAAATAGTACGTTGTTGAGGCTCTCCCAAACCATCCATCGAATCAATGAGCCTAACAGGTACTTGAACAGAGTAATTAAAGAGTTTTATTAAATTTAGGCCCAGTAGTGGTAAATTACATTTGCATGGTGCATTAAAGTCTGGAACGCGCAAAAACTGGTCAACTTCAAATTGGTGTATTTCTGTTAAAAATGCTGCATTTGGAAGTTAAGTGTATATACAATGGTTGCTATGATAAGTTTTCATCGTTTGCTCTCTAGTTTTCAAAATGACGTCCAAGCCAGAGGAGCAGCGTGTCAAAATTTTGATCACATCGATTTGCTTGCATCGACCGTGACAAACGTTTTCGAAGTGTTCGAGGAGCGTCTGTAGACCACCAGGAAGCCTGGAAGCGGCGGCAATCCTGACGTAGCAGCGACGACGAAGAAGGTGGCGATGAAATATAAGCGGAATTCTAACCTCTCCATCTAGGACGTCGCTGGCAAGCTCAATGTCTTCCATACTACTCGGGCCGGCTCGTTTCTTGTCAACGTTAAAGAAGGTGAAGGTTACGAACCGAGATTACAAAAAAAAACATGTCGGCAAAGCAGCGGTCCCGAAAGCTTTATACGAATCTGCTCACAAAGTTCGACTGTGTCGTCATGGACGACGAAACTTATGTGAAGATGGATTTCAAGCAGCTTCCGGGACAGGAGTTTTATACCGCATCAGGAAAAGGGAAGGTGGCTGAAATTTTCAAATTCATCAAACTACACGGAGAACAAATTATAGCAGACGCAATTATTTTTCCGATCAAAACAACTATATTGTTCAATTGTTTTAGAGATAACCCGAAACTACAGTTGATTTGACTATATATAGAGGGCAACAACTATAGTCCATACTTGGCTCCTCGTTTGGCTCAACTATATTTTTCAGTAGATGAACAAACGTCAAACTTCAAAATACAACTATGCTTTAGTTGATTCTAGAAAACTATTGTTAGTGAATCAAAATTTTACAATGTTTATTAAACAAACAGCTCTTCATTATCGACATATTAAGGAAGTTTGTTTTGCTTCTTTATCGATCTCAAAAAACAACTGCAAAATCATTAAAAAGGTGAACAAGAACATTCAACTAAGATTTGAACCGTGTTCATCTGCGATAGAGCTAGCTATCTTATCGCCTGCTCTACGAATCACAAGTTAAAAGTGTGTGGATTTATGATGCTCACTTGAAACCAAATTAAATAAATAAATTACATTTGACGGTTGCTACAATTGATCAAAGTTATAGTTGAATTGAGTACAAGATGAACAGTTGAATCTATTAGGTAGATATGGTTGAGTAGACGGTCAAATTAATGTTGGAATAACTATAGGTTTCTTTCAAACAACAATATTTTTCCATATCAAAGTAACTATTAGGATTGTTATCTTAACTTAACGAATTTGTTCTCCGTGTATCGAAGTTCCCGAAAAATATCTCGTCTGGTAGGCCATATGCACGTGTGGTCTAAAAGGCGGCATTATCATTACTACGGGAACGATCAATAAAGAGATCTACGTCCAGGAGTGCCTAAAAAAGCGGCTGCTACCATTTCTAAAGCAACATAATAGACCTGTGCTGTTCTGGCCGGAATTGGCGAGCTGCCACTATGGGAAAAAGGCAATCGAGTGGTACGATGCGAACAACGTGGTTGTGGTACCCAAAGAACACAACCCTCCCATCAGCCCAGAACTCCGCCCTATCGAACGGTATTGGGCCTTGGTGAAACGGAATCTAAAAAAAAAAGTATAAATCCATGGAAAACGAGCAGCAGTTTAAATCTAACTGGCGTTCGGCGGCGAATAAGATCGATGAGACCACTGTTCAAAATTTAATGGAAGGGGCTAAGCGGAAGGCACGGCAGTACGGATTTGGCAAACCAAAAGAATGAACGAATATTTTGACGTAGGACTACGTCTTTGATTTCTATATGGGGGTGCACTTTGTGAAAACCGAAAATGGAACATGTAACAAATTAAGAAAGATTTTGAACGTTAATAACTCAGTTGCCCCTGGTCCAATTTCAATCATTTTATCACCAATAGATCAGAAATATGGCTACGCATCGATAACAATGCTTCCGAATGTTGATTTTCAACAAGACACTATTGAAAAACTGGTAAATGTCCATCATTGTCGAAAAGCGTCGAATTAACTAACAAATCCACCAATTACCTACATGCATATGCTGCTTCCCCAGCACAGTCGTCAGATAGTAGTAAGTAGACGAAACAAGTCGAAGTGGCATTCGCCTCCGATCCTCGAGCGCGTGCGAATAGGGAGTATGGAATTGCGTAATATTTTGCACACTCATCGCAATACTCAGAACCACACGCTACCAACGACCACACCACTGTGTGGTGGTGTTCGGTCGTCGAAATTAGTAGCAGCAGTAGCAGTGCTTTCGGCGTGCGGCGTTGAAAATTGTTCTCCAGTAACAACGAAAGGCTGCCTGCAAGCAGCGAGCTGCAGAGCCCACATAAGCAACCATCAAAGGAGGAAGAAGCTGCACCGCTATGCTATGGATCGGAATCAGTAGCTCTTCGTGAGTCGCTGCAGGTCGGTCATCTATGCCATGCGAGTCACCCTCGCTCCAAACGACATACAGTTCGACAACCTCATCCATGTTGAACACCCAGCTCAGAATTACTCAACCATCACTACAAAACGGTCCTTTTCAGGGCCACCAAAAAATTGTTAAAGAGTATTATTTGGACATTTGTCAAGGTCATTTTGCTTACTGAGCAGAAAATCATGGATTTAACCCCAAGCTCTTCCACAGCATATCAATCGAAAACGTAGTCCTGTATTGTCGCGAAGCGTTATGGTTCTGAGATGCTCGATGACCCTGGAGGGATCGTTTTTGTTTACTGAGCAGAAAATCATGGGTTTAATCCCAAGCTCTCCATCATGACTCTTAAAATTCATTATCACTAAACAAAATTAATATGTTCTTTCGATAGCCGGCTATCGAGAGATTAAATAAACAACAAATAAACAATACATACTTTTGGTTGCATCGCCAACTTGAGGTGAATCCTAACCGAATACCCTACCCAACCCTCCAACTCCGTAGCACTTATGAGGGTGTCGCTAAGTCGGTGGCCTCTCGTTAAGTAAGTACTTCATCAACATTTCCTTCCCTATCCCTAGTTATGGTAAAGATGGGCGTGGCCGGGAATAGCGACAGTCATGCTTCTGTTACTCTTGTTTAGATTGGAACCAATGTTTACTCCTCAGCATTATTCCTGAAAGCAGTTTAACTGAGAATTTCAGAAGAGACGTGAGTGTTGCTAGTATCCAATCTACGAAGTATATCATAACAACGCTAACGCTAACGCTATTATTTGGACATTTGTCAAGGTCATCAGTTCCCACAAGCAGCTAGCTATCAAGGCTCAACCTGGTCTCTATAGAAGGTGTGGAATTGTAGGCCCGAATGTATTGGTGAGATTAATCATCGTCCGACCATTTTCCAGAACACGCTGGTAGGAAGTGTTAAGAATCCATATAGAATTTGAGAGAAGTGGGAATAATTCACTTTGGGTGTATATTCAGTCCCCAGAAAGCCAATAAAATCAAATTTGTGAGAAAATTAACTCTCACGAGTTCAATCTCTCGAAGTCCCTCCTTTTTTACATATTCTGCACAAACGATACTTTCCGCCCCGCCCCCCTCTTTTATACCAAAATGCACAAAATTTAAAAATTCATAAATAACAAAAAAACTCAAAATACACCTTTTAAAGTCGGTATAATCGATGAATCGAAAATACTCAAGTTGACAGTCCCTTGGATTTTCTTCATCAACTTTCTCTTTGAAATAAATACTACGAATTTGATACGCTTACAAATAAAAAACGGAAAGAGTTAAGATAATTGATGATTGATCAATTAAAAGAACTAAATGTTCACATTTGTTCCGTCCACTAGCGGTCCTACGTCAAGCTTCCGTTCGTGCCCCTAGGCACAAACCCTTCTACTTTTTTCCTTTAAATATATGAATTAACTACCATAAGAAAAATAAGAAGATTTTTGTGATATGAATTTTAACTGATAGAAACGATTTTTTTTGTCGACCAATTTTTGCGCGTTCTAGTCTTTACTCCACCGAGGCTTTCTCCCTTGAAACAAGGAAAACATTAGGTTGGTAGTCATTTTTTATCTACGTTATTTCTAATCTTATATTCGTTGTTCTCTAGTTTGAAGTGGTTAAGACTAGGACTCTAATGCATGATCATTACCGATGTTATTGCTTGATTTTGTTGCGAAGGAATCCGTTTTTGACTGACAAAGGGGCACGCCTTTGGAGGGTGTTCCAATATTCCGAAGGGTATAAAGAGCAGTACTTTCAATTAGAGTCGAATCTTTGCGATAAAGGCAGTGAATGACAACTGTATCAAAACCGAATACTTCATCATTTCTCTATAGTCATGGAGTAATACGAAATGCACTAAACTTAAGGCAAGGGGTATACCAAAACTGATCAAATAACTGGTCGTAGTGGATGTATGTCCCAAACAGAGGAAAAATATTAAAAACATGGCTGTGAGAGTGAAGTATTTTTGGCTTTTTTTTCCTTGATTTTTTCCGTGCTGAGCACCAATACTACCGACGCCTGGGAGGCAGCTCCCACACCTGAAACCCTACCTATTGACCCATCAGCTCATGATCAGAGAGATGATGGGCCTCAGAACATCCCGGCGGCGCCGACTGGGATTGAACCCAGGTCTGCTGGGGTGAGAGGCAATCACGCTTACCACTACACCACAAAATCGGTTGGTGTAATGTAAGTGGTCTTTAAAAAGTGCGAAAAATCAATCGTTTTGTGGAGCAGTACTGGAACGACTCCGCTTTGAGAATCGTTCGAGAACGATTGTGTGTTTTTAGTAGTAAGTAGTAAAATTTACGTTTATTTTCTGGGTTTTATGTTTCAACATTTGATTTAACATTTCAATTGGTTAGCCTTTGGCTCTTCATCTTTGTTCTAGTTAATTGGTTATTCTAATGTGATGATTGCGTTTAGCGCTAATTTACAGGATACCCTTTGTGGGATTGTTTTGGATTGTGTGTTTTTGCTCCGCTGCGTGCTTTTATTTAATTTTTTTTTAGCTCGGACTGTCTTTGTGCTGGCGTGTAGTTTTTCGGTGTTCGCATTTGAATAGTTTTGTGTCCTGGGCGTGATAATTTGATTAAGATAATTTGTGCTTATCTTTTCCCCCTGTAGCTTAGGTGCTTGGTGTGCTCTCGCTTCCCTTTGTTGCCAGTGTGACTCGACCGCGCTGATCTGTTATTAGGTTTTTGCGATGTGCATTTCTTTTGTGCACAGAGTGACTTAAAAAGTGATATCTAGTTGTTATGTGCAAGGTTGCAAATACTTTCAGCTAAAATAATGTTTTTCGGAATAATAAAACCAAGAGATGGTATGATGACATGTTTTACTTGTAACTTACAAGAAGAGGTTACACAGTATGCGTTTGAAACATAAAACCTGTAAATTTTGCTTTCTATGAGTCACAATCAGCGATTTGCTGATCGCTGAGTGAGTGAGTGATTGAGTGCGTGAGTGTGTGAAAAATCGCTGACTGTGACTCTCATGAAGTGAAATAAACAGGTTTAATATGCCAAACACATTCTTTGCAACCTCTTTTTGTCTCTTACCTAATATATATATTTGATCATAGCATATAATATAACATATGATCATAGCATCTAATTATTTCATAATTGAACAAAACATTGAATTAGCTGAAATGAGTATTTGCAACCTTGGTTGTGTGGTTGAAATTGTTGGTGGAGGAATTGTTTTAAAATGCCTAGAGAAAAATAAGCATCGGGAATGCGCCCCCGGATATATGTATGGATTTGTTGAGTACGTTTCAGCTGAAGATTGTTCTTATACATTCCTCGATTGCATTTTCGAGGGAATGTATCTGCTTTTGTGGCCAGTACGTTTGATGGCCAGTTTGCACAGTCAGTGGTTTCCCTTAGAACAAATGTTGGCCATAACCTCTAAATTGTTGCAAATTGGCAAAAAAATAGATAGATAATAGAAGTTTTTTTTTTTTTAACTGTACGAAGAAAACTTGACAATGAAGACGTCACAAAAAGGAGTATAGTAGAACCAAAACCAATGCACAATGGTCCCAAAGCCGTATATAGGAAAACAAAAATGTTTGCGCCCAAACCGTCAGTTTTAGGTATGTGGTTTCTTAGGAAAAGTTGCTTCATGCTTTTTGTTCAATTTTTTAATGTTCGTAACATTAGGGTGGTCCATAAAATTGGTGAATTAAAAATACAAACTTTTTTGTTATTTGAGATCGACCAAAGCAGTGCTCTAAACAGTCGTAGAACAATAAATTCAAAGCAACTTTGTTGAAAACACAACGTTTTTATCTCTTATGGTTCATAAGTTATGATTTTTTTAAACAAGCAGGTTAGGGTGGCTACTAAAATCGTTTTTTAAATATCTTTCCATGCGTTAATTTCTCGTAAAACATTGATCTGATTACATTTAGAACTTTTGATGACGCATATTTTTGCTCAAGCAACTAGGTTATTATCTTTTTAGATTAGAAAGTTGAAGCACAGACAAACATTGCATATTTTTTATTATAGAACATCGTCACAAAAACACCACCGCCATCTGTTGAGTCCACTCACTTGCTATACAAAAAAATGTTTTTTTTTTCTGAATTATAAAATCGTTATTATGATATTTTGTACTTGTTAGATACAAGAAGAGATGGAAAGGCAAGTGCTTAACACATAAAACTTGTCAAATTCGCTTTCAGATAGTCAAAATCAGTGATTTTACGACTCGCGAGCGCTCACTCTGAGTGAACGCCCACGAATAATAAAATCGTTGATTGTGAAGATCTGAATGTGAAATTGACAGGTTTCATGTGTCAAACACATACTTTGCAACCTCTTTTTTCAACGTACAAGTACAAAATATCATAATAACGATCTTATAATTCAGAAAAAAAAACATTTTTTTTATAGCAAGTGAGTGGAAGGAACCCTGGTCGACTGTAATGGGCAGTACGCTGAACAGATGGCGGTAGTGTATTAACGTCAAACGCAAGGGTTATTGGCTATGCGCGCCACAGGTGTTGGTACTAGCAACTAATACCATTTAAATTGACCGTTAAATGCGTGTTCGATGAACAAATTGCCAGTGTTATGTCTGTTTGTCTGTGGTTAAAGGCTATTTTCTTTGAAAAATGTCTCTTTTCAATTGTCAATATCTCAAAATGGAGCAAACCGATTTTCAAACCTTTAATTTCATAGGGAACATCGCTTTTTCTTCATTTTTGGTAAAAAAAAAAACAGCAAGAGCTTTGTTTGTTTAAAGCCTTTAATTTAATAAAAAAAAAAAAAAGTAATATTTTTCAGCAAACACTAGCCATAACTTTTCAAATAAAAGAGATTACAACGTAGCGTAAATTTTCTGGACGTGTTAAGAGTGCCTGTCAGGAGGCAGAAAAAAATAATCTGCCATTTTTCTTGTGCGTTTTGGTTGATTTCTAGTTTTCTGATCAATCAATCTTCGTTATTTCAATTCACGGTAACAAAAACGGCTGGCTGTCTTTTATGCTAGTCATGCTGCCCAGACCGATAGACGAAGACGTTTCTAGCTTGAATATAGGGCCCTATTATGTAGCAGTTACCAGAAATGACGCTTGACTTGACTTACATAATAGTTATAAAAATATAATTTGGAAATTTATTGTGGAATGCTTCTTATATGATTAAACTTTATTAAATCCAAAATTCACAATCTTAACTAATAGGAGTAAAATTACACAATCGTTGAAAATTCCGCGATGATGGTTTGTAGTTTTACATGACAAAAAAAGTAGCATATAATTTTCGTATAAAATTATGCTAAGGGTGCGTTTTTTTTAACTCGTTCGTTTATTTGCTCAATCGCGTAAGCTTTACGAAGCCGTGCTGTCAATATCGCAATGGTGACGTAGGACTACGTGGTCTTATATAATAAATGTTATTTGTCAACTGCAGCAAGAGCTTGTATTTTGTATACACACTTAGAAATGACTTATTTTACACGTGAAGGAATCCTTCTTTGACATAAAAGATGAGACGTAAACAAACAGGTCATGTAATATTAAGTACTCCGAGAGTGAAAAGTTTGAAAGAACATTTGATTGAGCTGAAATTCGCGTCTAATATGACTCAATTTTATGTCAAAATTGACGCTCGTATATGTCAGTCTCAGAGCACCTAAATTTACATAAATTTTTCTAAGTGTGTAGGAATAGGAATTTGAGCGGGGTTCTCTCTGTTTACACTGTTTAGTATGACTATGATTGCCCTGAAAAAAAAACTTTTGATATGAATTTTAGTTGGGACAGGTTCAGAAATTCAACTCTTTTGGAAAGTCTTGATGGCCCTTAACAGGGCCGATGGTAGTACAGACTTAAAGCCTTTGGAAGATGATGATGGCCGCCGACCCGCTGCCATGGACGCCTGCTGTGAACCACCTTTGCCGGCCGAAACCCTCTCCGGTTAAGCTCTGTCTTGTTCTAAAAATATCGATACGAGCATCACGTTGCCTTTGCCCGTTGAGTCTCTCAACGTTTCCTCCGGTGCAAACGAGCCCTTTCACAAACAACAAAACGCCACATAGCTATGCTTCCAGCAGTTGCCAAACAACCATTTCTCCTATGGTCTTCTATAATCCAGAACAACAAACGTATCAATGAATGTGTTTGCCGTCGAGTTATTGATGAAATAGAAAGTCGATCTAAATCACTTGCACCCCTGCTTCCAAGTTTGGTTACAAGATTACAACTCTGGAGAGCATTTTGTCTGCTCATTGGGGGCGTGTGGTTCTGATAAAGGCGATGAGTGTGTAAAATGTAACGCAATTGCATCCTCCCTATTCGCACACGCCCGAAGATTGAAGGCAGATGTCACTTTGACTTGTTTCGTCTACTAACGACTCGCTCATGACAGTGTTGGGGAAGCAGCAATCCTACATCGACATGTTTCGTCTAGAAACGATACTCTGATGACTGTGTTGGGGAAGCAACATATGCATGTACGCAATTGGTGGACTTGTTAGTTATTTCGACGCGTTTGGACAATGCTTGACATTTACCTTTTGACGTAGACTACGTCTTACGGGAAGGTACTGGGGGTAAATCAAAAATATAAAATTGCGACCGTCACGAAAACGTGTAAGGTTTTGAACGATTATAACTTTGTCATTGATAGATGAAATTAAAATCCAAAAACACCAATCGATGGGAAATAACTCTAACAAGCTGCTGCAATAAATGTTTTTTCTTTCTTATAATTTTCTCAAATAATTTTATCACTGTTTCAATGAAATAAACGTTCTTCCCACACCAAGTCGTCATAATCGAGTACCATTTGGTGGCGCATTGTTTTGCTTGAACCTGTAAACTATATAAGAGCTCTGTTGTCGTTCCTCCGTTTATTAAAGCTTCAGACAGCGTGGCAAGCAGAATCAGGAGCAAATCAGGAAAAGGTGAACATTACCGCAGTCAGGCTAGAGCACTGCTGTTGTGAATCCGCTCATTTTCGCATGGAATTTGTGGAGATCGAACAATTGGTCCTTTTCAGGACCACACATATTTTACCGAAAAAGTGATTGAGACTGTTTTCGGTCTCGTTCAAATAATATGAAACGCGACAAATGTTATTTTTTTTAGCGGCGGCGGTGGGGTAGTGGTAAGCGTAATTACCTCTCATTCCAACAGGCCTGGGTTCTATCTCAGTCGGTACCGCAAGGATGTTCTGAGGCAAATCATCTCTGATCAAGTAAAGCCGTTGGTCCCCGGTTCATGAGTTAATGGGTCGATAGGTAGGGTCCAGGCACATAACATATGTGGAACTTCATGCAAAATAACTGACTAAAAGTTAGCCCTTTTTTGTATTGCCTCGGTGGTGTAACTGGTATAGTTGGCCATCGATCTGTCAAAATAAAAAAAATCATGATATAGATACTGAGCGTTCACAAGAACCAATGTTGAAAACGTAAAAAATGGCTTCTTCCGTAAATTTATCGTAGTTCAAAGTCAATCCATATAAGCCACCAATTCTATCAGATAAGGGGACTCTCCTTCTAAATAATCATCGTAGTGGTTTACTTGATTGGTTTTCCATTCTCGAGAAATTCGCGGAAAAAGTAATTGTTTACGTTTGCAACATTGGCTCTTTTGAAAGAGAAGCAGATATATGGTTGCATGCTCAGTAAGCATTGACGTTTTTCGACGACTCTGCATTGTACTTTTTACTCCTATGGTAAAATCTCATAATCATCTGTCGATCTGTACATGAATCTAGCGAACTTTGTATTATCTCTTCACTCCACCATGGTACCAGTGAAGCGCCGTCTCTTCACGCAAAGCTTGACAGTACCTTATGGGATTTTCATTGGAGGGAAGGGTAAGGTCCACCATGTTCAACGCACAGACTGACGTTTGTTCAAGGGAATTTACCATAGGAGTAAAGAGTTACAAAGTGGCCGAAAAGACGATTCGTATATTATCAAGGTAATGCGGCCATTCTTTTTTCGACTTGATCTACAGGGGGCTTATCGATGAATTTTTAACTAGTGTTTTCAAGTCGGTCAGAAGCAAATCAAAAGCGTTATTAACCAGTTATATTTTTCACTGTGCTTTAAGTAAGTCAATTTATGAATGTTATGATTTCAGCACGAAATATTCTGTTGATGGATATTAACGTTTACATTAAAAAAGTATTTTTTTTTTTTAAATAGCATGAAATAAAACTAGGGTAAGTGTGACAGGTTTAGGCCCTTGTAGTGCTCGAATTGACCGTATATTAAATTCCCACATTCATCAGGTTTAAATGACACATTTTTGTATTATTTTATTTTTTTTTTTACGATACAAGGTTCAAACATATGTTTAATTTGAAAATATATTTCAAATTTGATTTGGGCAAAAACTGGCCCACTATTGTCAAAACTAGAAAACTATTCCTACGTAAAATAGGTCCAAACGATTACTTTCGTTTGTAAATAGTGCTTAAACTTGATAGGAAAAATATCCGTTCCTGGTAACTTTGAGAAAGCTAGCATGATGTCTTACCCTGGGACCTTAGTCATAGTGGTCGAACAAAGTTTGTTAGGATCCTATTTCGTCCCTCCTTTCCCTATTAGATCAATCTTTCCACGTTTTTTAGTACAAACAAATTTGAGTAGATCTTTGTGTTGGAGTTTCAGCAAAAGTTTGCAAATGGCTGCAGTTGAAAAACATATGCAGGGTTGAATCCTTGGGTATTGCAGGTATCGAAGCGCTCGATTTGATTTATCATCCTTCTTACGAAAGTCTTGCGAATGGAACAATGGTCACCTCAAAACACTGCATACTTTCAGCACAAACGAGTCACCTGCTGCAAAACTATGCTGCTTCTCTCTGGACTTCAAAATGTATGCAGTAAACTAATACTTGGCGCAGTCATATTTTTCCTCCTACGAATCCAAATGAATTCAAAGGTTGATGCAATTGGTTCCAAACAATTAAAAAAAAAATTATCGGAAAAATGGTACTATATAATGAGAAGAGTTAAAAAAGTATTCACGTGGAGTTTCTCCACATTTTTGCCATAACTACAGAAAAACAATACCAGGTTATTATTATTTTAATAGAATTGACCACCCCCTTGATTTCCTTTCTCATTTTACAGCTGGTATAATCAATTTGACAGATCGATGTCTTTCTATACCACTTGAAATCACTGAAATGGGGTCGATTTTTTATGATGGAATTCCACATATGTTATGTGGTCCAGGTGTGGGAGCTACCTCTCTGGCGTCGGTAGAATTGGTGCTCAGCACGGAAAACAAGATCGTCGGAAAACATATAAAGGAAAAAAAATGTTATTTTTATATTTAAAAAAAAAACCCATCCTCCTATAACGACAACCTAAAAAAAAATTAACGTTATTTTTTTCACCCGCCAAAAGAGTTAAAAAATCAAGTTGAGAGAACATGTGCATGTCATGTTTGCTGTGCCTCTCACAGCTACAAAATAGTGTAAAACATGTCTAGTACCTCTTCATATGCAATTAGATTTAAGGGGGAGTACACTTTGATTTTTCAAAAAAATGTATTTTTTTTTTGGTTTAAAATGTTCCTTGGGATGTATACTTTAATTTAGAAAAGACTCCAAGTCCACCAGAATATTCCTTACCGCTTTACGAAGCGATTTCCTAAAACATGTACCGGCGCGCTGAGAGAGCATTTTTATCTTTAAACGCGTTTATCTCGAAACGGGGTTTTTCAAACTGGCGTGGGAAATAACTCTAACCAGTTATCATCAATTTTGTATATCGCCTAGGTTTTCTTGTTCAGAATTAAATTCTGCTTAGAAATACGTATCCATATTTTCGATTTTGTCAAAAATTGATTTTTAATCCACGATTTTGTAAGCATTTTTAGGGTGAAAAAATGGACTTTTTTTCCTAAGGCCACAACTTTTGAAAAAAATAATTTAAAAAAAATCGGAATACGTATTTCTAACCAAAATTTCATTACTAATCAGGATTTTTGTTCGATTTATGTTCCAGGATCACATGGAAAGGAGTATTTTCCCACACCGTTTTCCGACTTCCGCGCGAGGACGCCCGTGCGACCTGGTGCACCGGCCACGGGGAGACGCCAATCGAGTTCAAAAAATACAAATTGTAGTTCGAAGGATGAATAATAAATGGGTTACAACATATTTGCCCTCCCTGAGTGTTTTATAGCTTAAAAAACTTAACGTAAATGCCTTACTTTTTGGACGTTCAAAGTGTACTACCCCCTTAACATCTGAAGTCCACCCTTTTTTGTCATATTCTGATACTGATGATGAAAGATACTTTCTGTCACGCCCCATGCATAAAAAAAAACGGCAGGAAATCCTGTCAGAGGCGGGGCTTAGAAAGTAGTTTTTGTGCAGAATATGTAAGAAAGGAGAGACTTTGGATGTATTTTTTCTGCAGAATATGTAAAAATGGAGGAACTTCGGATGTTGTAAACAAATTTCAGATGGATTATCGTAAGAACTGTCAAAATCCTATGAATTTACACGCTAGTGGTCGTGAGATTCTGCTTGACGAACTGAATTTCCAGAGGGACGACAAAGATTAATTTTCATCTTTAAGTAGAGCTTTACATTGTTTTTTGTTACAAAATTCATGCACCAAGTGGATTAGTGAGTTTCTGGGTGGTGCTGTGTTTAGTTCGACCCAACAAAAATTAAACCTCTGAAAATGGGTTGGAGCGTCTTAGCGAAGACAACAAATCAAGTAGACTGGCAACTCTTCTATTTTCTCATACGAACGCTATGGGACAGGTAAAGGGTGTCCACGATGAAATTTCCACACTATGAAATTGCTCTAACTTTTTAACCGTTGGGTAGAATTTAATGAAAATTTGGGTGGATTTAGTTCATAGTGCATTATTTACATCCTGCAAGTTTTAAAGTCCTGTGATCAAAACTCGCGGAAATGGAGTCGAAAGAACAGCTCGTGCGTGATAAAATCTTGCGCATTCATCACGAGAACAAGGATCTCTCGCATCGTTCCATCGCTAAAACGTTGGGAATCGCGAATTCCACGGTGTCGCGAGTGATTAAGTGGTTCGAGGAACGGTTGACCACCGATCGGAAGCCCAGAAGTGAAGGAAAAAGTATTCCGTACAACACCAAAAATCACAACCGCGTAGTTGGGGCCTTCAACCGAAATCCGAACGCCTCCGTTAGGGATGTGGCTAAGAAGCTGCACCTAAGCCGAAGTTTTGTCCAGAAGGCCAAAACTAAGGCTGGGCTTCGAACGTTCAAGGTACAAAAGGCCCCTAATTGCGACGAGAAGCAGAACAAGTCCGCCAAAACCCGTGCCAGGAAGTTGTACCTCAACATGCTGACGAAAGTTGAATGCTGCATCATGGACGACGAAACATATGTGAAGGCCGACTTCAAACAGATCCCCGGCAACCTGTTTTTCACGGCCAAGGATAATTTCAGCGTTCCGGAGCATGTTCGCACTCAGAAGATGTCCAAATTTGCGAAGAAATTCCTGGTTTGGCAAGCCATCTGCACGTGCGGGAAGCGGAGTGCACCTTTCGTGACCCAGGACACGATGAACGGACAGGTGTACATAAAAGAGTGCCTCCAGAAGCGGCTGCTTTCTCTCCTGAAGGCCCACAACGTCCCAACAATCTTCTGGCCGGATTTGGCCTCATGCCACTACTCCAAGGACGTGCTGAAGTGGTAGGCGGACAATAAGGTCAATTTCGTGCCGAAAATGTTCAACCCTCCCAACACTCCGGAGCTCCGCCCCATCGAGAAGTACTGGGCAATTATGAAGCAGCACCTTCTTAAACGACCTAAGGTAGTGAAGACAGTCGAGGAACTGAAGAAAGTATGGGTTTACATGCAAAAAATGGTTGATTCACAGGTTGTGCAGAATCTTATGGCCGGGGTAAAGGCCAAGGTGCGGGCATTTGCGTATGGACTGTAAATAAAATACGAGTAAAATGGTAAAATGAAGTTTAATAGTTATTTCTCATTCCCTGAAAATTTGATGGCAATCGGATGAAAACTCGAATTTTGCGAATCAATTTTGTGTGTGGCAATTTCATCGTGGACACCCTTTATCATTGCGTCATCTGCTGCTCAAAGGTAAATGCTTCGAATGAAATTGATAGTAAAGATTACATCCTCAGAAGGAAGGTTTGTGTATTTGCTCATTTTTCTTTGCGTTGCTTCCTGGGCTTCTGTCATTTTGATTCTGGCAAAGTTACAAGTCTTCTTGATACGATGTCTTCGGTCTTAGTGTAAATGCAAGAATGGCAAAAAGTTAAGAGATATGTTTCTGAATACTTGTAGTTCTAGTTGTTCATTATGTGCTTAAGAGGCGAATAAATTCCTACGTTAAGCTATCCAATGAACATTTAGAATTATGATCCTGCTTGGTTGGACGAATTTTTGATTGCTTGAAGTAGCAAATTGTAATTAAATATTGAACATGGATAAAACTTTCTAATTTTGTGAAAGCACAACTCTGAAAATCAAATTTTCGATTATGCTTATGGAAAGAAAGTGAGGGGGAGATTCCATGTAACCAACAACTCTGTTTAGTAATAATCCGACTAATAATGCGTCAAAGCCCTGTATTAGTCGTATGTTAGCTTTATATAACAAAATCAATCCAAATTAGCGGGCTTATTGGGTACATCCCAAATAATAATTTGGGTTTTATGAGGGTACTGTAGACTTGTAGAGTGCTTTAAAATCTCAATAAAACTTACAGTGTTACTTGGGCTGGGATGTGCAATACATGATTGTGAACGATTACCCACCGGAGGTATTTCATTGCGATCAGGCGTTTGGTTAAACGTGTTATCCATAACAAATGTTCAACGGAGATGGGATGGGCATTGAAGTGTGCACGGGGAATATATTTTATAAGAGGATTAAAAACAAGTGTTTCATATGCGGAAATGTCCCCTAACGGAAAGTCCAGAAACAGTCAGAAAAATAACAAGGGTGTGGAAATTGACTTGTCAAGGAGAGGAAATGGTGTAAATTGACGGAATAAGTTACTTCTACTGTATTTTAAATCAATATCAAGAAAAATACACGAGAAGTTCACAAAACATATCAACGGAGTCTACGTCAACCATACGGTCGTGTCTTGTACACAACCCCACCAATTTTTTTTTTTTTTCAATAGATGCTTGTTGATAATCAACAGTCGGAAGCAAATATCTCTGATCGATTGGTGATAAAATTATTGAAATTGATCCAGGGGCAGCTGAGTTATTAACGTTCAACATCTTTCATAATTTCGTTACATGTTCAAATTTTCGGTTTTGACAAAGTGCACTCCCATAAAGAAATCACAGACGTAGTCCTACGTCAAAAAGCCTACAATTTTTGATCGGCAAGAGGTCGAAAAGTTCTGCGTGGCAAAATTTGCGTCTTTTACAGTTCTTGAGTTTAGTTTCTTTGGTTCTTTTATAACTTTTAAGTTATCATCAGACTTTTCCGAAAAATGTATGCTTTTTTCATTATCAAAGGGACTTTTAGGTGAATGTACACCTTGATTTCTGCAAATTAAACAAATAAATTTTGTATTTCAACTATAATAGGAACCATCCTAGTTTTAATTGACACCAAATGAGGGCTTAAATGTAAGTAACAACTTTGTAGAAGTTTCTTTTTTATGCAAATGTTTCAATTTCAGGCTATAAATGCATGTTTCCATCTAAATTTCAATACTGGACCGCTGTGTAATTTTTGACAATAGATAAGAAGAGTAACTACATTTGTGGTTTTTGTATGTTGGCTCCCGTTAAACAGTTCACATTGGCTCCCAATTGACAAGCATATTGAGTGAGTCTGCAGTACCCCTCTGAGAATAACATTTTAAATTTCGGACAGAAATAATCCCCATGTAGTAAAACATGATGCATACCTCACATTCAAATCACTCCGCATCATTCCATCATCGATCGGTTCTTCTTCCTCTTGCTGGATCAAAGAGATCCTTCTTGTACTTATGCCTGCTCTAAACGTGTGCACTTCCACACCACCAGTTGACAATTGAGAATCTAATTAATAGTCACCCTACGCTCCGGAAATGTAAGTCTAGAAAACGTCTTAATCAAAACCACTCCCGACAAATCCAAGAATCGATCCTCCCACTCCCAGTGCATTGGTCTGTTATGTCCGCTCACTTCACATTTACAACTATCGTCGGCCTCTATCACCGACCCGTATGTCTCTGAATGTATCCGAGCATAAGCAAACGCTAATGCAGGGCAAAAAAAATCGGAATTGGGAAACAATTGTGGAAATCGAATTTGGAGGACTTTCGAATAGCGTTCGGATATATTTGGTTGGAATCGAAAAAAAATCTCCATATGGTGTCATCGTTCTTTACTCTGCTTTGGTTCCAGTTTTCCTTCCTTTGGCAGTGCAATCCAAATGTAACAACTCGTCCCGCTGTATTTGACTAGAGCAAACTAGATAGGTAACTAGTCGTAGCGTGGCATAAGTGGGTTACACTAGCAGCTGCTGCCGCAAATACACTGACTGGCCGAATCGAGTGAGCGATGATGATCTTCGCTGCACGAATGATGGTCGGTCCATTGATGTACATGGCGGAAAATAGAACGCAGGCCGGTGAATGCAAATAGAGGAATTTAATCAAAAAGTTTGCTGTCCGGATTTAAGTGATTTGTGGGTGAGGTATTTTGTTTGAGGGATTAATGTGATTTCTCTGGTAAATGGTCTCATTCGATGGTCGATGATAGTTCGTTTTATGAAGGAAGAAGCACAAATTGGATTATCGGGGATATTATGTCCCTACTTAGTTGGTGTGTTACAGAACCAGTACCGCACTGTATGCATTCGGGATCAGGATTTAATTTCACTCATCCCAATCAGGATACAGACATATTCGTCAGCACTGTTGAACGTTAATTAAATTTTCAATGAAGAACGGTGCACTGATAAACTCCACAAATTGTTTTTATATTTGCACCATTCACTGATACACATTTTACTTTCAATTTCAATTTATTTGAGCTGATTAAAAATTTCCGATAAAAAAGTTTTCAATTTAAATGAAAAAAGTACAAACCGAAAAAAGGAAATTTATTTTCTCACCTCGAACTGTTGTTTGCTGGGTAGGCGATAAAGCGAAGGGGATGCACTAAGTGATTTACGGTGTGATGAGTGAAGTAGTGGTGTGAAAACACCAGATAATTATCGGCTTGATCGACCGATTAACGAGACTGTCAATTTCCCAGCGAGAATGCGCCTGACAGACTGGGTGACACGATTGCTGAACAAACATTATTTTCTACTCGATACGTTAATAAATTCAATAAAAAACATGAAACAAGCTTTCCATCTTTTGCAATAAACTTGTGGCAAGAAAATTCATCAGCTTCCGTAATCAATCTGGTGTACAAGGCAATTGAATTCATTTCTCCATCAAAGCCTCAAAAAGTAATATTTCATCCATTCACCCTCGGTAGACGACACGAGACATCGCACTCTCTCACCCACTCTCAATATATCAGAAATAAATTTCATTAAAAAGCTATTAGTACGTTTTGGAGGTTGAAAATTGAGTTATGTTGGCCCATTTTATAGGCAATCTTGTGCAAAAGAACGGAACTCGATGGCAAAGAAAATCGAATAACAAGATCAAAAAAGTAGCATCCAAAGGCAAGGCCGCCGCCGCCGACGACGACGACGACAAAGGTGGAGACAAGAACCAGTCAGCTCCAACCCGGGAACGAACGTCTTCATCACCATTGGCACTTCATTTTCCGGCACCGAGCGAGGCGAAGAAATGCCACTACACACGTGAAGCGTAGAACTTGAAGCAGCAAGCTCCTCCAAGCTCGGTGATATCACACTTGGATTCTTCGGCAGGAGGAATGAAGACTCGTCCGCACCACATCTCGTTTCCCAGCCCTAACTTTAGCTAGGTGTACGCAATGACACCAAAGTCCTAGAATCCAAGCTCTCACTTGGAAGGAGTAAATCATAAAGCAATCAGGCAACAATTTCATCGCTCCTACAGCGAAGCGGGTCGGTCTGCAGCTGCTCAATTTTCTTGCAATTGATTTCACCTCAAGAGACTTTAACTGTCCTTGAACGTAACGGATGGGTGATGTGAAACGAAATGAGTGAAATCGGAGGAAGGGGCTCGGTCGCTGGCGGCATCATGGATTTTTCACATTTTTCACATGCCAGCTATAGGGTAGAGAACTACTTCGACATAATCGCCCATTTCCGTCATATCGAGCAGAAACGTCAAATAAATGAGTTCAACGTGAACGAATTATTCATACGCATAGCGAATCCATTTGTTCTGCCTTCATCCTTATGCCCAAATAAATTCAATGACGTTTCAATGTGTTTGGATGGAATTAAAACTCGCATGACGGAATTGGAATCAAGAAGCAGTGTTAAATTTTTAACAATATCTCAATAATGTGTGACTCTTTATCGAATCTTACGGTACGTATGGAAAGGTACATACATTTAGAAGTCACCTTTGATAGAAACATTACATTTTTTGTTCAAATACATTCGAAAAAAAGAGGTAAAGTACGGGCTATGCTTAGCAAGGCGGAAATTTGACCTTAACCCTACGTGTTCATTGTTTGATGGTGCTCTTCATGTAGCACTAGAAAGCACTTAAAAAAACACAATCCACGTGTGCCAAATGACGTATTTGCGCTTTTTGTGCTTTATTTTTTGGGTCGCACGGTGACACACTGAATGACACATGGTTGTTGTCTGAGATGGAGTACATACCCACAAGAAACAAACAAGCATGAGGCTAAATTTCCATGGTATCAATTACCTTGGAAACGGCTGCATGGTCGATGATAGTAGCTCAAATTTGAGTCGAATTTGATTCAAAATCCCAAAAAATGGGACTACTCAGTGAATGTGTAAAATTTTCCAGCATGGACCTAATGTACAGTTTTACTTTTTCCGTTTTCGTGCGCTTTTTAAAAAGCTTCTCAAGCATTGATTTTAGGGGTCAATGTTCACTCGGCTGTCGACAAAAGCAGGCCACTCTCGATGTGTGCTACGCGATCGTCTGTTTTCTCTGCAGCAACCATTGTGTGGTCCTCCTCATTGTTCTTCATCAGCAGTTCTTTCGGTCGATGCGTCGTCGACTTTGGAAATCAACCGTTTCGTGATGAGTGTGTGAGTGCTGATCACGTTTTGCGTCCATTGCTGCAATGGACGCGCTCTGACCCTCGTTGGCGTACAACAATTTGCCATACAATGAAACTGCTAGAAGCGGCTCCAGTTCTGATTGAGGAGGCTTTTTGGATAGCGGAAGATAAAGTGTTTATTGTGTTGTACCTTTTAACTATAGTTTTAAGATGTATTGTATAGTGACCAAGAATCCTCGGCTCTGTAAAGTTAATTCGGTTGAGCCTTATCAAATAAATTAATAAACATTGATTTTACGGGTATAGTTTGTTCAAAGATGTTTTTGAATATGTTAAACCGCTTCTTTTGAAGTTACCTATCGGCTGAAAGTGAAGAAATGGCACAAGGAAGCGGTGCTTAAGCGGAAGAAGATGATCCAGAAGCGTTTCAAAGTTGAGCTCGGGTCGCATATCAACAAACCGCGTGCAGGGGGAAGCGGCACATCGAACACAGGCAAATAAAACGCCGAAAAATTGGTTGAAATCACTGGCTTAAATCTATCTACCTTCAAGCGTTGCAGTATCATACTGCAAGTAATGGCATCAAGATGCAAAGTTAAAACATCTGCTTTCGGCAGTTATTGCGAAGATACAGTCCGCTTGTTGATTCGATTGTACCTATGGTACTATCTTCCGGCAAGCATGCATAAAATACTAATTCATTGATCGGCTGCTATGGAGCACTTTTTGGTTCCGATTGGACAACTCTCTGAAGAAGCGCAGGAAGCCAATAATAAAGAGTGCAAACGATTATTATTTATTTTTTTTATTTAGGACCACACCTGTGATTTCTATATGGAGGTACACTTTGTGAAAACCGAAATTGGAACATGTAACAAAATTATGAAAGATTTTGAACGTTAATAACTCAGCTGCCCCTGGACTAATTTTAATAATTTTATCACCAATCGATCAGAAATATTCCTATGCATCTGTTCATCTTTTGACGTAGGACTACGTCTTTAATTTCTATAGTGAGGGACACATTAAAAAATCAAAATTCAGACATGTAACGAAAAATCCCAAACACGGACGCAATGATAGAGCGCAAATCGAACAAACGACACATTTCGCATGCTCACATGAGCGAGCTCAATGCTCGGTTGATCGATCAATGAAAGGAAGGGATGAGAAAAGCAGCGGTAATAAAAACGCTTGCCAAATCGTTTTCTTCGTCATTTGCTTTCGAGCAACGGATGGATAAGCGTTGGACACGACGTTTGGGAGGAACAGCACGCATCGCACCAATACGAAGACGACGGACGATGACGAAAACACCCACATCGGAGGAAAGGCTTCCCGCAATAGGAAGCATGACTAGGGCGCCGTCATCCAGTCGGCATCGACTTGCACTGGTGTGGCCACCATTTGAAAAAACCGGCCCTTTTCAGGGCCACTGATTCAAAAACGGAAAGAGTTAAGAACTAAATGATCAATATATTTGTTCCGTCTACTAGTGGTCTTACGTCAAGCTTTCGTTCATGCCCCTTCTACTTTTTTCAAAATATCACCATTTAAAATTGCACGTATGTACAACTGTTACTATAATAGTTAAAATTATCACCATTTGCCTGCGAAAAGCGATTTCCCTAACACAGATTTCAAAGTTGATTTGCATGCGGTCTCACCAAACGGTGTTTATTCAATCACCGTGTGGTGAGTAATGGTATTCTTCTGATGCACAACAAAAGGCTCCCCGCAAGCAGCTAGCTGTCAAGGCTGGCCTCAACCGTTGATCAGAGTCAGTTCCAATCACCGTGTGTGGTTTCGTCTGGTCGTCGGCATCAGCAACAGCAGCAGCAGCAGTGCTTTCGACACGTGGCATTGAACATTGTTCTCCAGTACACAACGAAAGGCTGCCTGCAAGTAGCGAGCTGGAGCCCACATGAGCATCCATAGAATGAGGAAGAAGCGACACCGCTATTGATCGGAATCAGTAGCTCTTCGTGAGTCACTGTGGGCCATCTATGTCAAGCGCGTCATACTAAAGAATATAAACAGAGAGAACCCCGCTCAAATTCCTATGTCTACACAAATCAAAAGATCCTGCAGCAGTTAACAAATAAGAGTTATTATATTAGACCACGTAGTCTTACGTCACCATTCCGTACAACCCCATAGGGCTGTCCCTTGTAGTTTTTCATTTAAAACTTGAATTTTTGACACATGTTTTTATAACTTTTCGGCAGCAAAATAAGTATAAATAGATTCAGAATCCTACCTAGATTTCTGCGCCAATTTACGCCGGAAATAGTTATTTAAGGAGCAAATACCCCTAAAAATATCAATTGCCTATGAATAACTTTCTTGTTTCAAGAGAGAATGCGTTATAATAATCAGCAAAAGCATGTGTTTTAACATGCAAAATATAGCTGTAGAAGAAAACAAAATTGTAGGAAGTCTTAAAAGCCAGTTATAATAAAAAAAAAAACATAATTTAAAGGGACCATTCACGAAAAACGACATATATCTCGCAATATATAAGAGCTAGGAATTTTGTGTTTTGTGCAAAGTTACTTAAAATAACTTTTGCTACAACTTTTTTCAAGTCTCTATCTGAACCAGATAAAAAAAATATTTGATATCACTTTTAGGTGTATTAATCATCAAACCATCTACATCAGAAGAAGCGTCTTAACGTAAGCAAAAACTACTCTGAGTTTGTTCCTAAAATCAATGTTTGAGGAGCTTTTAAAAAAGCGCACAAAAACGAAAAAAGCAACACTGTGCAATGAGAATCACCGATATGAATTAATTTTGTCTATTAAATAATTTTCCCCACTGCAAAAAAATGCCGTGATGTCAAATTTGGTGGTTTAAAGAGGACCAGTGCTTCCGCTATATTTTCATAGAAAAAACCATGAAATTTGGCAAACTCAACCCGTAAAAGCCCGTGACAAACTTTAAATTATCAAAAAATTGTATCTCAGAGATGCCATGACCGATTGAATTAACATTATTTTAACATCCGGTGAGTGGTTGGCTGGCACTCCTCCTCAGGCTCTCCTTCTTTGTTGTATATTCAAGGATGTGTTGGCACGGTGGTGTTTATGTTCAATCTTTATCATATATTTTACTTATCATTGCGACAACATATTGATTTTTTACTTGGAACTCGAGAAAATAATAGAGAACAATCGTAAGAACCCATGTCTAACTTGGAATCGATTCCGGATGTTCCGGATTATGGTTCATAAGGTCGAATTTATTATCTACACAGCAAAAAATTCTGAATTTTAATTGTGATGTTAACATTCATTCATGTAAACTTGTATTTCATTTCACGCAAAGGAGCAACTTGTAAGCAATGTTGTTTACAAAGATGGGCTTTTGTATACAATATTTGCAACTTTTCATGAATTGTATCACAACTTTACAAGATTTATAATGTAAACATCTATGATATGTGACGCTCCATTTATGTGCATCATATTGAACAGAAATTTACACTACTTTTTCGAACTGTGTATCATAGCCATATTGTGCGACATATCAAATCACATCTACTCGACGAAATATGACCAATGACACTCAAAATAACAATCGTGGAGCCAAATGGTCACCGTAGAACCAGTTCTAGATATTCCGGATCATGGTTTCACATGGTCAAATTTGATATCTCTGATGACCATATCAAGCGACATATCAAATCACATCTACTCGGCGAAATATGACCGACAAGCATGGAGCAATATGGCCACCTTAGAACCGGTTCCGGATATTATTGATTATGGTTCCATATAAAAGCTCTAATTTTCCATGGGCCAACCGCTATATTTGTGCCTTTAGGTGAGAAAATCATTCTCTGAAAGTTTCAGCTCACTTGGTTGTAAGATGACCTGGCGCTTTTAGTTTATATTTTGTTTGGGAGTTTGGATAAAAATTCATCAAAAAACGACATCCCTACACTCTTTCGAGTATCCTTATGCTTGATTTGATACATTTTATTTTTGAAAAATAGAGCTCATACAATAAATAACAACTTTTCTGAAGACTGCATAATGAATCTAGGTAGTTTTATTTAAATATTCGCATTCTAATGTAATGAGCATTTTGCATATACACATATCAACAATAATCCAAAAGCCCTAGCCTATGTTACGTCAAAAACAGTTGAAACATTCATAGAGTGGAAATCTCACCTACAGACACGAGTCTGAATGTTGGCCTGTGGGAAATATGAGCTTTCTTTTTTTAGTGTTAATCTAGTTTTTTTTTTTTCCTTTGGTTTGTTTTTTTTCCATCGATCTTGTTTTCCATGCTGAGCACCAATGCTACCGACGTGCCAGGAGGGCAGCTCCCACACCTGGACCCTACCTATCGACCCATCATTAACTCATGAATCGGGGACCAACGGCTTTACTTCCCATCCGAAGGAAGGCGTGATCAGAGATGTTATGCCTCAAGAACATCCCGGCGGCGCCGACTGGGATTGAACCCAGGCCTACTGGGGTGAGAGGTAATCACGCTTACCACTACACCACCGGCGCCGTATGTTAATCTAGTTGATACGTGCAATTTGTTCATCATACATGCATTGTAAATTTTAATGTTTTTAGTTCGTAGTACCCCCACTTGTGATCCGCATAGTCAATAACCCTTGCGTTTGACGTTTACACATAAGCGCCATCTGTTCAAAGTACTACTCATCACAGCATACTCAACAGATTGCGGTAGTGTTTTAGCGACGATATTTTATATTGAAAAATATTCAATGAACTATATCTGTTTGTCTGTGATGCTATCTTGAATCGTGATTCTGGCTTGGACAAAGTAGTTCCTTATAGTTTAAGCAACATGTGCTGAAATTCTGAGCATAATCGATTTTGTTGAACCAGATATATGCATGAAAGAGTGAATGAATGATTTCATACATTTCAACCAAAATCCCCATATAAATTTTAAACCAAAAGCGCCAACTCGTGCTTCATCCAATAAGCTGAAATTTTCAGAGTGTGACTTTCTCACCTTATGGTACACGGGTTGTCCCGTTGATAAAATTATAAAAAAATGTCTCCTATATAAATGTGGGCCAGTTTATTCCATATGATTAAATTTGATTTCTCTGATAACCGTATGAAGCGAAATATCAAATCACATATAATCGACGAAATAGGGTAAATTATGGCTTCGGCACCCATTGACTGTTTTCGGCAACCGAAATCGAAACGTTAATTTCACTGTATTTTCCTATCAAAACTCTTCGCTGAATGTATTAAGCCGATTCCTTACCTTTTCAGCTTCAATCTGATTACATTTTTACGACTGTGCAATCCTGTTATGCCATATTTTTCTTTAAATTAAATATGCACACTACAAAATACGGCTGATTTCGAGTTGCCGATAATAGAACAGCTGGTTAACACGCAGTTCAAATGGAAAGGGTGCCGAAGAAAAAGAGACTGCCGACAATAGTCACACTCACCTGAGAAGTTTGGAGCGTTGTAAAAACATGTTCAACCCGTTTTGATCAATTCTGTCGATTGGAATTGGTAGAACAGCAAGCAGCAGATAAATGTCAACAAACAAACCTGTCATGTATGTGTGTGACGCTGAGAAATCGCTAACAGAAGTTCGGACGCTGCTTAGACTGACGAGAATACGAAAATTCCCCTATTAACAATCGGCTCTAAAAACGAAAACCTTAGACTCATATGACCACCGTAGAACAGGTTGCATATATTTAGGAATATGGTTCTTAAGTGTTCAATTCATTATTTATGTTAACCATATCAAACGACATGTCAAATCGCATCTACTTGACAAAATATTACCAATAGCTCTAACAATTAATAACCGAGCCTTATTTACACCGTATAGCCGGGTCCATATTTCCCGAATTATGGCTCAACATAGTCAAATTCGTTATCTATCATTGCCATATCAAATCACATCTACTCGGCAAAATGTGGCCAATGACACTCCAAACAACAACCATGGAGCCATGCGGTCACCGTAGAACCGGTTTCAGATATTCCGGATCATGGTTCTACAAATTTGATATCTCTCATAACCATTTCAAGCGACATATCAAATCACATCTACTCGACGAAATATGATAAATGGCATGCAAAACGTCATACATAGCTATGGCCATCGTAGAGCAAGTTCCAAATGTTCCGGATTATGGTTCCACATGGTCAAATTTGACATCTCTCATAACGATGCCAAGCGAAATATCAAATCACATACACTCGACGAAATATGATCAACGGCATGATTTAATATACCACTTGATATTGTTATGAGAGATATAAAATTTGACCATGTGGACCAGTTCTTTGGCAGCCATAGGGCTCTATGGTTGTCATTTTGAGTGCCATTGGTCATATTTCGTCGAGTAGGTGTGATTTGATATGTCACAAGATATGTTTGTGATAGATAATAAATTTGATCATACGGAACCATAATCTGGTACATCCGAAATCGATTCCAAGGTAGACATGGATTCTTATGATTTTTCTCTATAATTTTCTCGAGTTCCAAGTAAAAAATCAATATGTTGTCGCAATTATAAGTAGATACTATGTATGATAAAGTTTGAGAAAAACCACCCCCGTGCCAACAAATCCTTGAATATACAAAAAAGAAGGAGGGGCCTGAGGAAGAGTACCACCCAACAGATGTTAGAACCACTAACCGGAATGATGTTTTAAAAAATCAATTTAATCGGCCATGCCATTTCTGATATAAACATTTTGAAAGTAAAAAAAATGGTGGCGTTGTGCACAAGACACGACCGTTTGGTTGACGTAGACTACGTTGAGATGTTTTGTGAACTTCTCGTGTATTTTTCTTGATATTGATTTAAAATACAGTAGAAGTAACTTATTCCGTCAATTTACTCCATTTCCTCTCCTTGACATGTCAATTTCCTCACCCTTGTTATTTTTCTGACTGTTTCTGGACTTTTCGTTGGGGAATATTTCCGCATATGAAACACTTGTCTTTAATCCTCCGTTATAAAATATATTCCCCGTGCACACCCCAATGCCCATCCCATCCCCGTTGAACATTTGTTATGGATAACACGTTTAACCAAACACTTGATCGCAGTGGGATACGTCCGGTGGGAAATCGTTCACAATCATGTATTACACATCCCAGTCCAAGTAACATTGTAAGTTTTATTGAGGTTTTAAAGCACTCTACAAGTCTACAGTATCCTGATAAAACCCAAATTGCTATTTGGGAGGTAGCCAATAAGCCCGCTAATTTGGATTGATTTTGTTATATAAAGCTAACATTCGACTAATACAGGGCTTTGGCGCATTATTAGTCAGATTATTACTAAGCACACTTGTTGGTTACTTGGAATTTCCTCCTCACTTTCTTTCCATCAGCATAATCGAAAATTTGATATTCAGAGTTGTGCTTTCACAAAATTAGAAAGTTTGGTCCATGTTTAATATTTAATCATAATTTGCTAATTCAAGTAATCAAAAATTCGTCCATCCAAGCAGGATCATAATTCTAACTGTTCATTGGATAGCTTAACGTAGGAATTTATTCGCCTCTTAAGCACATAATGAGAAACTAGAACAACAAGTATTCAGAAATATATCTCTTAATTTTTTGCTATTCTTGCATTTACACTAAGACCGAAGACAGCGCATATCAAGAAGACTGGTAACTTTGCCAGAATCAAAGCGACAGATACAATAGCGCTGCGCTTGAGTGAAAGTGGAAGAAACGCAAAGAGAAATGAGCAAATACACAAACCTTTCTTCTGAGGATGTAATCTTTGCTATCAAATTCATGCGAAGCATTTACCTTTGAGCGGCAGATGACGCGATGATACCTGTCCCATAGCGTTCGTATGAGAAAATAGAAGAGTTGCCAGTCTACTTGATTTGTTGTATTCACTAAGACGCTCCAACCCATTTTCAGAGGTTTAATTTTTGTTGGACCGAACTAAACACAGCACCACCCAGAAACTCGCTAATCCACTTGGTGCATGAATTTGGTAACAAACAACAATGTAAAGCTCTACTTAAAGATGTAAATGAATTTTTACCGTCCCTCTGGATACTACTTCAACACAGGGACAGCCCAAAATCTTCAATTTTGACAATTCTCCATCTGTTATTTGTTTACAACATCCATCTGTTATTTCTAATCCATCTGTTATTTGTTTACAACATCCGAAGTCCCTTCATTTTTACATATTGTGCAGGAAAAATACATCCGAAGTTCCTCCTGTCTTACATGTTTTGCACAAAAACTACTTTCTAAGCCCCGTCCCGTTTTTTTATGAATGGGGCGTGACAGAAAGTATCTTTTGTGCAGAATATGACCTGGAAAGAGGTACCAGACATGTTTTACATTATTTTGTAGCTGTTAGAGGTACAGCATACATGACATGCAAATTTTCTCTCAACTTGATTTTTTGACTCTTTTGGCGGGTGAAAAAATTAACGTCAATGCTTTTTAGGTTATCGTTACAGGAGGATGGGTTTTTTAATATAAAAATAACCTTTTTTATCTTGTTTTCCGTGCTGAGCACAAATGCTACCGACGCCAGGGAGGTAGTTCCCACATCTGGACCCTACCTATCGACCCACCAACTCATGAACCGAGGACCAACGGTCTTACTTCCCTTCCGAAGGAAGGTGTGATCAAAGATGATTTGCCTTAAAAAAATTCGGCGGCGCCGACTGGGATAGGACCCAGGCTTGTTGGGGTGAGAGGCAATCACGCTTACCACTTAACCACCGGCGCCGCTAAAAAAAACAACATTTATCGCGTTTCATATTATTTGAACGAGACCGAAAACAATCTCAATAACTGTTTGTGTAAAATATGTGTGGTCCTGAAAAAGACCAATTGTTCGATCTCCAAAAATTCCACATCCTCTCCACCCCATCGTTGGTTGTCATCAAGGCGATCACGTTTACTGCTGCAATTTAACCACACCATCCGTCCGATGCGAAAATGAGCGCTGATTCACAACAGCAGCGCTCTAGCCTGACTGCGGTAATGTTCAGCAGAGGCAGAGGGGAAAGTTTCACCTTTTCCTGATTTGCTCCTGCTTCGCTTGCCACGCCGTCTGAAGCTTTAATGGGCAGAGGAAGTAGTAAAATTATGTTTATTTCTGTTGATTATGGTAGTCCATTGATTTATCATATTATCATATTATATTATCATATTAACCTACCTGGCTCTTCATCTTTGTTTAAGGTGAAGGGTGAAAGAATCCCTGTCAAAATCATGTAATAAAGGCAGCCATAATAGCTGCCATTCAGGGCTTCCTTTTATAATGTCCTTAATATAATATTGTAATTTAATATTTGCGTTTTTCAACTAGTTTACAGAATACCCTTTTGGGGATGTGTTTTATTTGAATTGAAAAAAGTGATAACCTACCTAACTACGAACATAACTAAACCTGACGTGCTAGATAACGTATGATCTGATGATTTGATCTCAGACAGGTGTCTCTGAACCTTTCCAGGATGAATACTCTCCGTTCTTCTAATGTCTGAATTCCAGCCAGGAGGTGGATCTCGGAATTTCTAGTCCGCGGGGGACTGTTTAGGACCATCCTAAGGATCTTGTTCTGGATGAGCAGAGGAACGACAGCAGAGCTCTTATATAGTTTACAGCTTCAAGCAAAATAATGCGCCACCAAATGTTATTCGATTATGACGACTTGGTGTGGGGAGAACGTTTATTTCATTGAAACAGTGATACAATAATTACTTTTTTTAGTATATGTTTCAACGATTTATTTGATAAAATTAGAAAAGCATTTAATGCAGTAGATTGTGAAAGTTATTTCCTATCGATTGGTTTATTTCGATTTTAATTTCATCTATAAATGACAAAGTTATAAGCGTTCAAAACCTTACACCTTTTCCTGACGGTCGCAATTTTAGATTTTAGATTTACCCTCAGTACCTTCCCGCAAGACGTAGTCTACGTCAAAAGTTTGTCACAGGCTTTTACGAGTTAATTGCATTATTTTCATTTCAACCATTTTCTTTCTTTACGTGTAGAACTTTCGAGATGTTCATAGAACTCCCGAGATGTTCATAGAACTCCTTGAATGTTCACAAAACTTCCAAGCAGTTCACAGAACTTCCGATGTGTTCATAGAACTTCAGAAATTCTCAAACATATATTCCGAGCTGTTCATAGCACTTCCGAGATGATCATTGAATTTTCGAGCAGTTCATAGAACTTCCGAGAAGTTTATTTAACTTCCAAAACTCTCATAGAGCTTCCGTAAAGTTCAGCAAACCCCAATGCGATTTGAAATAGGGGTTTTGATCTAATTTCCGTCTTATTAAGCACAGCCCGTGCTTTACCTGAAAGAGTTTAAACAAAAAATGGAATATTTCTGTCCAAGATCACCTTTTCATGCTGATTTGATAAAGAGTCACAAATTGTTGAGATATTGTTTAAAATCTTATACTGCTTCTTGATTCTAAATTCGTTCTACGAGTTTCAATTCCGTCCTAACGCATTGAAACGCCATTAGATTTTCTTTGTTCTACGGGATAAAGAGTGATACGGTCAAAATTTGGTCAAGGGAAAACGCGTGTAAATCGGTGAAATCGTTTATTTAAAAAATCAAATTAAATTTCTTTTTCAAGTTGAATTAGTATAAAATTCAGGAAAAATATTCAGTTAGGTTTCCGCTTTTCCAAATCCGAATTGCCGGGCCTTACGCTTGACCCCTGCCATCAGATTTTGTACAGCCACCTTGTCCACCTTCTTCACCGCAGAAAGCCAGTTTGCCTTGAACTGCTGCTCGCCCTTAGCAGTTTTTTTGGTCTTCTTTAGGTTCCGCTTGACAATAGCCCAGTATTTTTCAATTGGGCGGAGCTCTGGCGTGTTGGGAGGGTTCTTGTCCTTGGGAACCACCTGCACGTTGTTGGCGGCGTACCACTCCATGGCCTTTTTACCGTAATGGCAAGATGCCAAATCCGGCCAAAACAGTACGGAACAACCGTGTTTCTTCAGGAAAGGCAGCAGACGTTTATTCAAACACTCTTTCACGTAAATTTCTTGGTTGACAGTCCCGGAAGCTATGAAAATGCTGCTTTTCAAGCCACAGGTACAGATGGCTTGCCAAACCAGATATTTCTTTGCGAACTTTGACAGTTTCATGTGCTTGAAAACATCTGCTACCTTTCCCCTTCCTTTTGCCGTATAAAACTCCTGTCCCGGAAGCTGCTTCTAGTCGGCTTTGACGTAGGTTTCGTCGTCCATTACCACGCAGTCAAACTTCGTCAGCATCCTCGTGTACAGCCTCGGGGATCGCGCTTTGGCCGTCGTATTTTGTTTATCATCGCGATCTGGAGTCACTACCTTCTTGTAAGTCGATAGTCCGGCTCTTTCTTTGGCTCGATGCACGGTTGTAGACGATACACCCAGCTTATTTGCGGCATCTCGAAGAGAGAGATTAGGGTTTCGCTTGAAACTACCGGTAACTCTCTTTGTCATCTCAGCGGCTTCCGGTTTTCGATTTCCCCCCGATCCAGACTTCCTGGCTGTCGACAAACGTTCCCCAAACACTTTAATTACATTTGTAACGGTTGATTTGGCAACTTTTAGCGATTTTGCCAACTTTGCGTGCGAGTAGCTCGGATTTTCGCGATGCGCGAGCAAAATTTTGATACGCTGCTCTTCTTGCTTGGACGGCATTTTGACAACTGAAGAGTGAATTCCAAAATCAAAATAGGAGCAACATCCTACACACACACACACCTTCAAAATGAGGGGTGTTCAGGTTTTTTAAATGCAAAATTGAAAGAAATACGTCAAGTTAATATTGACCAAATTTTGACCGTATCACCCTTTAAACGTAGAAAAAGGGAATTCGCTAGGAGCGCTTCTTTTGTTTTGAGAACAATGATCGTACATATTCATACAATGCACACTGCATCTGCATCTGCATGCAATCTAGCGGAGCAAAATTAATAACTCTGAAACGAAGCATTTCCGCGACTTGGTGTCTTGGGTAAAGTTTCTTATCATAACCATCTATTGACATAAACATATATAGTTGAAGATGCTAATTTCAAATAACAGACTGTAGTGGTAATTTTTATACGATAGATGGAGTAGATGAAAGCATAGAGTTGATAGTTCCGTTAGAGTACGGCAGTGTGAAGATTGTATATAGGTATTAGAAAAGGAAGGCATCCAGTCGTAGGTTTGGAAATTGCAACTATTGTTTACCCCTACCACGATATGTGCTCTTGTCATCGTCGACCTTCAAATAACAACTGAAGTGCGGTAAAAAATCGGTAGAACTGTTTCAAACACACAGTTGGTACTTGAGCGGGTCGGTTTTCATCTCTTTTTGCCAGTGGTGCCGGGGAGGGGACACCCCTCACCATCCCTCTCCAAAGGGGGAGTTTGGTAAAGAGAGATGAAAAAACCGATTTGTACCTTCCTTAAAAGTTGTCCTAGCTCGCTATTCTAATATCTATATGCAATCTTCACACTGCCGTACTCTAACGGAACTATCAACTCTATGCTTTCATCTACTCCATCTATCGTATAAAAATTACCACTACAGTCTGTTATTTGAAATTAGCATCTTCAACTATGTAAATCGTTGACTTCACGTAGAAGTAATACTAAAACATATATAGTCAAAGTACATAAACATATAGTTCAAAACTCTTCCGCAAAGATGGCACCCCAATCTAACTTCTTTCGCTGACGTTTTGGAGACTTGATGTCTTGGGCAAAGTTGTTTGCCTTGACAAAATAAACAACTCTTTTGAAAGAGTTGGTTGGAAATGCTTACATGAAGCTTTAGTGTGATGATTTATTAGCTAGAGAATGATCTTTAGAAGAGGGTAGGTGGATAGTTCCGTTAGAGTACGGCAGTATGAAAATTGAATAGAAGTTGAAAATGAGCGAAGGGCCATTAATGCGACAGTTTTTTAAAGATAGACGCACATTTTTGCCTAACCCGTACGATGTACGCGGAGACTTGAAGTATGTCTCCAAGTCTATAGGCAAAAATGTGCGTCCCTCTTTTTGCTCATAAACTGACTGAGGCTGTGGAATAGTTCTAGCGACGTTTTCATCACTACCTAAAGCCCCACGTTGCCTTGACAAAATAAACAACTCTTTTGAAGATGTAAAATTTCCACAGCCTACTGCTTCCGAGTTATATAGAGCGAAAGAAAAAAATCTCGAAAATATGTTTTTTCTTTCTGTTTCGGTTTTTTGCTGACAACCATATAATGTTATATTTTTCTCTCATGCAAATTCATAAAATAAATAACTTTTGTGAAGAAAACGTCAGTGAAAGAAGTTAGATTGTGGTGCCATCTTTGTGGAAGAGTTTTGAAATATTTGTTTATGTCATAGATGGTCCTTATAATGATGAGAAACTTTACCCAAGACACCAAGTCGCGGAAATGCTTCGTTTCAGATTTATTAACTTTGCTCCGCTAGATTGCATTTCTGGCCCAGTGTACAATGCGCTGTAACAAGATTTATGTTCTAACTAATGAACTAACGTATCAGAACCAACCAGTTTTTAATTTGTGCACGATTAAATCATTGATATTATTGATCTTTTCTGATCGATAGAACGGAAATGGGCGATTACGACGAAGTAATGCTCTACCCTAAAACTTTTTTTTCCGTTTCTGTTTACCTGTAACTTTCCACACCCAACCGAAACGCTCCTCAAGGGAAATCGCATTCCTATGTACTATTTGGAAGATCGTTTCGAACAACGAGCAAGACGATCAGTACAATCAAAATCATGGAAGCAAGGCCATGAATCACAACCCAGTGGACTTGGTCTGGGCTAAGGTCTTCAAGGACAACAGTTGCAGCTGGTAGGCTAGTCAAGTTCACGAGAGTATTGAGAACGGAATCTACCATGTCTGGTTGCAGCAGAAGAAGACGTTAATCGCCCTGTTATCAGCAGCATACATGGATGGAAGTAGATTTTCGTTAAAATTCGATTAACCGATGGAGTGCGCACCATTGAAGAAATAATCATTCATTCCATTTACAAACAGTTAGCCAACAAATATCCTCATCAAGTGATGATTAACCTTTTGTAATATCAAACATTTACCCACATAATAACTCAGTAGATGTTCAGCCTCTGCTATTTGATGAGGGAAAATGGTCCATTTATTCATTCTTCTACCTGAAGTTGTTCGATGCAGCACCCGAGTTAGCCTTAAACCGTTTATCATATCCAAACAAAGATCACGAGCACTCCACGGCACGAGCGAGCAAGCACGTTTGCAGTGTCGCTGATCCGGGAACGTGGCTGTGTGGTTTTGTAAATACATCCCGCCGTTCTGCTGCGCCACCATCAGTCACCAGGCCACCATCGAGACTTCCATTTGGTAACCGTTCCGATTGGAGCGTGGCAGGATAATGTTGAACTGCTTCGCGATTTAACTGCTAGGACATGCTTACTGGTATACAAACATAAGCTAGTCACCATCATCATCATCATTATCATCGTCGTCGTCGCAGTAGTTCGGCCCAGAGCAATCCCAGAGACAACACGAAGGGGAATCCCCAAATGGGTATGTGATTACGGTTCAAAGCACCATCATCCTCAAATCGGATGCCCTAGCTCCTAGCCCTCAGATGCAGTTTACCAACCTGACGTAGACTTCTCCCCATCCACCCAACTAGGTACCCACAGGCAGCAGAGCAGCAGCGATGACGTGAAGTGAAATCTGATTACAGCGAAATTTGCTCATGATTGGTAAATGTTTGTGGAGCAAATTAAACATGCTTGCGTAACGGTTGGTTTGTTTTGTTCTCTCGATGGGTGTGGGGGAATTAAAATTCATTTTGAAGTATTCTTGATTAAATAAAGCGAATCGCATGACGCTTGAAGCCGTTTGGCGAAATCAATACCCCATGGGAAGTTTTTTTTCCCTTGATTTCGTTTTCCGTCGATCTTGTTTTCCGTTTGGAGCCCCAATTTTACCGACACCAGGGAGGCAGCTTCCACAACTGGACCCTACATATAGACCCATCAACTCATGAACCGGGGACCAACGGCTTTACTTCCCTTCCAAAGGCGTGATCAGAGATGTTATGCCGCAGAACATCCCGGCGGCGCCGACTGGGATTGAACCCAGGCCTGCTGCGCTTACCACTACACCACCGATGCCGCTGCCCACGGGAAGTTGTTGGAGTTCTTTTTTTCGAACTGAAATTATGTTGGGGTTGTTTCCCTGAAGCCAGTATAGGTTGATTGCTGTATGTGTTCCGAATTTGGCATTCTATATTTATATTACGATTCGACTCTCCGCCTGCTGCAGGCAGGATCCCAAGCCAGATATGTGGGATTTGTGGGCAGAAGTATATACATAATTGGGCATAAGTATAGGGCATAATTTGACTCATAAAATCGCACCAGTTCAATTGGTTCTTGATCATAGAGGCTCGATTATTAGTGATTATGGCCTTGGCTGATAACCTGGACAGTACCTGATACGGAAATTCCTGAATACGGTTCCATTCGAAATAGTTGATTTGTTGAACATTTTAGACTGGTTCTAGAAAGTTGCCGTCTTTGGCAAAGTTATTCAGGATGTTCATCGGTTGACATTATTAAATTAGTTCCAGCTCATGCTGAGCTGTAGTCTTTCTTCGCTAAATAAAGTCTTAGAGAGTTTTCGTCTGTAGCATGTGATTTAATGTCATTTGAAATTGTCCGGTTTGTTCTAGATTGTACCGCAGAGATGGCACTGTCTAAGGTAATGTATGCTTAAATACGTTATTTTACTACTCAATTATTTAAAAACGTTCAAAGGCAGAAGCTTTGCGGAGCCGAAATCGTTTTTGTATAATGCTTCTTACGGGCAACAATCTACTAAATTAACAGTTATGGAGGGGATCATGGAAAAGGTAGAGTAAAGCGGGGCAAGAGTATGGTTTAAAAAGAAGGATAAGGGAAAGATGGACCAATTATTATGAGTAAGATTGAAACGTCTGCTGAATACAAGCTTACTAGAAAAATATTATGTATTTTGAATAATCCACCTAAAGGTTATCACCAAAAATACGTAATTCTTTCAAAATTTGCATTTTGATATAACATTACAATTTTTTGGAAGCGGTTTTATAATATCATGGATGAAGATTATGCCTAAGATAGAAATACGGATCGGAAAAAATCGGCACAGACCTACGCGATGAAATAAGGACTACGATTGGAAACCCGGAAAATGGAACTGAAAATCGCTCGGCTTCGCGGGCTGCGATTGGTTAATCTATGATGAACTTCAACCACGCCCGGTCCAATAAAATTCGTCGCCGCACGAATTGAGTATCTACAAGAAACTGATTAGACCGGTGGTTCTCTACTTGAACTCAAAAGTTGCTGGTGGATGATCACCTGTATCGTTTATATTATAGTGTATCCGACGTCATGCACGAACGTACTAGGAACCGGACACTTACAGTTAGATAAAACATTCGATAAAAAACTACAAAACTATTTCCCCCCTGAAGAAGACATTAACCCCGTGTCGAAACGTCGGGTAAATAAACACTGTTTTAAATTATCAATGACTGCGTTTCAAAACAACGTAAAAGTTACTTGATATGGCATGTGATAAACAACAATAGCAGCTGGAATATCCTCATTCTAGATCTGACTTGATGCCATTAATGGAACTTACAGAAACTTCGCCTCCAATTATATTTTAAAATTATTAAAACTACGTAAAATTTATCAAAACTGACCTGGATTGCTGACAGGCATTCTGGTGCAAAATGTTGATTCAATTGAATGATTTGGGATTGAAAGACCAGAAAAACTTCACATATACAACCACAATACTGGTATCATTGCCAAGGGCATCCAGCTGCAATCACAAAACATATCAATCCAAAATCTCATCACCACTCACCCGCCTCGCCGGATAGTGGGTAGTGTCACTCCCAAAAATCCGACCCTCGGAGACCAACCCTCACCTACGCAGACACAATCGGGTCCACACAGTCACCCTCCCACGAGATGATAGATGTTCCTGCGCCAGAGGAAATTAGTGTGTCAGGAAAGTGTGACAAGGGTTCAACGAAATCAGGTGTCGAGACAAAACGAACGGCCAAGTGCCATTGTGGTGGGTGCGAGGTGAGGCTCAGCAGTAGCAGTTATTATTGTTGTATGCTGAAAGTGCCACGCAAAGCCTCCGTCGTTGTAGTCTTCTTCGTCGTCGGTCTCGAGCATTCGTAGACACATATCCCCAGTCGGATTGGATCACAAAAGGATCTCAACAAACGCCCAGTTCACACATGTAGCACTTCTATGTACTATTCTCCGTAGGACGTTGGAAAACAAGCTCTCTTCTTCGAAAACATCTAGACCGGGAAGGGCGACCGTGTGAACCATGCGAGTATATAAAATAAAATGTAAATATTTTGATAAGGGATTCTAACGCCATTGTTCACTGAAGGTGCCACACTCCACAGAAACGCACGGCGCTCGGCGGATGCTTTGGATGCTTGGTCTCCGAAGGTCCCCCTTTCCCGCATATGAGTCAGGCCAAGAGACTCTCGAGCGTTTTAAATACACACTCTTCACATCATCATCATCATCGTCGTCCTCGCGGCAACATCGGAAGCGGCGGTGGCAGCAGCAGCCCTCTCCTACTTCAACAACAGACGCAAAAGCGATTAATCTTCCGTGCGGCTGTGCCTACACAACATACATACGTACCTACTGCTGCAACCCTGTGATCTGAAAGAACGCCCGCACACAAGGAGTTGGGGTAGATTCTGCTTCTCGAACGAACGGAAAAGTCAAGAGTGGAAAACAATATAGCACCATTGCTCACTGGATTTTAATTGATGAGATTTAAGCTAATTTTGTCATGATTTTCTTTTTTAGTGAGTGAATGAGAAGTCAGGTTTTTGTTAGGAATCATCAGCCAGACTGAAATTTTTGAATGGTCGTATGAAATTCCAAGACTATAGAAAATAACACCTTCATCCATTGGCGTATAACGCCTTCATTATTTGGTGTAGCTAACGGGGGTGCCAAGGTAAGGGAGCCAGGCCTGCTCCAGCATTATGTAGGGTTCCCTCAGATATTTTGAAGTTTTTTTTTTTTATACAAGACCAGTTCCAGGCCATATATGATTTTTTTTTGTTTATTCGACCTTCTCCTATATGTATGAAACTTTACATAACTATATGTTATTATGTTATTCAAGCCCTTAAGAAAAAATCGGCATTTTGGATCTTGTTTTTTTTAATGGTGTCTATGACATTTTTAAATAAATTGTCAAAAAATATACATGGTATGTTTTTTTCAGTATTTTCAAAATAAATTCAACAAAAGTCAAAAACTTAAATATTTAAAATAGGGTAGATGGCTCTAATGGTGGCCTATGGATCTAAGATTGGGCCCATCGTTAAAAATCAGCTATTTATCAATTTTATCTAGATGAACGCGTCATTGAGTTATTATTTATTTATTTCAATGATTATTACAATATTTACTTACATACTATGCATTAATTCTATTCTGTTTTAGCTAAGTTTTTATTTGCTGCTTGGAAATAGTGATGTCAATAGTTCCGCAATGCAATTTATACAGGCGCATCATCCCATTGATTGGGCTATTTTGTTTGCATAGTTTGGTCTGTTAATTCTGTTTGGTGCTAAACTACACTAGATTAAGAAAGACTAAGTACGGGATGTGCTTAATAGGCCGGGAATGAGGTATTTAACCCTATTTTTTTTCTTTGATTTGTATTACGTCGCTATTGTTTTCCGTACTGAGTACCAATGCTACCGATGCAAGGGAGGCAGCTCCCACATCTGAACCCTACCTATCGACCCATCAAACTCAAGAGCAGGGGATCAACGCCTTCTGAAGGAAGACGTGATCAGAGATTTGGTGCATCAGAAAATCCCGAAGGCGCCGACTGGGATTCAACCCAGCCCTTTTGAAGTGAGAGGCAATCACGCTTACCACTACACCACCGGCGCCGCTATGATCAGGTATAAAAAATCGTTGAATTTTAAATAATTTGCGCCCTTGAAAGACAACTTCGCCCCGGGTAAACATGTTCAGGTAAAAATTGATCAACTCATGAACCGGGGACCAACGGCTTTAATTCCCTTCCAAAGTATAAAGTATAGTTGAAGATGCTACTTTCAAATAACAGACTAGAGTGGTAATTTTTATACGATAGATGTGGAGAAGAAAGTATAGAGTTGGTAGTTCCGTTAGAGTACTGCAGTGTGAAAGTGTATATATAGAGAGTAGAAAGCGAAGTAGAATAAAGTAGAATTACACTACTGATATCAAGTGGTAAATCTTCACTAACCTCGGGACGACCGCAAGTATTTGGTTCAATTCCTTTAACTTTAGATTTTAACTTTAGATTTAAGACATTAATAATGTATAAAGCCAAAGATAATTTGGCTCTGTAAAGTTTATTCGATTGCGCAGATCGAATTTTGCAATCGAAACAAATCGAACAAATAAATAAATTTTCAAAAACAAAATATTCCAAATAATTTAAGCGTCTCAAAATTGTAATTGAAGTTCTAGAAATTTTATTTTAAACTATGGGACCAAATTATTCAAGACCTTTAACCTACCTTGAAAGAATAGACTTCGAAAAAAAAAATCGAAGCTTCCCTGAAGTTACTGTAACTACCCTAAAGATCTGGAGTATGCTCTATTTTTTCTTCAACATATCTAAACTTCCTACAACTTTTCTGAACTTGTCTGAAGTTTTTGGAACTTGCCCAATATCTTGGAAATAATTCTGGAATTTATGGAACTTTCCTGAAGATCACATGATCATGCAAATTTGTTCCATTTAGAGATATTGACAATTGATAAAAGATTGATTTTTCGAAGAAAATCTTCTTTAACTTTCTAATCAAAAAAGATAGCAACCTGTTTACTCTAGCAAACAAATGCGTCATCAAAAGTTCTAAAAGTATCTTGGCTAGCGTTTTTACGAAAAATTAACGTATGAAAAGATATTGTGTGATGTGTGTCACCAGAAGGTGGTTTCTCGTCTTAGGACAGGCCATACAAGGATCTCACATAGTTTTGGTGGGACGCAGTTCCACAGAATGTGCTACGTTTGCGGAACCACAGCATCGGTGGAACACATCCTATGCCTGTGTCCGCAATACCAACAACTACGGGAGCAGTACGCACTTCCCAATAGCATTAGGGACATACTGGGCGACAAACCTTCCACTTTAGCGACAGTTTTATTTCCTCAAGGACGCTGGGTTTTTGGACATTTAGGTCCTTTTTACTTTCTTTTGGCTGACGGTACATCTCTACCGGACGGGGGATTACCCCAAAGAGGTACAGAGAGAGGTGGCGCAGATCGTGAAATAGGGTTGTATTAGTAAACCAAAAAATCAACGTAAACGCAAGTAGTGACGTCACTACTTGCGTGTACTTGCGTGTATCGTACAGTGGTTGTGTGAGTGATTGCTTCACCTCGGTAATCCAGCTCATTGGGATTACCCCTCCTACGGTAGATAGGGACGTTCCGATATTTCCGATATATCGCAATATCGATATTTTTCTTCCGATATCCGATATTTTTATATCGACATATTCGATTCAATATAGCGCCAAAATCGATATTATCATTTCGATATTTATAATATCGAATGCATATAACTTTTAAAATAATTTTCTAGTTATGATGTTTTTTTTTTCAAATTAAGCATCCCTACCTTTCATCTCCACGTACCCTGCCGCACACAGACTGTGTGTGTAAAAGACACGATATAATCCAAAGAAGAGGTTGTAGTCGTAATGGCCAGTGACGTGTAAGACCACACATGCTCAAATAAACATGAATAGCTACGGTATGGATCCATTGAGATAATTACTGCATCATTGAGAGAAAGAGAGACAAATTTCTATCCACTCGCTCGCTGCTGTTGCGCTCGTTTCATTCATTCACTAACACAGGTTTCAATACTGGCTATGTTGTATGCTGACCGCAATGCAGACTGCAAGATTGTGTTTGTTTGCACGACGTTTCAGAATCAGTGAGACCTGCATGTAAACAGGCGTGTCGCGTGTGTTCAGCTGAATCTATCAAAGTGTCATTAAAATGGCCCCATCAGCTAGCCGAGTGTGGATTTTCTTCGAAAAAATCGAGGTAAATAAGGTTGCCAAGTGTAAGCAGTGTAGAGAACATGTGCAATACAGCGGAAATACGACAAACCTATCGCGGCACCTGCAAGTGCATCATCCCAATCTTCTCAAGCTGTCATCGTCAAACGTCGAGGGTGCAAGTGTATCTGTAACTGCAGCTGATGCTGCTGCATCAACCAGTACATCGAAGTCAGCCAATCCATCAACAAACGCACCAAGCATGCGAAAAAAAAAACACAACACGGAGACCGAACCAGGCTAATTGAAGGAGTTTTCACCAATAATAAAAGCGTTCGAAAAGGGTATCTGAAGGTACTAAATGCTCATAAAATCTGTTTGTGCTTTACTTATTTTTGTGTTATTTTTTCACCTGTAGGAGATCGTCGCTTTTCAAATATTATGTCAAACATTCTTTACTTCATTTGCAAGGATAACCGACCGTTTGCTGTTGTGGAAAGTGGAGGTTTTAGAAGACTAGACGCATTTCGCGCCAAATCGAATCGAAGCTGGCAGTATCCTCTCAGATTTCAATAAAATTTTCTGGATGTGTAGAATTTGACTAAATAAGCACTTTTGCATACTCAGTTTTTCCAAAATTTATCTAGACTAACATTTGAGAAGAGCCAAACTATTTCTGCCGATTTTTTTCAAAAAAATATTATGGAAAAATGACAACTCCAACAAAAATATGTTGAATTGATGACTTGTAGGAAATTGACCAAATTATCGAAAAAAAAAAATACTTTCATTTGAGACCTGCACTGAAAAAAAAAATCGATTTTAAAAATTTAAAGTTGATTTAAAAAAAATGGCCATGTTTGATTTGGATGAAACTTTGCCTCAAGATAGGTAATTGTGTTGACTACCATCCGTCAATACATTGCGAGATGAGTACTTTTAAGGAAAAAAAAAAGTTTTTCTTACAAAAACTTTTTCATGTCTGAACTGATTTTTTTAACGTACCATTTTTACACAAAACCAAACCAGTGAAGCTCAAAATCATCTCAGAACCCAATGAAGCTCCATTTGAGGATTAATCGAGAATTCCATATGAAAAGGGCTTATATCATTAGAAAATAATATAATTGATTATATTGTCTACTACTGAGGCAAAATCCGATACTCCTATAGCAACTAAGAATTCTTAGCTCAAATTATCCATAAAGAATTAGGTATGAATAAAATTTAAATTGAGATCTTCTTTTGAATCAGCAACTATTTGGAAAGTCAACGTATCGCATCATAATTCTATATGCCCTTCTGTTATTTATACCTAAACCATTAACATTATATACCTACCACTTCATTCTACCTATGAGCACTATAAAACTAAGGTTGATTTCATACAAGCAGCAGTCAATCTGATAACGAAAGTTGTGAAGACAAGTTGTAGTAACATTATTATCATGGACCAAAGTAGTAAATTAAGGCTCAAAGGATTGAAATGTTGTGCAAATATAAATAATCCGAGATGCAACCGAAATAAGTTACGGGTAATATCGTCAACGATGGTAGAAAAAAATACATTCTATGGGATATAACCACGAAATTGATGAAACGATGAGCATTTGTGAGTCATGCCATAGCGTGATATCTCATAATAGAAGTCCAGTTATTAAAAAACGCCGATCGGTTGGAAATGAAGTAAATATCCAACCGTCAACTAGTGGGCAGCAGCATAGTGATGATCCAGGTCCATCAATGAGTGGCCATCAATCCGTAGATGACCTAGGTAAGAAAAGTCATTCTGATGATTCTATCAACTTTTAACTGCAACCTCCTAATTGCACTTATTAATTATTATTTCTTCTTCTTTCCTTCAGATATGGTACCATCGGTTCCATCATTGGAGTCAGTTTCATCAGCAGATGATCTGCAACGCCCATACAATGTTGAGAAGTTTAATGGCTTTGTGGAATCGTTGAATTTATCTCCAATTTCATCGAGGAACATGAGGAGCATGGATTATCGTTCAATAAAATCTCTAGAAATTACACAAGCAGTGCAAAAAAATATATTTGGCCTAGATACAGCCGACATTAGCAAAGTAGAGGCATACGAAGAAATGATGGTGCAGCTAAAGGAGAAGTTCAATTCTCCTACAGCTGACAGAAAAGATCAGATAACAGTATTATCAGTATGTATTGCCAAAGTCTTGGTCCGTGAATAAAGTTGTAGCAGAATTCAACGCACCAACGTACATGGTGAGGTAGATGGAGAGCCTTGTTAATGAGCAGGGTATTCTAAGCAGTGGCTGAATACTGATCGTTGTAATTTGGAAACGATTATCAAGCCTGTTGATGAATTTGTTCCGTATCTCATTGATAAAATTAACAAACTTATAACTCATGACTTTATTTACAAACAACAGTCATCTTTTCTAAGAAATAAAAAAGAATCATTAAAAGAAGGCGAAATTCTAGCAATTTGTGATTTTTCTGAAAATTATTCATTCATTATCCAAAACGCTGCTCAAGGATATCACTGGAATAATTCTTAAGCAACAATACATCCATTTGAAGTTTATTATAAGAAAGACAATAAACTTGAAAATGTTAGCTTCATTATCATATCAGAAGTAATGACTCACGATACAGTTGCAGTTCAGTTGTTCATCTCAAAAATGATAGATTTTATTAAACAATCGATAGATTTTTCTAAAATTAATTTTATGTCAGATGGGTCAGCATCACAATACAAAAATAAAAAAAAAAACTTTGCTAGTCTGTGTAGATTTCAGTCAAAGCATGGATTAGAAGCAGAATGGCATTTTTTTTTGCAACGTCTCATGGAAAAGGTCCCTGTGATGCCATAGGTGGCACTCTCAAGCGAATGGCAAAGAGAGCTAGTCTTGCTCGAGATTATGGAAACACCATAACAACTCCACGAGAATTATATAACTGGGGAGTTGAACAAACAGATAAGAATATCACAAAACTACGTTTCGAGTACATATCCACTGAACAGTACATCGAAATGTCAGAAGAACTCGAAGAACTTTATAACAGCACAAAGACAATATCTGGCACACAGAAATTCCACAGTTTTGTGCCTATAACTGGTGACAAAGTAGCGGCAAAAAGGTATTCTTTTTCAGAAGATGAACCAAAAATATTTAACTTGATTGGAAAAAGGAAAAAATAGCATGTATGAAAATAGGTTTAAAACATTGAAAATATATAAATTAATGATATATGAAAAATATTGTCTTCTTTCTCTCACATATTATCAAATTTTGCATCAGTAGTAGACAACAGAATAAGGGAATGATATTTTTTGACAAGGTCTACATGTCCAAATAGTTTTATTGAACTCTGAGAGGGTGCTGCCAATTCCAAATACAATTTGGCGAAAAATGCATCATGAGCCCTTTTCATATGAAATTCTCGATTAATCAAAGTGATTTTAAGTGCTGATTAGACAAAATTGAATCGCAAATTGAGCTTCATTGGATTCTGAGATGATTTTGAGCTTCACTGGTTTAGTTTTGTGTGAAAATGGCAAATCAAAAAAAAAATCAGTTCAGACATGAAAAAGTTTTTGTAAGAAAAACTTTTTTTTTCCTTAAAAGTACCCATCATGCAATGTATGGACGGTTGGTAGTAAACATAATTACCTATATTGAAGCAAAGTTTCATCCAAATCAAACATGGCCATTTTTTTTAAATCGACTTTAAATTTTAAAAATCGATTTTTTTCAGTGTAGGTCACAAATGAAATTTTGTCCAGTATTTTTTTCGATAACTTGGACAATTTCCTAAAAGTCATCCATACAACACATTTTTGTAGGAGTTGTCATTTTTCCACAATATTTTTTGAAAAAAATCGGCAGAAAAAGTTTGGCCCTTCTCAAATGTTAGTCTAGATAAATTTTGGAAAAACTAAGTATGCAAAGTGGCATATTTAGTCAAGGTCCACACATCCAGAAAGTTTCATTGAAATCTGAGAGGGTGCTGCCAGCTCCGAATACGATTTGGCGCGAAATGCGTCTAATGAAACAGCTGGTGCCATCGTTCAAGCTGCCTTCAACCAAATATTTCAAGCAACAGTTGAACTGGAAATATGACGTCATTTCCCATCTTTTTAAATCGAAACTGAAATCTGTACCTCATTTTTGCTTGACGTTGGACATCTGGACTGAAACGATGTCCGAAAAAGGATACCTCGGCATTACAGCTCATTTTTTGGAAGGAGTCGAATTCAAATCACTCAACATAACTGTAAAACACATAGCCACGAGTCACACTGCAGAAAACATTAAGGCAGCAGTCCTTGAAGCGATATCAGAATGGGAAATTAATAACGAAAAGGTGGTGAGTGTGGTGACGGATAACGCTAGTAACGTAGTGGCTGCCATGCGTAAATCGTTCGATAATCGTCGCCTATCGTGTATTGCACACGCTTTGAACCTCGTGACCGAAGCTGCATTGTCGCTTGATTCAATCAAAGGACTGATTACTACGATTCGAGAAGTTGTGAAATATTTTAAAAACAGCGTCAAAGCTTCCTGTTTACGAGTAGAATCATTCTCAACCCATCGAACTACAACCATGGCATCAGCTGTGAGCCCGCAATCGCAACAATAGGCTGCAGAAATATGTATATTTATCACCATTGTCCCACGCGCTCAGCAACAACAGCAGTTGACCAACAAAACCACCGAGAGGAGAAACTAAAGCAGGGTCTTGCTTCGGTGGTAATGACGTCACCCGTATGATACTGCAGTGGGAATAATAATGCGGAAGATAACGGTTGATAAGAGAGCGGGAGCAAACTCTCATTTGGACCCGAGAGAAGACATCGCATAGGTAGCGATCGTGGTCAGACGATGACCTTTTTTTATTATATACGGTAGAAACCTATCGACCACCGACCGTGTGTGGAGTCCGCGCGGGCAATTTTAATCTGTTTTTGTGTGTTAGAATTTAAGCCAATGTTTAGTTTTAAGGAATAAAAATCGTTGTTATTGTTAAAATAAATGTAGTGATGTAACTGTGGTTTCCGTAATTCGTCGCGTGTGTAATTTAAGTGAAGAAAAGGGCCTTGTATGCAACTATAGGATAGCTGCTACATTCTTTGCATCTCCATCCACCGGCGAGTGTTGGGGAGCTTTCCAACAACCCACATCGAAGGCAGAGGTGATTTGGTTCCCCAACATTTATGGTCCACCGAACCGGATTTGGAACGGACAGTATCAGTTGGGCTGATTCAGACCCGTACGGTAGCCTGAGGCAGGCTTGGATTGGCGCCATCGCGGACGGCGTTGAATAGGAAATCGCCATATCTCCCGTGAACAACAGTTTTACGGCCATCACACAGGAAGATAATTAACACCGCGCCATCACTACATTACGGCACAAAGGACATCCAAGGATAAGGGATCCATTCTTACCTCACTATTCAAGAGGACAGCGTGGCTTCGTTTTGGGCATCCATCGGTTGGATTGTTCCCACAGACTGCCCGGCTTTGAGGATTTGCATGCGTATGCCAGGAGTGTTGGACATCGGTAATCGATCTCGACGTATGGAATTACATAGGATCATTGGATCGTTCGTAGGTTTGGACAACTGATCCAGCACCGGATTTACTTCTCCAGGTAAATATATTTAGATCAATATATGTCCAGCCTTTGCAAGTGTTTACGCGATACTAACGCCCACATTTCGACGTATTTCTTTGCATCCATCCTATAATATCCACCGAGACGGAAAGACGCTGTTCGAAAACGAGTTGTTGGTTTGTCATCTCGACCTACATTCCTGGAACTGGAACTGGTAGAACCACGAAGACAGACGCCATCCTAATTCCATTTGATTGAGGAGCATCACGGCCATCTTCGAGGAGACGAGTTGGAGCGTGGCAAGAAGAGGCGGCATCGATTCATTTTCTCTGTGGTGAGTGACAAGAATGTATATGTCTCCGAAGCGGGACCTCAGATAATATACGCCTTTTAAATGAATTTCGAATCCTCTTCAAATCATTTACAACGCAATCCCTGAGCAAAAACCGTTCGTTATCAGAACAATTGACTCATTCTGCTGTGACTTTTGGACGCTTTTGGACGTTTTTTCTGGTCGTTTTTGGATTGGATTGGTGCCGTTACTGGTTCCACGGGTTAGTTTGAACAGTATATGTTCTGCCGAAGCTTTACTTTGGATACTACATGCATTCCTTCCTCTTCTTTGGATCCCAATCTGAACTGTTTTGCTGACAAGTTGAACGAGTGGACTTTCGCTTTGTAAATCGGACACAGCGAGCTGTTTGGAATCGAGTTAGCAGTTGCTGTTTGTTCTCATAGGTGAGCTACAACAGTATATGTCCGCCAAAGCCAGGTTTTGGATACTACAGTTGGTTCTTTCCTCCTCTTTCCTCATCAATCGAACGATTACGAGCTAAGCTGCAACAATCGGTGTGACGTCACTGTAATCAGCGACTCTACAATTTACTGGATTAGGTGTAGCAGGTCGCAGTATATCGTTCTGTTCTTTCAGGTAGGCTTCAACAGTGTATGCCAGCCGAAGCCTTTTACTATCGGATCTCTACACCACCCAATTCTTCTATTTACCGGTTTGAGTGACGCATATCAACAATGCCAACCCGCGACAAGAAGCCGCCAGCGTTCAAGCTGTTGATGGTCCAGCTTAAGAACATCCAGACATCTTTGGACGACATCTGGAGATTCGTGGACGGTTACCCGTCGACAACTACAGCAAGTCAGGTCAACGTTCGCTTGAATAGGATCGATGAGTTGTGGGAAAGGTATGGAGAGATTCTAATCGATGTTCAAGCTCATGATGTCTTTGAGGATGAGGATCAGGAGTTCAATAAGGCTAGGTTAGCGTATAGTGATAAGTACTACTATTGTAAGGCGTTCTTGATGGATAGGGCCTAGGAACTGCAGGATCCGGAGGAAGTTGAACAATCCATACGAGCAAATGAGTCGTTGACACACGGCCATGGTACCCTTGATCATGTGCGTTTGCCTCAAATTAAGCTACAAGTTTTCAACGGGGACATCGATGAGTGGATCAGCTTCCGTGATCTGTTCACTTCACTTATACATCGGAAGACGGACTTGCCCGAAGTGGAAAAGTTCCACTATCTCAAGGGATGCCTGCAGGGAGAACCAAAGGGCCTGATTGATTCTTTGAAGATTACGAAGAACAACTACCAAATTGCGTGGGATATGCTGTTGAAGCGTTATGACAACAGCAAGCAATTGAAAAAGCGACAGGTACAAGCTTTATTCAATTTGCCAACATTATCCAAGGAATCGGTAACGGATCTGCATACTCTGACTGATGGTTTCGAGAGAGTGGTGCAGAATTTGGACCAGGTGATCAAGCCTGAGGATTACAAGGACCTGTTGCTCGTAAATCTGCTCACAAACCGGCTGGATCCGGTAACGCGCCGAGGTTGGGAGGAACATTCCTCGACCAAGGATCAAGACACGTTAGAAGATCTCTCGGATTTCTTACATCGTAGGATCCGGATTCTGGAGTCATTACCAACGAAGGCTTCGGATTTCAAGACTTCTTATCAAGTACAACAACCGTTGAGACAGAAATCGTCTGTTGTGAAGGCCAGCTACGGTTCTGTGCAATCGTCTGGGGGACGATGTGCGGTATGCAAGGAGAACCATCCACTCTACCAGTGTTCATGCTTCCAACGGTTGTCGGTGCGAGAAAGAGATGCAGTGCTGAGGGCGAACTCCCTATGCAGGAACTGCTTCAGATCGGGCCATCTGGCAAAGGATTGTCCGTCAAAATACTTCTGTCGTAGTTGCAAGGGTCGTCATCATACATTGGTATGCTTCAAACCGCAGAAGGATGGGTTGGCGAAGGTCGCTGCTGTTGCTGGAAACAACAATCCTCCTCCTCAAATGGAATCTGGTGAACCATCCACTTCTACATCCTCCCAGGTGGTCAACATGGCAGCCACCGAAATAACAGTCTCTGGGTCCACTCAACAGTTCTCCTCCAAGGTTTTGCTGGCTACTGCGGTCGTTATCGTGGAAGATGATGAGGGTAGTCAGTTCCCGGTTCGTGCTCTATTGGATTCCGGCTCCGAGAGTAATTTCATCGCTGAACGGTGGAGTCAACGGCTCAGGACACATCGAGAGAAAGTAGATATTTCTGTGCACGGTATTGGTCATGCGGCTACAAAGGTTAAGTACCAGATTACCGCGATGGTTCGTTCGCGAGCTACGGCTTTCTCGCAGAACATGAATTTCCTCGTGCTCCCAAAGGTTACGGTAAATATACCTACGGCGAAGGTGAATACACAAGGCTGGACGGTGCCTAACGGGATCATCCTGGCGGATCCCACTTTTCTCAATCCAAGCTCAGTGGACATGGTGTTGGGCATCGAATCCTTTTTTGATTTCTTCGAAACTGGTCGAACAATTCCCCTCGGAGATCAATTGCCGACACTTAACGAATCAGTGTTCGGTTGGGTGGTCTGCGGAGGTCTGACAAATCCAAGTCAAGGCTTAAGCATCAATTGTAGTACGGCAACTACACAAGGATTAGAGGAGCTAGTCGCACGGTTTTGGGCTAGTGAAGAGATTGGCAGTTCCAAGGTTCTTTCGTTGGAGGAAAGTAAATGTGAGGACATTTTCCGGAAGTCGGTTCGCAGGGAATCCGACGGTCGATACTCCGTTTCGTTGCCGAAAGATGAAGACGCAATTTTCAGGTTGGGCGAGTCACGGGACATCGCATTCTGGCGGCTTCAAGGCACAGAACGTAGATTGGCGAGGGATGTTGGTCTGCGAGAACAGTACCATCAGTTCATGGAGGAATACATCCGATTAGGGCATATGACGAAGATAGAGGAAACGGCTGATCTCGAAAAACGATGCTATCTGCCACATCATCCGGTAATTAAGGAGGCCAGCACCACAACTAAGGTCCGTGTGGTATTCGACGCGTCATGCAAGACGTCGTCCGGCGTTTCGCTCAATGACGCTCTGCTGGTGGGACCGATTGTACAGGAGGACTTACGATCTATCATGCTCCGGAGCCGCGTCAAGATAATCATGCTGGTAGCCGATGTAGAGAAGATGTTCCGGCAAATCTTTGTTCTACAGGTGGATAGGCCACTCCAATGCATTCTATGGCGTTTCGATCCGTCGGAGCCCGTCTGCGTGTTCGAGCTCATCACCGTCACATATGGGACAAAATCAGCGCCATTTCTCGCAACCCGTACATTGAATCAGCTGGCAGTGGACGAGGAAACCAATTACCCGTTGGCTGCAAGGGCAACCACCGAGGATACCTATATGGATGACGTCATCACGGGAGCAGATACCATAGAAAAGGCACGGGAGCTTCGGAAACAGCTCGATGAAATGATGTCAACGGGAGGATTTCGGCTACGGAAATGGGCATCCAACCGTCCGGAGGTTTTGGAGGGAGTCCCAGAGGAAAATCTGGCGATCCCAAGCTCAGATGGGATAAACCTGGATCCAGGCCCAATAGTCAAAACGCTAGGTTTGACCTGGATACCGAACACCGACCAACTGAAGTTCCAGTTCGATATTCCACCTTGGTCATCAGAACAATATCCATCCAAACGACAAGTCCTTTCAGTGATTGCCACACTCTTTGATCCTTTAGGACTTCTCGGCGCTGCTATCACCACAGCCAAGGTCATAATGCAGCTTCTGTGGAAGATAAGGAACGAGCAAGATCAGACATTGGATTGGGACCAGCCATTACCTTCAACGGTGGGTGAGATGTGGAGAAAATACTACGACCAACTTCCTCTACTGAACGAGGTTCGAATCGATCGTTGTGTGGTCATTCCAGATGCAGAATTGATCGAGATTCATTGCTTTTCTGATGCTTCGAACAAGGCATTTGGTGCCTGTGTTTACGTACGGAGTCAAGATACAGAAGGCAGGATTAAGGTTCAGCTGTTATCCTCAAAATCCAAAGTGGCACCATTGAAGACGCAGTCCATACCAAGGTTGGAGCTGTGTGGTGCGCTTCTGTCGGCGCAGTTGTATGAAAAGGTTCGTGACGCAATCAGGATTCCCGCTCGGACGTTCTTCTAGGTCGATTCAATCTGTGTTCTGCGATGGATTCAAGCATCTCCAAACGTCTGGAGTACTTACGTCGGTAATAGAGTAGCAAAAATCCAGACTATCACCGAACCATCACAATGGCACCACGTTCCTGGCAAGGAGAATCCGGCGGATTTGATCTCCAGAGGAATTTCACCGAAGGACACCGTCGAAAATATCTTCTGGTGGGAGGGACCAGGTTGGTTGAAAGGGAATCCGGAGGAATGGCCTCATCCACCGAGTGAACTTTCTATGGAGGAAGTAGAGCAGGAAAGACGACGAACAACGATCGCTTGTGCAGTTACGGGGTATGCGGAGTTTAACGAATGGTTTTTGGGGAAGTATGAATCCTATACGAACCTCATTCGCCGAACTGCATACTGGCTGCGGCTAATGCGGCTACTGCAAAAAGAACCGAAAAACAGAGTTTCAACGGGCTTTGTGTCAACTAACGAGCTTAAGGAGGCAAAGTTCGTTCTACTTCGTCGCGTTCAGAAAGAAGTTTTCGCCGATGAATGGAAGGCACTTTCCAAGGGAGAAGCTATACCCAGGAAGTCTCCACTTAGATGGTTCAATCCGTATATTGCCGAGGATCAAGTCATCAGAGTTGGTGGACGGCTTGGGCACTCTGCTGAACGACATGATACGAAGCATCCGATAGTTCTTCCTGCACGGCATAAACTTACCCGGATGATCCTCGAGCATTATCATCTGCAACTTCTTCACGCTGGTGCTCAATTGCTACTTGGTGCTGTTCGCTTACGGTTCTGGCCACTAGGTGGAAGAAACGTCGCTAGGAACATCGTCCACCAATGTATGAAGTGTTTTCGTGCCAAACCTTCACCAGTTCAACAGTTCATGCAGGAGCTGCCAGCACCACGAGTCACCGTGTCAAGGCCATTCTTGCAGACCGGTGTGGATTATTTTGGACCATTGTACGTAAGACTTGCACCCCGACGACCGGTAGTCAAGGTTTACGTAGCAATTTTCGTGTGTCTCTGCACGAAGGCAGTTCATTTAGAGCTGGTGACTGACCTGAGCACTGATCGGTTCCTGCAAGCTTTACGTCGTTTCATCGGCAGACGAGGAAAATGTCAGGATATTTATTCCGACAATGGGACCAACTTCGTTGGAGCGAAAAGCAAGATGCAGGAGTTCTTAAAGCTGATTAGGAGTTCGGACCATTGCGAGAAGATTGTGAAGGAATGTGCTGAGGAAGGAATCCAATGGCATTTCAATCCACCCAGTGCTCCACATTTTGGAGGACTGTGGGAGGCGGCTGTTCGATCTGCCAAAAATCACCTTCTCAAGGTCGTTGGAGAAACTACGGCATCGGCAGAGGATCTCAATACGCTGCTTGTCCAAGTTGAAGCATGCCTCAACTCGAGACCACTCACAGCAATGTCCGATGATCCCAATGACTTGGAACCTCTTACACCAGCTCATTTTCTGATTGGTTCCTCATTACAAGCTCAGCCTGAACCAAACCTGGAGGATGTACCTATGAATCGTCTGAAACACTGGCAGTTGATGCAGCGGCTGCTGCAAGACTTCTGGAAACGATGGCGAAGGGAGTATTTGAGCCAGTTACAAGGAAGAATCAAGCACTGGAAGCCACCGGTTAAGGTCGAGGTAGGAAGACTGGTAGTAGTACGCGATGAAAATCTACCTCCAATGAAATGGAAGATGGGGCGGATTCAACAGCTTCATCCAGGTGACGATGGAGTAGTACGTGTAGTCACACTCAAAACGGCGACTGGAATGTTGAAACGTCCGGTGGAAAAGTTGTGTTTCTTGCCGGTTTCTGATACAACCACGAATCAGCAGTCGTCAGTTTAGATCAGCATCCTTTCCCTTCCTTTCCTTCCGAAGAGGATTTTGTTTCTTTTCAGAAATTAGGAGAATTTCAGGGTGGGTGAGGATGTTTACGAGTAGAATCATTCTCAACCCATCGAACTACAACCATGGCATCAGCTGTGAGCCCGCAATCGCAACAATAGGCTGCAGAAATATGTATATTTATCACCATTGTCCCACGCGCTCAGCAACAACAGCAGTTGACCAACAGAACCACCGAGAGGAGAAACTAAAGCAGGGTCTTGCTTCGGTGGTAATGACGTCACCCGTATGATACTGCAGTGGGAATAATAATGCGGAAGATAACGGTTGATAAGAGAGCGGGAGCAAACTCTCATTTGGACCCGAGAGAAGACATCGCATAGGTAGCGATCGCGGTCAGACGATGACCTTTTTTTATTATATACGGTAGAAACCTATCGACCACCGACCGTGTGTGGAGTCCGCGCGGGCAATTTTAATCTGTTTTTGTGTGTTAGAATTTAAGCCAATGTTTAGTTTTAAGGAATAAAAATCGTTGTTATTGTTAAAATAAATGTAGTGATGTAACTGTGGTTTCCGTAATTCGTCGCGTGTGTAATTTAAGTGAAGAAAAGGGCCTTGTATGCAACTATAGGATAGCTGCTACATTCTTTGCATCTCCATCCACCGGCGAGTGTTGGGGAGCTTTCCAACAACCCACATCGAAGACAGAGGTAATTTGGTTCCCCAACACTTCCCATAAATTACGTAAGTTTCAAACGGATAACGGCGTAGCTGAGGGAAATATCAAGAAATTTATCCTTGATGTTAAAACGCTTTAAAACTCCACCTTTTACATGATAGAGAGGTTTCTGGAGCTCCGTAAAACTGTGTCAGATATATTGATTGATGACACCAACGGTCCACCAATGCTTACGTCGGCAGAGCTGGAGCTTGTGCGGCAGTTGTTAAATCTTTTAAGACCTTTTGAATTCATGACACGATACATCAGTGGGGATAAATATGTGACAGTTTCTAAAGTTATTCCCATGGTAAACTGTCTTTCATCCAAAATTGAAAATTTCTCCTCTAACATTTCTGCTGTAAAAACCGTAAAAGACTGTCTTATGAAAGAACTACATAAAAGGTTTGGCCAAATTGAGCAAAATGTTGTGATGTTTGTAGCAACAATTTTGGATCCAAGATTTAAAAATCTACACTTCCAAAATTCTTCAGCCAAGTCCAAGGCTATTTCAAAGATCAGGGAAAGTTTCAACGATGGCTGTAGGAACGAAGATAACGATGATGCAACGGGTTCATTGGCTGAACAAAATGATGGGGAATTTGATTTCTGGGGACATCATAAGCAACTTGCTCAAAGCAATCAGTATCAGTCAACTGCAGGAGATGCGCTTGACGTTTATTTGGCGAATCCAGTAGGCGCTCTGGAAACCAATCCATTGATGCTGTGGGAGGATATGAAACAAGTTTTTCCACAACTGTACAAGCAAGCAAGACTTTAGATAGTACATATGGCCAGTTCCGTACCATGTGAGCGTCTGTTTTCAAAAGCAGATGCCACAGTGACCACTACGAGGAATCGTCTTTCACCAAAGCACTTGGAGAAAATCCTATTTCTAAGCAGTGTCGACGAAGCAGACTGGTTCAATTAAATGAAATGATCAGATGTACTTTCACGCCTCACGAAATAAAAATGTATTTCAATTAAATTGTGTTTTATTCTTTTTTACGTTTTTTTTTATTTTGCAAACATCATATGATATATTGAAATATTGATATTTTGTATTAGATATATCGGTAATATCGATACTTTGATTCGATAATCGTATCGAATCAAATATCGATATTTTGCTATATCGGAACGTCCCTTGTAGCAAAGCCTTGAAGCTAATGTTCTTGGCTGCGCAAAACTCCTCCGTCGTTCCCTACACGTCGTTCCCTTTCCGGAAATACCCATATTTTAGGGTATTTGACAGTTTTTCTCGAACCTATTGTTGCCTTCTTGGATTAAAAAATGGCGTCTACACGTCATCCCTTTTCCGAAAATACCCATATTGTAGCGTATTTCACAGTTTTTCTTGAACTGATGGCCGTCATCTTGGATTTCAAAATGGCGTCCGAAATCAATTTACAACCTCTTTACACGTCATTCCGTTTTGTGTCCTCACATTGCACAGCTACATCTTATATGGACAAGCTTTCCAGACATAACATATTAAGGAAGTTCATGTGCACGCTAGCGCCGCGTAGTGAGAAAGTTCTTTAATAATATGACCACCATCCGAAAAGACTTGGTCACCTGAACAACTTTGCTCAAGACAGCGACGTTCTATACGACCAGGTTCTCGAGATACAGTTTATATAGGAAGTTCACATGCACACTAGCGCTGCGTAGTAAGAGAGTTCTGAACTAATATGAGCACCATAGAGATTGCTGACGTTTATCGTACGCACACTACGTCACGTATACGTATACGCAAAATGTTTTCATCGGGAAAATTTTCCGCTATGAAGTTTTTTTTTCCCGATGAAAACAAATCACTGACACAATCATACTTTAGCAATCTCTATACAAAAAGACATGATCACCTAAACAACTTTGCTGAAGACAGAAACCTTCTATATGGTCAGGATTTTGAGATACAGCTTATATAGGAAGCTCATGTGCACACTAGCGCTTTGTAGTGATCGGCCAGGATCATGAAATATTCTATGTTGTACCTAAGATCCATATATTATAGCGCCCGTCATAAGTAACATAAAAGTGAAGCGCCTCTAGTGGCGTAGTTCCCAATTAAACCTGAATCCAATGACACAGGCTTGTTGGTCCACCCCATTACAACAACTTTGTCGAATACAGTATAGCTCTATATATTGAAACAAATGAGATAATCCACCACAGCCCCTATTAGTGAAAATACCATAAGCTGTGGGTATCCTTATTCGCGGTTCCTTATTCACGCCCCGTTACCCCGGCAATAAGTATTCCTGACTGTATTCGACGTTCAGCATCACCAACTATGAAAAAAAAGAAGTTAAATAATACCACTGAACTGTTAAAAAGTTCGTCCGGTTGAGGTTAACCACTAACGGGGCAAATCCTTATTGGCGAAGAAAAGTTGGCGCTACTTAGTGACGTAAGATAGAAATTTTTAAATGATGCTTTCAAAATTCTTTCGCGGTGAGGTATGGGAGAGAAGTTTGGAATCATATCAAAAAAGCTCGAAATCACTTCGAAAAGTACTGAATCACTTGAGAATCATTCGGAATCACTTTGAAAAGTAGTTAGTCACTTCATAAAAATTCGGGATCACTTCGGAAAGTACTGAATCATTTCAGGAATGTTTGGAATCACATTCCATTATAATCACTTCCGAAAGTACTAATTCACTTTGCAAGGAACAGAATCACTTTTGAAAAGTTTGAAATCATTGCTGAAAGTACTGAATCACTTCAGAAAAGCTCGAAAATTCTTCGGATAGTATTGAATGACTTATGAAAATTTTTGAATCGCTTTGGAAAATACTTAACCTTTCTAGAAATTTTTTAATCGCTTTCGTAAAGGGCCACTCACATTAGATCCGTTTGCGTTGCGTTGACGTTAATTTGACAGTTAGAAAATAGATTTAGCTGTAATTTTACCGCAACGCGTCCGATCCGGATCTAATGTGCGTGGGCCTTAAGAATTAAATAATTCCGGAAAGGACTGAATCACTTCACAAAACTTCGGAAAGTACTGTATCAATTCTTTCAAGTTTGATATCACTTGTTCAAGAACTGAATCACTTTGTAATAAGTGAATCACTTCAGAAATGTCAGAAAAATCCGAATCACTTTGGACAGCACAGAATCATTTAAAAAAAGTTACAAATCTCTGCTCAATATACTGAAACGCTTTAGAAAATCTTAGAATCAGTTCAGATAGTACCGACATAATTTAGCATGGGAATGTAATCTGTATTACACAGGGCCGGACGTGGTCTCTGGATCTCAGCAAGGGCATCATTTTAGTGCAATTTTATTAATAATGATGAATTTAAGCCCAGCATGAATTAGAAAGAAACAAAATTCAGCTTGAAATATGTTCATCGAAAATAGCCTCAACCAATTAAAAAATAGAAGTTTTGAAAGGTTGGGCAGGGTTTAACTAGACAATACACTATTTGAAACAACGTCATGTGGCGGACGCGTCGTTATTTTAGCCAGATTTATATTTTAAGGGCGCAAATCAATATTGGGTGCGACTATTTACTTAGATTAAATTTTAGGAACACAGCACTGGTACTTGACTAATGAAAAAAAGACAAGAAAGCTAAGGATAGGTAGTTTCGTCTAGTGATAGTGAAAGAACATGTTTTTTCATTGTCACATGACGGCCGTGATATATACCAGCTCTGATCCTACGAACATCAAGCTAACAAAACTCACCAGCTACAATTCAAATCAAACCGTGGTGAGATTGAGTTTCATGATTTTTGTTTCACAACCAAAGGCGATCCGTCATTGCTGGCAGCAGTAGCTTCGTGTCTGCCATCGGTGAAGAGTAAAGAGAGATAACAATCGATACTTTCTCTTTCTAAGAATCCGATGTGCAATGGAATCATTTTTGTGTTAAGGCAACTCTCAGCTTTATTTTTGCATGTGGTGAACAGTCTTACAAAGGAGCTTGTGAAATCAATCAGTCCGCATCGTGCTCTCTTGCTCTGCGGATCTATTTGCTTTTTGCTGAAGGAAGTGTTACTACTACCTAAAGCTACAAAAAATTTAAGCAACACTTTTCAGTGCTCAATCTGTAAAATTTCTACCTTGTTCAACTCTTATTCCTCTTCGATCCTTGTTTTGATCCTAAACGATGTGGAAAATTCCTCTTCAGATTATTATAGTAATCTGCTTGGAAGTCGATTTGGATAAAAATTTACTGCTGCCATGGCACCTAAACGCAAATGAAAGGGGCAAACTCTTGATCCCCCTTCTGATGAAATTAATTTGAATAATCAATTTGATTTGCTCACGGATGATGAGAATGATCCATCATCCAAGAAAAATTCTAGTAAACTTTCCCGGCTTAATGCCAAGAAGGAAAAGATTCCCCCTATTGTGATAACCACTTCCGATTTCCATGCTCTTCGCATTGAACTTTTGAATTTCGTGGAAGTTAAGTTTTCACTACAAATTGACGTCGGGGTGAATGCCTTGTATTGGTTGAAACCTTCGACGGATTTAAATGTCTTCTCAAGTATCTTACTGAGAAGCAGCATATTTTTTTTACTTACGACACCAAAACTGAAACTGTGTTCAAGGTTGTCATGAAAGGACTGCCCAGTGGTGAATCCCTGGACCAGATCAAAGATGAACTGGCAAAATTACTTGGAGTTGTGCCACTCCAAGTAATCAAAATGAAAATGAAATCCCGTCCTGGCGATTCGCGCAACGGGATTTCTAATGATTTTTATTTAGTTCACTTCAAGCCTAGTGAACTAAACAACCTTAAGGCCTTGGAAATAGCTAGCCTTATGCTCCATGTCCGAGTGAAGTGGGAACACTTCAGGAAGACTGGAGGAAATTTTCAAAACCTCACCCAGTGCCGTAAGTGCCAGGGATGGGGTCACGGAACTAAAAATTGCTACATGCCAGCTAAATGCATGAATTGTGGTGATTCCTCTCACGCAAAGGACGACTGTCCTGTGAAGGAAGATCCTAAGAAATTTAAATGTTCAAATTGTGGTGAAAACAATAAAATTTTTGGGAATGTAAGACTCGCAAACCGATCCTTCAATCTCGTTCTAAGCGACAGCGAGGAACAAATTCTACATTCGTATCCGTAGGTACAAATATCACCCCTGCTTCAAATTTTTCATCTATACCTACTCCCCTCACTCTTAACAATGTTCAGCGAGTTAATGGAGCTACCTATGCTGCTATTGCAGTGGGTAGAAATCAAAATACTAACCAACGTTTTAACGGAAATTTTGACAATTTAGACTCAGGAGGCATTACTGCTCCTAAAATGGAATTTTTACAGAAATCATTCATTGATATGATTTCTGATATGCTCAAATCTAACTCCATGTTTGATACTATTCAAACTGGAGTAAAATTTTCAAACAATATTGTCATGCCTTTAAAATTCAGTAATGGATTTTATAGCATTAAATATTTTAAATTTGAATGCTTGATCTCTTAAAGATAAAGAAGACGAGCTATTTAACTTTTTGAGAGTTCATAACTTGCATATTGCCGTTATAACTGAAACGTTCCTTAAACCTGACCATAAGGTTAAGAAGGACTCAAACTATTTAATTTATAGAAATGATCGTCTTGATGGACCCTGTGTTGTCGTTGCCATCATTGTTCATAGACGAATCAAACATAAAATTCTTTCATCATTTGAAACCAAAGTTTTTGAAACTTTAGGAGTTTCTGTTGAAACAAAATTTGGACAACTTACGTTTATAGCTGCCTATTTGCCATTCCAATGCGTAGGCCAGCAAAAGAATTTTCTAAAGAGTGACCTTCAGAAACTTACTCGTCATAGGTCAAAATTCATCATTATTGGTGATTTTAATGCAAAACACCGCTTATCGACTAAATCTCAAAGCAATTCCAATGGTAATATCATGTTTGATGATTGTTCTGTAGGTTATTGCACTATTCAATATCCAAACAGCCCAACATGCTTTTCTTCTGCAAGAAATCCCTCAACTATTGATTTGGTCTTAACTGATTCATGTCGACTTTGTAGCCAATTGGTTACCCATGCTGACTTCGGTTCTGATCACCTTCCAGTAACTTTTGAAATATCCCAAGAAATAATTTGTAATCCCAACAGCTCTATTTTCAATTACCATAGAGCTGATTGGGAGCAATATTGAACATTTATGGAATATAACTTCGATCCAAACATTCCTTTGCAAAGCAAAGATGAAATTAATTATGCTCTTGAATCTCTGACTACTTCTATAGTTGAAGCAAGAGCTGCCTCAGTACCAAAATGCGAGGTTAAATTCGATTCAATTATAATAGACGACGATCTTCAGCTCTTGATCCGTCTTAAAAATGTCCGTAGGAGACAATATCAAAGAACACGCGATCCTGCCATGAAGGTTATCTGGCGGGATTTGCAAAAACAAGTTAAAAAGCGATTCTCTGCCCTGAGGAACAAAACTTTTGAAAATAATGTTTATAAATTAGACCCGAGTTCCAAACCCTTTTGGAAACTCAAAAATTTTTTGAAAAAACCTCAAAAGCCTATTCCAGCGCTTAAAGAAGGTGGTAAAATTTTGATCACAAATTTGGAAAAGCTCAGAAACTTGCTAAGAAATTTGAGAGTTCCCATAATTTCTGTTTGGGTCTCTATTGAGAATCAGGTTGCTCGGGATTATCTGAATATTTTCTCTCGGGAAAATATTTTTGATGATTCCTGGGGGACTGATTTGTACGAAGTAAAGTCTATAACTAAAAAGTTTCAACATATGAAAGCTCCAGGTGATGATGGAATCTTCTATATCCTCATAAAAAAAAAACTCCCAGAGAGTACCTTGTCTTTCCTGGTAAAATTAATTAACAGATGTTTCCATTTGGTATACTTTCCTGATAAATGGAAAAATGCAAAAGTTGTTCCAATTTTGAAGCCGGATAAAACTCCAGCTGAAGCTTCTAGCTACCGTACAATAAGTTTGCTTTCTTCAATAAGTAAACTTTTTGAAAAGATAATTTTAAATAGAATGATGCTTTACATCAAAACGAACTCAATTTTTGCAGATGAGCAGTTTGGATTTCGCCATGGGCATTCAACTACTCATCAACTCTTAAGAGCTACCAATTTAATTCGTTCAAACAACTCTGAAGGCCACTCAACTGGAGTTGCTTTTCTAGACAAAGAAAAAGCATTCGACAGTGTTTGGCATGAAGGTTTGATTGCTAAATTGAAAAAAGTTTAATTTTCCACTTTATATTATGAAATTAGTTCAAATGTTTTAACTGACAGAACTCTCTGCAGGTAAATTATCAAAATTCCAAATCTAATCGACTACCTGTTAGAGCAGGAGCTCCTCAGGGTAGCATTCTTGGGTCTATATTGTATAACATTTTCACTTCGAACCTCCCTGATTTGCCTCAGGGTTGCCACAAATCTTTGTTCGCTGATGACACAGGCATTTTCGCTAAAGGAAGAAGTCTTCGTGTTATGTGCAGCAGACTGCAGAAAAGTTTAGATATTTTCTCTTCTTATTTACAAAAATGGAAGATTTCTCCCAACGCTTCCAAAACTCAACTTATAATATTTCCACATAAGCCTAGAGCTTTCTTTTTGAAACCTAGTAGTAGTTACGTAGTCACTATGAACGGAGTTCCAATTTTCTGGTCAAACTAAGTGAAATATCTTGGATTAATACTTGACCAAAAATTAACTTTTAAAGATCAAATTGAGGGCATTCAAGCCAAATGTAACAAATATATAAAATGTTTGTATCCTCTTATAAATAGGAAATCCAAACTTTGCCTGCCGAATAAACTTCTAATATTTAAACAAGTTTTTAGACCGGCCATGCTTTACGCTGAGCAAATATGGTGTAGGAAAAAAGCACTTCAAAGGATTCAGAACAAAGTTTTGAAGATGATTTTGAAGTTACCTCCCTGGTACAGTACTACCGAAGTACATAGAATTTCGAATGTTGAGACTTTAGAACAAATGTCCAACAAAATAATGAATAATTTCAGACAGAAATCGTTGCAATCCTCAATTTATGCTTAGATACGATTTACTTCTAGTTTTTAGTTTCAACAAGTAAATTGTTATACTGACATGCAGGTTTAGAAAACCTGTTTAAAATACTGAATTGCCAAGGCAGGAACAATGTTAAAACATTTAGATATATATCATAATAATTAAGGCTGGTTAGTTACTGTAGTAACTGGAACAGCTTGGTTTAAAATGAAATGTAATTAATTTTGAATTTGGAACAAATAAAGAGTCAAAAAAAAATAAAAAAAAGCTTGTGAAATCAATATTAAGCATGATATTTTGATCCAATATCACGCGTGATATTGAGAGCGAAAAAATATAATTTGATTGGTGATTTTGTCAACACTGGCTAATAGGCGATATTGATTCTACTGGAATTTAGGTCGAGTTCTTCGATCAAGGATTTTACCGCTAGAAAAAAAATCGTTCCCGTATTCGTGAACGGCTACCGTGAACTATAGTTCATGGTCCGCGTGTTGAAGGAAATGTACACTGTATGAATATGGGAACGGATTTTTTTGCGAGTGCATCTCGGACCAAGCATTCCAGGTGACGATAGTTAGCGGTTTAGACGCCATGCTTGATGATAAATTTACCAAGCACTTGGATCTGCTCCGGCTTATTGCGACACTAACGAAGAGCACCGATCATGTTGACGAAGATTTCCATTAGGCCATCCACTGAGAACATATCGGGGTTGTTGCTTAGCGTTGGTGGTTGTCTCCAGAATCCAGGAGATTTTTGTCCAGCAGAATCATCGGAAGTTTCTTGAGGGGGAGAGCGGATGGCACCCGATAATTCGCTTGCATTTGCTGATGAGCACTAAGAAGTGGGAAATCCTCCGTCCTCAAGGCTGGAGCCTTTTCCTTTCTCCATCCTAGTTGGTGCCTAATTACTAATAGCTGAGGTGGCGTGTTATAATCTCCCGAGACTGTCTTATTTGGCTGGAGAGTCGATCAAGAGATGAACATTAAGAGAAACTGCCCTTAATTATAAATTACTTCCTATGCAATATTAGTTGTTCGGTAGCAGCTCATACTGCTTCACAGTAAATTCGGTGGACTTATATTACGTTCACGAGAGTTCTGTTTTTGTGATGCGTTATACCCATAGACAATAATCCAGGACCAACAGTCAACACCAAATGTGAGCCAATTATTGAACATTATTATTTTCTCTGTAAATTTTACATGATTGATTGCTGCCATTTGGGAATCTAGTAGTGTTCAAAAATTGGAAATCTCTTTTCGAGTATTCGGTCAAACGACCCATTCGGTCAAACGGCATTCGGCCAAACGGCATTAGGCCAAATGGCCGGACACCCGTTCAAATTTAGCGCAGTTGTTGGTGACCTCAATACGGATCAAAAGCGCAGTGGGGAGCAGGGGATTGTGTGCCACCATACACACTTAACTCACCCCAGTCAACATACATTGTGAAGAGAATAAATTTCAAACCATGGGCAACGTCCAACCTAGTCCTCAAAACCTTTAAACTCATATCAATAAATTCTCATCTGAATAGTTCTTAAATTCATGCTTGATTGAATACCAACCCGTTCCCTCAATCAAGGGAGAATGCATCTACCGTATTTTCATCGCAGACGGCCACAGCAATAGAATCACAATTTTACCTCATGTTGAGATCAAACTCAATCGAAACCGATCTCTCGGGTGGTTCAATTCAATTTCATCCGTCGTCGTCGTCGTCGAACGCAGCAACTCCCTTCCTTTCATCATTATGCAGACTGACATTCATCTCAACCATACCGGTTCCGGTTCACATCCGCTCACACCGAATGGCGACCTTCTCAGCTTTACACCGGAATTTCAATTGTAAAAGGTGCACGCTGCCCACCCCCCCTGCTGACTGTTGTTGCTGCGTTATGTGACTCTGGTTCGATTAGGTTTCGAATTACTCGGAAGTGGCTTTCGCCTGAAATATCATCGTCACACCGAAAAACGTTGGGGATCCGCAGTCCTGGAGCATGTTTCCTCTTTCTACCGGGGTAGCTTCGCAAAATAAGCTGCGGGAAGGAAATTTGATTTAGATTAGGCTTCCTTCTAGGGATGAAGTGGTGCCGCCACAGTCACTGGAGGGAGACGCTCTTATTGATGGTAAGCTGTGCGATGTCACGTGATAGACTGCTGATAGACGATTAATTTCGTGGATGAATAAGCAGCCAGTATTCGGAACGAGGAGAAAGAGTTAACTTTATTGGAATTCAATACATATCTTTATTGCTGATATTGCTGTTGCATGGAAATCGATGCTTTAATAGTTATATGCGTTGTCATTGAAATCCGAGAAATGCACGCGCTATCAGTTAGCAAATGCATATTGGCACCACGAAAGATAGAAGATGATATTTCCTCGTAGTCAAATAGGAGTATAGGATTTTCAGACCGGTGCAGATTGTGGCGTTTGTTGACTGTCGTCAATTAAGTAAAATGCCCAAGCAACATTTCCAGTGTTATTATGGTTATGAATTCCATTGTTAGCTTTATAAACCTCTTCAAAACCAATATTGTTATTTGGGTGATATTCAAATAAACTTAAGATATGCATGAAGAAGGACTTGACCTCGAGCTGGTTCTTGAAGATTTCCTCAAACGGACCAATAATCGGCTTTTGAATCTGTGCAGGTAAACCCTACCCCGACCATCATCGATTGTGGCAATCAAACGTACATTAGACGTTCGGAAAACCGGTAAATGTCACCTTTCTCTCATCTCACCCCGTGTTCAGGCAGTCGCTCTCTTCGAACACAATGGCACAAATCGTTTGCATATTTAGAATCCCGATCGCAATTATGCAAAGTAATTGTTTCGGATCATAAGCCGACTGCTGTTTGTTGCCCATTGTTGTTGATGTTGTTCAGTGCCGGGCAGAATGCATGACCGGAACAATCGCTCCACATCCATCGAAGAGCCAGTTGTTATTGTCGACGGTCGTTGGTCGTCGTCGTCGTCGTCGTCGTCGTTGATGTCGTCCTCGAACTGTAGGAAACATTTTCCAAAAGGCAACTTTTGCTGAGAAGTCTTGTTTTGCGTATAAATTAATTCACAATAAAATCTGCGTTAGAGAAGTGGAACCTGCTACCGATGTTATTGCCGCTGCCGTTATGCTTCACTTCGCAATCGGGCACCTACGCGTTGCGTTTATATGATGCCGGTCCGCGCGGACTCGTGTACTGAACAAGTATGCTGCTGCCAGGGTGGGTAAGGATGTCCCGGACGGATGCTGTTTCCTCGTTCCGACTCGCGTGCCAAAGGCATTCACCGAACAACACGACCAACAGCGACATCGAGTGCACCATTATTTTCCATTTATTTCTCAATTACCGGTACCGGAATGTTGCTGATTGTTGCCGAAGGGATTAGTTTGAATTGATAAATACGCTCGGCGATGTTTCGGAATCGTTGATGCTGATGGCTGTTTTGACTGCAACGACCGTCGACAACGCTACAGTACACGTGCCAGTGAAATCCGGGTTTTGTTGAGCATGAACATATTTCGATGAATGAAATAAACATTGCTCCCAGGAAATATATGTTTGACCAAATGAGGAAATGTTACATATTTTCAAATGATTATTCCATTGATTTTACAGGAAAACACTGATGAATTCTTTTGGGCTTCCTGCGTCAGAAATTTCAGAACTTTTTATAGGTTTTCCGAAAAAATTCACGTATTGGCTTGGTATGTTTAGATATAATTCGCTGTTGCTTTTCAACATGATCCTGGGAAATTATGAACTATTCACGCACTTCTACGCAATAGAATCACAATTTAAAACTGAATACCACGATCGAAGCAATTGAGAATTCAATAGAGTGTGTAATAAACTTATTTAATACATGCTGAAAACATGAAAGGACTGAATCCTGGATGCTAATTGATTCTATAGTCTCATTTGCCTTCTAATAAAATGAGTCATAGACAGGTGTGCACTAATTATTGAGGAATTAACTCTTCTGAATTCGGCGTGCAATATAGAATCACGCGTTCTGTTTAACCGATTCAACCCACTTGAAGGGTCCTTCGTCGGAAAATCCCAGGCTGGCATTTATAATCATCATCGATCATTCGATCGTCAGCGGACCTAGTGTTTATACATCCTTAATAAATTCTGGAAACATAACTTCCAGCTGCAAGAGGTGAGTCATTGAATTGAAAGCCTCAGCGTACGATTCGCTGAAGAGAAATATTATTTGGCAGATAATGTTAGATGAAGGTTTTCCAGCGACATTAATAAGATTGATGTGTGCAACGCTTAATGAATTGAAATCAATTGTCCGGGTTGCAGATGTGATTGCGACCTCATTCGTGACCTAACATTACATAAGGTTACATTGAATTCAATATTCGGGATTACATTTTCCGTCTTCTTACCATTTGGCTATGTTTGCCCATCGAAGTTGGCTTTGTTTGCCCATCGAACATATAAGGGGAATGGCTCTAGTTTTGGCCTATGAATCTAAGATTGGGCCCATCGCTAAACATCTGCTATTTATCAATTTTATCTAGATGAACGCGTCATTGGTACGGTACTAATGGATATATTTGGTCGCTATTGAAAATTTAGTCGATTGCTGAATTTATGTATGGGCCCAATTTAGGGGCAATAAGCTCAAAATTACATTCATTGCCCCTATAATACTTTTTTTTAAACAACATATGCTAACGGGTGAAGCTTAGTTCAAATTGATTTATTTATTTATTGTATGCAGCTCTTCACCTTCCACCACGGCTCCAACGGCCGACAACGCATCTGTTGCAGTTAGCGCTGTAAACGTACACTAAGATTATTAATCAAACGAATTTCATAGAAATATCGCATGATTTTTTGCGACAAGATTTTATGTTGAATTTCATACGACCGAACTATGAAGAACTGTCAGTTTTTTGTCAATCAGCCATCGTATGATTTTTCATGCATATAACTATGAATCTTAATATAAACGAACGATAGCTATCATTGGATATTACGAACAATTTCATTTGTTATTTCGTATGAAACTCACAAAGGATATGAATGAAAAATATAGTTTGAGTTGATTAATTACTATATTAGTGATGGTGACACCTAGTACTTGAGCGATTTGCTTAGTTTAACGGCTTTCTAAGTCTTAATCTTACTCTAACGACAACGATTTAATCTGCCCGACGTTTCCGCCATGGACCATGAACTAAAACCAATGACCGAAGCGTCGGGTAGATTAAATCGTAGTCTTTAGAGTGATATTAATACTGAGAAAGCCAAGCAATTATTTATTATATTGAGACCATTTGTACATGGTGAGTGAAGTGACAATAGTTATCGCGTGGTAGCGTTACAGTGGTGTTACAGTAGCCTTCGATGTTGGTTCAACCGGAGGAGCAACTCGATCAGTCGATGTTGCTAAAACGAATGGTGAAACTCCGAGGCAGCTCGTATTTTCTGTAACTGTGGTAACTACCCAAGTAGCACCTGTAACATCTTTTTATAAGAGATAAAGAGAAACATGTTACACAATTATTACATAAAAGTAGCCATGAAATATATGCAGTTATATATCAAGTCAACATGAAGTTACCTCATGACTTTCTAAGTAAAAGGACACATTAATGTGACACAACGGTCATTGGTAACTTCATAGTCAGATTGTCACGATGTTGAGATAAAATGCGACTTATCTGGTCTCAATGATGACACAGTGTAACCTTTTTGTGTCGATCTAATGCTATCAATTGGTTGAACTGTAACTGAATTGCCACACAATAGCGATCGAAAATTTACGAATTTGTAGCTTGGCAACTATTGTATGCCGCATTACAGTTTCATTTTCGTTTCAGCGTGACCCTAATAGTCGCATGTCTCCAGATGGTAACACAAATGCAATCTCTTTGATCTGAACAAATGAAAGCTACACTGCCACTCTAAAATGTTTCACCAATCGCAATGTAATTGTTTGTTCCTGTTTTTTATCCAAATGGTAAAATATTTAATTAATGGTGATGCAATAGTGAATGCTGAGCTTTAAGGACAAATTAATAGAAACGAGTTTTCAATATAATCTCAAGTAATGTTTCATATCATGAAACTTGTTGTTAGAAGTGTTACTCTTGAACTGAGTGTAAACAGAAGATTTTTTTCTTCGAATCATATATGATCAAAAATATGGTAATAAATCAATTGAAATATAAGATGGCGCATTTATTTTATCAATTTAAAACTCTCAACTTCACCGTAAATATGAAACGGCATTTTTTTTTTCTCAACGGCGCCGGTGGTGTAGTGGTAAGCGTGATTTCCTCTCACCCCAGCAGGGTTGGGATCAATCCCAGTCGGCGCCGCCGGGATGTTCTGAGGCATAACATCTCTGATCACGCCTTCCTTCGGATGGGAAGTAAAGCCGTTGGTCCCCGGTTCATGAGTTGATGGGTCGATAGGTAGGGTCCAGGTGTGGGAGCTGCCTTCCTGGCACGTCGGTAGCATTGGTGCTCAGCACGGAAAACAAGATCGACGGAAAAAAATAAACCAAAGGAAAAAAAAAAAATCTCTGATACGTGTTTTCGTTACAAATATCTCTAATGATTTTATAATTTTATAAACGCCTCAAAATGTTTATGCAATAAAAGTACTCTGTAAAACAATTAAAGTTATTTAACGTTACAAGTTAACTTATTTGTATATTTAATCCAATATTGTTATTTTTTCACTACTGAGTAACTAGTTTTGTAACATTGAATTTGTTGCATATCAACTCACATCTTGCGCTTTTGTGTTTGCATTGCTGTTGCCTTAATTGCTACTGTAATTACTTTACGACACATAATTTGGTCACAAAATAGTGACAGCAACTTTTATGTGACAACATGTGCTACTTTTACTCGTCGACTCTGATGCTATTGGAAAAGGTGGAGCTGCAGCAATAGATACAGCTTTGCTAGCTGGAGTAGCAGCTTTACTTAAACGGTTTTCAAGTACGTCAATTTGTGGTAGCTGACGATTGAAAATGAAACCGATTGGTTTTTTTTTTTTTAGAAATTTTGTTGTTTGTTTTGCCCTACATTTTCCAAGGACTTCAGTGTGTTTCTTTTTTGCAGCACTTTAGCGTCATTTGCGGTCAACCCTGTTGCTTTCAACACAGCTGGAATAAAAGATTCCAGTTGAATTATTGAAGCTGTGGCAGGAAGAAAAGCTGATTTGGATATTGATGGTGGTTCCAATTTTTGTAAACAAAAATTGTAAAGTTAGGTTAGGTTTTCTTTATTAGGGAGGCTTTTAGCACGGTGCTGGATCACCTTCGGTATTGTAAAAAATAATGAACCAACTGAGAACTTTATACTTTCGATTTTGCGAGTAGTTTTGCTTGTTCAAAAATTCTTACTGTTGTATTAAATTATCAAAACAAAAAAAAAAATCTGACGCTTACCCGACCCGGTTGTCTCTTCCGACGTGCTGTTTAAATCGATAAAGCACACGGTTAGAAAAAAGTACCCAAAAGTGCACTATAGTGCAGGAACCCAAAAGTAAGTAAAGCGGGTCAAAGAAATTTTCATTTACTTGTGTGCAGTTCGTACACCCAACCGGTGGATGTAAGATTCGCTTACAATTATGTGGGATTCATCATCAGAGGATGTAAGTGGAGACCGCATGAACCGAGGATGCGATATACCTAGCTGCGGTCCAATGCAAGAAAATTGGAGACCGAAAAATGTAGAGTGTATTAGTGAGGTGAGATAATTATGTCGAAAAAAAAAATAGGAAAAAGGTTGCCGATTGGACTCGAACAACGAACGTTGCGATTATAAGACCTGTATTTTATCCACTGCTCTCTCCATGTTTCTGAATAAGGATAGCCTAAAAGCAAACAAGAAGCGCTCATTTCCTCTCACACTCGACTTCGTATGCTTTTTCTGCTGGAGAGATTCGAGGCAAGGGTGTGCGTTGTTCTACTATGTCATACATAAAAATCAAGGCAAATGCTTGCTTGTGTAGGTGAAAGCACAGACAGAACACGAAATAAAAAAGGCAAAAAACCATTACATCGCCTGCAAGGTCAACTTCTAACAGAGGATGATATGAAATGGAACTAACATTCATTGTAATAGATTTTTGGTTTGCGTGTATGGAATTTTCCACTGGCTTTTTAACCAAAAGTAAGTTAGTTGTACCTAACAGTAGGTAAATATGATTATACTCAACGTTGGGTTCCCACACTTTACTACCCCTTTTGGGTGGTTTTGCTCCTCCGTTTTTGACAACATTAGAAGGAGAAAAGGAGACAAACTAGTCAAAAGTAGGTAAAAGTAAACTTTCCGTTGGGTTCTTTTTTCTTACCGTGCAGAAGCAGCAGCAGCTGTCTACGAATGTAAATAAAGTTGTACACTACAATGAAACAATAAGAATTAAATTTACTTACAGGTTTACGGAGCCTTGCGCCACGTCTTGAAGCTGGATCCGCCATCTTGTGTTTTGTTGTTGTTTTGAATGGCACTGTCTAAATAAATTCCATACGATCATCGTATGCCGTAAGCTGAACCAAAATAATTCATACGATGTGTTCATGAAATTTTAATGTTTTTCGTATACCTTTTTGTTGTATCAAATTATGAATACTATAGATGGAGTATGAAAACATAAGATAATTATGAAATTGATTCAGGCTTGTATCTGCATGCGTTCATACGATGTAGTTTATAAAATTTGTAGGGATAATTATCTCAGTGTAGCTCATCTCCTGCGCCTATAGGGGAAATGGATGTAATGTAAGCCTAAATGCCTCTAATTTGGGCCCATACATACATTCAGCAATCGACTAAATTTTCAATAGCGGCCAAAAATATCCATAAGTACCATCCCAATGACGCGTTCATCTTGATAAAATTAATAAATAGCAGATTTTTAGCGATGGGCCCAATCTTAGATCTACAAGCCAACATAAGAGCCATTTCCACTATTACCAGAATGGTCGAGAACTACGGACCAATGTAGATTCTTTCTTTTTGTCCACCAGCAGGTGCGATTATGATGCCAATGTATTGACGGAGACATGGCTCGATGACCGTTTATTCAGTGCTCAACTGTTCGGGAATGCCTTTTCGGTTTATCGTACAAACCGTAATGCCTCCAACAGTGCAAAAACCCGTGGTGGAGGTGTCCTAATCGCTGTTTCATCTCGTTGGAACAGTTGTATCGATCCGACACCTGTTTCCAATGTTCTAGAACAGCTGTGGGTTCGAATCACTACGCTAAGTCGAGCTATTAGTGTAGGCGTGATCTATTAACCTCCTGAAAGCCACAACGATGTCATTAGTATTTGTGGCGGTGATCTTTGCGTACGCTGACGATATCACTGTGATTGCAACATCAACACAAACAATTGAACGGATCTTTCAGTTGTTCGACTCAGGGCTGGTAGCGATCACTGCTGTGAGAAATAGTGATTTTAGTGACCATGTTGAATGAATAAGTGACCAAATAGTGACTTATAGTTATAAAAATAGTAACTAAAAAGTGACCTAAGAGAAGAAAACACTAAACAAATGTTTGATGTTTTAGACTTATTCATTTATTATCTAATAAACACTTATGTACGATATGAACCTTTAAAGCAAAAGATTCAATAGAAAGTTTATAATCAAACCGGAAATCTACAATAAAATTTTTGTTTCCTCAAACTACCTGGAAGTCTCGAAGAAATTAAAAAAAAATTACTAATGATATTTTAAAGAAAATAATGAATTTTAAAATACAACCATTTAATATTTCTCGTTATTTTCATTCACACTTTGAACTCTAAGGATTCACAATGCAGTAATCTTTAGTAACAAATAAATTTAAAAAATAATAATTTTTTGTTTGGAACTAAAAAAATAATTTGATCTAGTTCTGGACATAATAGCTATAATACTTCAAGAAATTTCCAAGAATCTGCATTCAAATTCCATGAACAGTTTTAAAGACTCGAGAAATTTTATTATAATTTCTAAGGACCTCATTCCAAGGGAGCTCTGGAAAAAAAAAATCATTCAGAATAATATCAAATGCAATCGACTTTCGAGGTAGTTCTGAAGAAATTTAAGATTTCATATGAAGCCTTAGTTTTGAGTAGAATTACAATAAATCTTAGGAATTTCTGAGGAGCACAACTCTTGTGCACTTCACCGGAAAATTTCAAGGACATTCTGAGGATAATTTAATAAAGTTTATGAAAAAAAATGAATGCGGAGCACAAGTCCTTGGATTTTTTTGAAAATACTAATAGGAGAATTACAATTAAATGTGAGAATAACTCCACAACAACTTCAAAGAAATTCCGAAAATAAATTCAGAAGAGTTTGCCATACAAATTATGAGAAGAAATCTAAGGAATTTCGGAGGAGAAATGCCAATGAATTGTTAGGAGACTTTCAATGTAAGTATAATTCCAAGGGAACACACTTAATTCAGATCACCGAAGTCGGTACGATTTTACCGGGTTTTTGAACAGCAGAACAAGTCGGTAAAATTTTCAAATGACCGTTACACGTGAGAAATCAAGAAAATGTATAAATTTTTTTTTTTCATCAATAAATGGGGCAAACTGAACAAATTCTGTACAAGTTAGGAGTAAATATTTTTAAAATTGGATTTTTCACTGATTTTTAAACCTTTACCGAAAAGTTCTGTAGTTCAAAATTTACCGAACGACGGAGGCCTGGATTAGTGTGAAGGAGTGAGATTCAAAAAGAAATCTGGAATGAATTCAATGAATACTCGGAGAATCTTTCCAAAGGATTTATAATTGTGGAGAATTTCAAAGTAATTCCGAGGAAATCTAAAAGAAAATTTAATTCTGAAGATAGCTTCATCGAGATTTTGAGGAAATCTCCGTTATATATGAAATGAACTATTTTGAGGTCTTCAGAAACACTTAAAAATTCTCAAATTTTTCCTGAAGTTAATGAAACTGCCTTTAAGTTCATTTGTAGTTTGATGAACTAGCCTGATGCTCACAATACTTCTCCTCAAATTCTGAACTCTATAAGACTTCCTAAAGTTTCCTAAATTTTTCTAACGATCATGGATCTTCTTTAAAGGTTCAACAATTCACTGAAGTTCTCTAAACTGTGACTTCTCTAATGTTGACGGAACTGCTCTGAGGTCCTCTGTTCTTTTCTGAAATTCTCAAAACTTCTATAGTTTTTGTAGTTCTCATGCGCTGAATTTAATTAAATCGTCCTTAAATGCTTCAGTGAACTTCTGAACTTATGCGAAGACCTCAAATAATTTTTTAACGTCTCTGAAGTTATCTCAAAATCTGGGAACTTCTTTAAATTCCCCACTAATTTTCATAAACTAATGGAACTGACTTCTCCCTGAACTTCCTCAAATTTTCGGAGCTTACTAAACTTCTTTCAAATGCTTCCGCATTTAGCTAATGTTCATAAAATTTCCTGAAGTTTGAGGATCTCATCTCAACCTCCATAGATTTCTATGAAGTAATGTTTCTGAAGACCACTGTCCCTCTGTGAAGTTTCCGAAGTTTTCTAAATTTCTTAATTTCTGGAATTTAATGGGATTAATCTTAAGCTATTTGATCGTCTCGGAACTTCGCTGAATACCATAAAACTATCTAAAAATATCTAAATTTAGTTCTCTGGAATTTCTTGAAGATATCGCTGCTTGCTAAAAGTTCTCACTTTTTTATTAATGGAACTTCGATGATGTTCTTTTATCAATTTAGCTAATATAAATTCTCTCGGAGCTTTGCAGAAGTTTCCGGAAGTTCTCTGATTTTCTCGAAACTTTTTTAAGGTTTCTACAATTTCCTTGAAATTATTTGAACAGCCCTTTGATCATCTGATCTGTCTAGATGTTCTCGAAGCTCCCCAAAAGCTCTCAATTCTATTGAAGTACTCGGTTCTGCTTCGAAATAAATGGAATTCCCGTAAACACATTTAAATTTCCCTGAAATTTTATGGACTTCTGTGAAGTTTCTGAAATATTTCTGAGGTTTTCATAAATTATCTGGAGGTACTACCCTGAAATCCGCGGAACATATTAAGGGGTCTTGATTTGTTTTCAGCACATCATGGAACTATCTTGAATGTATCTTAATTTACGATTATAGATTTTAAACTGCTCCAAAAGTCTATACTATAGTTACGGGAACTGCTCTTAATCTCTGAAATTCCCCAAAAATTTCTAGATCCAGCTTTTCTGAGGTGCTTAGAACTTCTTAAAAACTTGCACAATACCCCTCAAGTTTTCTTAAATTTCTCATGTTCTTTTGATACCTGTGAAGTTCTCTGAAATTCTAGGAATTTCATAAAAGTTCCTGAAAAGTCTCGGATGCTAAAAGAACCGCTTTGAGGTTCTTACAGCTTCCAGTAAGTTTCCCATATTTTCAGCGTGGTAACTTCCCTTATGTTCCTGCAGTTTGTTTAAAGGGCTTCACTGAAATTCTCAGCATTTTCTTCACCAAAGTTCCTGCAATTGTTGTAAAGTTAATGGGACTACAATGATGGTCTCTATTCTTTCATAAAGTTAATTACGAACTTGAAGTAAATCATTTATTTTTTAACTTAATTCTGGCACTTTGAATATTTTCAATATCTTGTACATGGAAAAAGAAACTTCAAGACATT